>NC_045789.1:137026004-137326004 GCF_009873245.2 Balaenoptera musculus | reverse complement strand
CCGGCTCCCAGAGGGCCTCAGACACAAGTATTTGTCAACACCTGCACGCACCGGGTGCTTCAGCCAGGTTCACTGCGGCCGGCGGGGAAAGCACATCACTCCGTTCTACAGATGGAGAAACTGGGCTGGGCTCCGAGGGGTGGGCAACTCAACCCTCTACACACACACACTCGCACACACAGACACACACACATATATATATACTCTCACATTAACACTCTCTCACACACTCACATCGCCCCCCACACACCCCTGTCCATGCCCACCCTGGTACCCTTCTAGGCAGCCCCTCGCCCCCAGGGAGGAGGGAGTAGGGCAGAGGAAGCTCCCTTGCCAGAGGAAGAAGCAGCATGGACCAGCAGGTTCCAGGAACGCAGCATTGCTGCAGAATTCTCCAGCAACCTTTGTTAAATGTCCAATGTCATTTCAAGCCCTGGTGCCTTGTACTCCCCGTTCCCTGGTCCCCGGGGGCCGTCCCCACCCTTGTCACGCACGAAGACCTCCTGGCATCTTTCAGGGTGCCGCTCCGTCTGTCTGGCCCTCCTCAGCCCCCAGCCAAGCCATCGTCTGTTTCCTTCCTCTCTTTACTCTGAAAACAGCGAGCCCCATACCTGTCATCGAGGGCACCGTGGCCTGGGCACAGGTCGGTGCCGGGACCGGGAAGCACGCGGCTTGGAGGCCAGGCTGCCATCCCCGCTGCTCTGCTCTTCTGAAGCATCTCAGTAGGGCACTTGGACCCGTTGTCCTGCACAGGTCCTGTTTGTGGGGTCTCTATAACCCCCAGCCGGTGTCCTCGTCCCCCCTCTCTACAGCCAGGCATCTCGCACAACCCACACCCAGGGCGTCTGACTCCCTTCCCCGCCTCCGCCCAGGAGTCAGGACCAGCTCATCAGCGCCTGCGTCCCTGCCCCACGGGCCTGCCCCCAGCAGCTCAGGGCCGGTTTCCTGAGAAAACGGAAGGCTTCGGGGCTCAGGGGACTTCCCACTTGCTTGGTGAGGGGCCTGCCCATCAGGCAGGGCTGCCGGTGACAGTCGTAAGCGTGGGGTTCCTAGTCACAGCCTGCATGAGGAAGTGGGCTCTGTCTCCCTGGGAGGGTCCCTCCCTGCTGGGTCCTAAAATAGCCTTGCTCAGCCCAACAGGCTGCCGGCTCCCGACTGCAGGAGGGGCCGCCCAGCCCGCAGCCTGGCGGGTGTCCGGAGCTCCCGCGGGCGGCCCTGCGGAGACTCAGGGGCTCTCCTTCCCTGTGGCCTCTGACCTCTTTGCTCTGCTCACTGTCGGGCCACCCGATGGGTCGGCAACAGGCCCCAGGTCCCAGCCACAGCACCCAAACCCAGGGGACGGGAGTTTGGCACCAGAACGCCGAGACCTGGGGGTCAGTGGGCTGGGAGGCCGCCCCATGCCTCAGTGTACCCACCAGAGAATGAGCATGAAAACACCGCCTACAAGGAGGTCAGTGGATTAAAGGATGGTGCTCCTGGGTTACAGCTGCATTTAACAAATGTGGGCTGGACAAGGGGAGGAGATGATTTGGGGAGGTCTGGCCAAAGATTTCTCTGGACCCGTCCTGAACAAATGCCTCGAGGGCCATGCAGACCTCGTCCACCTCACCAAGAAGCACCTCTTGAGGGTTGTCTGGTCACCCCCTGTACTGGGGTGACCAGTGCACCCCCAAATTCATGTCCGCCACTAACCTCAGAAGGTGACCTTATTTGGAAACAGGGTCTTTGCAGGTGAGGTTAAGATGAGGTCACACAGGACTGAGGTGTCCCTGCACACCTGGGGTCCTTATAAGAAGAGGAGGGACACAGACACACCTGGGATGCGGTGTGAAGATGGAGCCAGAGACCAGGGCGATGCGCCCCGCGAGCCCAGGGACGCCTGCAGCAGCCAAGAGCTGAAGGACCCTCTCCCAGAGCCCCCACCCCCAGGAGGGGGGCACCCTTCCCACACCTGGGCTTCAGACTTCCAGCCTCCAGAACCGGCGGAGAATTAACTTCTGTCGTTAGAAGCCCCCAGTTTGTGACCCTTTGTTACGGCAGCCCCAGGACAGTAGTCGCCCTGGGTCCCCCCTGCCTTGATTTTCTCTGCTGTAAAGGCGGCGTTTCGGGAGGAGGATTAAGTGACCTCAGGCATCAGACGCTTCTCAACACCGGATACAGGAAGGCTTGTCATTGTCAGGGGCCACCACCCTGTGGCGCTAAGTGTCCTGGCTTAGTCCTCATGACGGCCTGGAGGAGCGCCACTGCGCCCATTTCACAGAGGAGCCGTGAAGGCTCCACGAGCAGCTGTGCTGGCTCAGCCCGGCCGGGGGATCTGGTGGGATTTAAACCCAGGAGGGTCTGAGTCCAGCCCTCTACACCCACCCTGAGCCTGAGCACACACTCTGTGGCTACACCTCTACCCACAAGCTCAGTCACAGCACCGCCCCCCGTGCCCAGCCCCCCGCCCCGTGGGAGGCCACGTCCCAAGGGACCCGCACCACTAAATCCCGCCAGTGTGGCTTTGCCATCTGTCATCTCTAGGAAACTCCCACAGACAGGGCTTGGGGCTCCCGGGGGGTGGCGGGGTCACTGCAGGCCGGGGGAGGGTCTCAGTGATGTGCTCGGACCACACGCCCAGGGCAGGACCTGGTGCTATGAAGCCTTGGGTCTGGGTCTCCCCGAGAACCTTCTGGCTGGGGCCCCTGGTCAAGTCACTCGTCCTACTTGTTGATGGAGAGGAGGCCCAGGGGTGGTGACCTCAGAGTGACTGGGTCACAGCTAGCTACAGCGCCACCCGGGCCGGGACACATGTGGTGTCTGCCAGAGGTGATGTCAACCCAGGGTGGAGGCCCACTGGAGGCCCCCTAGACCCGGAACCCTGCTTGCTGGCGATGTTCCCGCGTCCTGGCCAGACCTTCGGGACGCACTGGCTGCCTGCCTGCGTGAAGCGGCGCTCAAGCGAGATCAAGGGAGCGACGGTGCTTGGTCAAGCCGGACATCGTCACTGGGGCCATGGCTGCCGGGCAGCACGGGGTGCTCCCGGAGCTCTGCCCGGTGGTCCGGTAAGCAGTGCCCACAGCCTTCGGGCCGCCCCAGACTCCAGTCCTGCTCCCTCCCGATCCCAGAAGGTCAGAAAAGTCTCCGAGAAAGTGAAAGGAAAGACGGCTCAGATCCGACCGTGGCAAGACCCAGCTCTGTGGACGACGCCTGCTCGGCCGTCCTCGCCCGCCCGTCCAGCGCCCCGTACCTGCGCCCCGCTCCGCAGGACCGCGGCACCGGGTGGCCGCTCCGGCTCCTCACTGGCTCGCCCCGCGGGCCGTGTCCACCGCCCCAGCTGACTGCACAGTGGCCGCCACCGCCCCTTCTTCCTGCCCCACTTCCTCCCTGCACCCGTGCCTCCAGAGAGAGGCGGGCCCCACGCTGCTGCACTGCCTCCGAGGGCTGGTTGATCATTAGCTCCGTCCTGGGCCAGCTCCAGGCCCTGCCCCGCCTGCCCACGGCCCGGCACCCAGGCTCGGACGTGGAGGCCACCCCGCCTCAGCTGCCAGGATTGGGGAAGTCTGACAGCTGCCCTGCCAACCTCAGCTCTGCTCTCTCTTCCTCTTCCACTTACCGCACACACGTGCACACATACGCGCGCGCACACACGTGCATACATGTGCACACACAAGACGTACATGCACACACGTGCACACATGTGCGTGCAAACATACACACATGTGCACACCTACACACACAAGTGTGCATGCACGTACGTGCAGCTCCTTCCCTCTGCTCCGGTGCTGCCCCAGCCCGTTGGCCCAGTCAATGGGAACGCGCACAGGGGACAGCTGGGCATCTGCTCTCCTTCCCTCTTTGCCTTTCCGCTGGGCTCCAGGCCCGACCTGGGTTTGACAGCAGGGGATCTCAGCCCTGCCTGGGGAGCCAGAACTGGGTCTCCTGGGTCTCAGACAAGAAGCAGGAACTGAACACGGGTCGGCCCCTGGCCCTAGCCTCCCATCTGCTCTCAGGCCCTCACGGAGGCAGGGGTGTAGCTCTGGCTGCTGGCCCCAGGCCAGACCCAGGAATCAAGAACAGAGGGCCACCTTCTCCGTCCTGTGCTTGAGAAAGGCTGGACTTTCACTCATGGCCTGGCTTCATGACCAGGAACATCTCTGAGTTCAGTGGTAATGTGCCCATTTTACAGACAGGGAAACTGAGGCCTGGGACATGAGGTGGCATGCCCAAGGCTGGTGACAGCTAGAAGGTGAGCCCAGAACCAGGTCTGACAGACACTGAAGCCCCTGGGTTAGGTTTCTAACTGCGGCACTGCTGACATCTGGGGCGATTGCTCTTTGTCCTGGGGAGGGGGTTGCCATGTACACTGTGGGAATTTAGCAGTATCCCTGGCCTCTACCAACTGAAGCCGACCCCAGCTGTGACAACCATTCACATCTCTAGACACTTGTCTCCTGGGGGCAATGTCACCCAGAGTGAGAACCACTCAGGGCCGAGATATTTCTGGGTGACCCCCTCCCACCCTGTCTGTCCTTTCTCAGAACAACTCCCAGCATTAATGCAGTCACCCCAATGTCACAAACTCCCTCCCCTCCCCAGTGGGCCAGAGCCCAGGTGTGAGGGGGCAGCTGGAGACGTGGTGGGCACGTGTCCACCTCACACCAGCAAGGTCCCCACTGAGGGCCAGCATGAGGCTCAAGCCCCTCACGGAGCAGCTCTGGCCACTGAGGTCCAGGGTAGGCAAGCCACTCCCTCTGGGGGCCCCAGAAAGGCCAGGCCCAGAGCTCGGGCTGCCCACACCCCCAGCCCAGCTGGGCCGCACCCCACACGCCACCAACATGCTCGGGGACCACATGGCAGGAGCCAGAGGCTCCAGGCGGCCATTTTCACTGTCCCCCAAGACCACAGGCCAAGTAACGGGGGAGGATTTCACGCCACCCCCTGGGTCCCAGGGGGCCAGGCAGCTGCTCCCACCAGCAGCTCTCCCTCCCCCGCAGGGAGGTGTGACCTCTCCAAGCCTGGCCTCTGTCTGTGGACTGGGGCCCCCCGGTTCTCCAGCCAGCTCTCCAGAACCCCACATTGTGCGGAACATGAGCTGCTCGCTTCTGCTCCCTTTGTTTTTCTGGAAACTGTGTTGAAAGAGGCCCCAGACGGGCTCCACATCCATAAAAGGTTCTGGACACGTTTCCTCTCCTGGCCATTGTGCCCCGCTGCGGCCCGAGACCCCGTATCCTGTTTGTCTCTGTAGCTGCATTCTTGGCCCAAGGCCGGGGGGTTTCCAAGAGCCTCCCCCACTGTGCCCAGCATCCTTCAGCTCTGCACAGAGCACCCCAACTCTGCATATTCTACCCTAACTTCACAGAGTGCACCCCAACTCTACAAGTGCACCCTAATAGCCTTCCAGGGAAGAATGCGAGCCTTTCAGGCGGGGAGGGCCTTTCCAAATAAGGGGTCCCTCCTGGAAGTTGCACCACAGGGCAGCCCTATACAGCCCTGCGTGCAAGAGGCTGGTTTCAACCCCAGCCCAGCCCAGGCTTCGGGTGCCCCTGAGGTAGCCTGTCACCTCATGGGCCTCGCTCCCCCCCTTTTAAATGGTCAACTTGGGCTTAGAGATCTCTAAGTGCCCTCCCAGGTCAGCAGCTCTGATCCCTGCAGGGTTGTAATAAATTCCAATTATCACTTGCCAAAAAGATGCTGCCATTCCAGTGTATTACCGCCATCCCACTGGAGTGAGTAGCAAACGGGCTTAGGAGAGGCAGGACCTGCCCCGGGTCGGGTCACACAGCCCCCAGGCAGACACCAGGGCCGCCCGGGGCCAAAGCAGACCCCCGACACTCTAAGGCATGAGACACACAGCCAGAGGAAGAGCTCTCAGGAACTTCCTGTGGGACAACCTGTGGCCACCCACCAGCAACCCAGCTGCAGCTTCTCTTTAACCATCCCTGCGGGTCTGAGCTGGCCCCCTCCCACCTTCAGCCCGCCTGGACTCTGCTCTGCCATTGTGGACGGAGGTTCCCAATGAGCCCCCAGGACGGCTCCCGCCTGATTCCTAGACCATAGACGCTGGCCCTGGGCTGCCATCCAGAGCTGGGGGACAGGGGCTGTGGGGTGCCCTGCCTTCCGTCCTCTGCTTATTTTTTAACTCATGGAGCAAATAGCAACAACTGTGGTCCTACAAAGACAAAAAGCAATTTCTAACTTTGTCACGTCATCTTAGAGCATGTTCGGTCCTCTGGGACTGTGAGGGGTTGTATCAGCACAGTCTTGGGCCAGGAAAGGTGACCTAGCCCAACCCCCAGGCCCAGCTGGGATCCCCTGCACAGCCTCCCTGGCACGTGGTCCAGCCTCTTGGTGGGTCCCCCACTCCGCCTTGTGACTGCTCTGCACTTTGGGGTCCAGAGCTACCCCTGCCACCACCCATCTTGGCTCCATCACCCCAGTTCTGACTTCAAGTCCCCACCCACAGGGGGGCTCAGACAAGTTGGGGTTACAGACTTGGAAACAGACTGGGATGATGTAGCACGATCTGTGCAGTGCCAAAGGAAGGGGAAGAAGAGGAAGGTGAAATCTAGGAAGGCTTCCTGGAGGTGGAGTCTCCTCAGCTGAATCTTGGAGGAAGAGGGACTAGGCAGAGAGAAGGTGTAAAGGTCTGCCTGGGGACAGGGCCAGCCAGAAGAGCACGTGAGCCTGGCCTGCTCCAGGTATGCAGCTTGCTGAAGCATCCCACAGCCACTTCTGGTGGCTGCAGATTCTGGGGGCAGGTCACCCTCTTGCCCTGAGGGTTAATCTACAACAGGCCATAAACATAAATGGTGAATCCCAGGAATGCAGAGGCCCTGGGGAGGGGGTGGGTGTAGGGTTGGGGGACAGGACTACTCCCTGCTGGGTCTCTGCAACAGCCCAGACAGTGGAAGCAAGACGTACAGGTGATTCTAGAGCAGGGGCAGCAGATACTTTCCATAAAGGGACAGAGAATAAATAGGTTTGGCTTTTCAGGTCATAATGTGGGCTCCACCACAACCCTACGTTTACAGCCTGAAAGCAGGCTTAGGTGATAGGAAATGAGTGGGCTTGGCCCGGTGCCAAGAAAACCTTATTTGCAAAACAGGGGTGGGATTTGGCCCTGGGTATGGGCCCTGCTCTAGAGAATGGGGCGGGATGGGGAATTCATGGAAAAGCACCTCAGGATCACCCTGCCACTGATGCAGGAAGGAGTCACCACAAAACGTCCCCTGCCACCCTGGAATTGGGATGTGGAAAGGTTCACCATTAGTGAAACAGGGAAGAACAGGATCTGACTCCATGTTGGATCTGTTTCTTTTACTTTAATCTTTGCTTTTTGCTGCGTTTGTTACTATAATCACTAAAAGAATGCTGCCGTTAGCTGCAAGCATAATGGCCTGCCTCAGGGAACCCTGCCCCTCTGCCTGAATGTTAAACTGAAGTGCCTTTGTTCACCTCACAGGAAGACATTCTGACCCTGCCCACCTGTGAATGGCTGCAGAAAAGAAATTAACACATCCCCTCCCCGAGGCTGGCCAAGCCAGGAGATATTTTGCAAGACATGCAAAAAAAAAAAAGCCTTTTTGCTTTACTTCCTCCCTGTCTCTGTTCTATAAAAGAAACTGGCATTCAGACCCTGATAAGATGGTACTCTAGGGGACTTCCCTGGTATTCTAGGGGACTTCCCTGGTGGCGCAGTGGTTAAGAATCCACCCGCCAATGCAGGGGACGTGGGTTCAAGCCCTCCAGGAAGTTCCCACATACCGCGCAGCAACTAATCCTGTGAGCCCCAACTACTGAGGCTGCGCTCTAGAGCCCGCGAGTCAGAACGACTGAGCCCGCGCACCACAACTACTGAAGCCCGCGCGCCTAGAGCCCGTGCTCCGCAACAAGAGAAGCCACCGCAATGAGAAGCCCGCGCACCGCAACGAAGAGTAGCCCCCGCTCGCCGCAACTAGAGAAAGTCCGTGCGTAGCAACGAAGACCCAACGCAGCCAAAAATTAAATAAATAAATAAGTAAATTTATTTTTTTAAAAAAGATGGTACTCTAGGACATTAGTCCGCCATCTTCTCAGACACCCAGCTTTCCAAATAAAGTCGCTATTCCTTGCCTCAACACCTCGTCCCGATTTATTGGACTGTCGTGCAGTGAGCAGACCGAGCTTGGATTCGGTAACATTAGGAGAGCATCTAAGTAGAGAATGGTGGAGCCGGCACCAGCACCAGGCAGCCTGGAGGACCAGTCATGACCAGAGAGCTGAAGACCGTCCTGTGCTTGACGCCGGCTCAGGACACGATGCAGGAAGCTGCACCCTTCCTCCCTCCTCCCGCTGGTTAGGACTGTAACTGCTGAATTATCGAGGGTTACCGAGAACCAGCACTTAAGAATGTTCCCAATAAAGACAGGTGACTGGGCTGTGAGGTAGCAAAGTCCGTCCTTCAGGCTGTGGGGAAACTGAGACTTGGGAAGAGAAAGCCCCTCACCCAAAGGTCACAGGAGGGGGTGAACCCAGGGCTCCCACTGGTCCACGCCAAGCAACGCCCCGTCACCTTTCCTGGTCTCTGGCTCCACATCTGTCAGATGCAGATGTGACCCGACTAAAGCAATCTCCCAGAAAGACACTCCTTCCAAGGCCAGTGCATTCCTGAGCCCCACCCGGGTCTAAGGAGCAATCTGCCTGAGAGGTCCTTCCTTTGCACATCCAAGTCTGAGGTCGGAGCCCGGGACAGAGAGAGAAGCTGCTAGTCTGGAGCCTGGCACGCGGCTGCCGCTGGACCTGCAGAAAGGGCTAGAACCATGTGTGTGCTCAGCAGAGCTCGGTCTGTGTTTGTTGTTTCCGGCCTCAGCAGCTGAAACCAGGCCCGATCAAAGATGAGCAGAGCTCTAGGCCCCGTGATTTCAGGAAATGCTCTTTGCAAAACAAGGATATCGGGACCAAACAGCCTTTCCAGATGACTGATGGCCACCCGGGCCGGGTCGAAGGCCTGCAGGAAGCGGTCAGCAGTTCCTGTGGACCGGAGACACCACCCGCAGTGGCCGTGGCCCCAGGCCGTCCAGCTCTGTCCGGGCAGGCGTCGCCCTCTGCCCAGGAATCGCTGACTCTGCTGCCCTGGCTCCCCTCCTCGGCCCACAAGCTGGCCAGGTGCCTGCGTGTATTTGTGCCTGGGACTCCTCCACATTCAGAAGAGGGGTACTCCCTCGTCAACACCCCAAATAATGGGACAGGGCACTCGGAGGAAGTTGGTAAGAAGGGACAAAGGCTGTTTTCACAGCCTATAAGGGAGCAAGGCCCGGACTGGCATGTCCTCCTTGTCACATCCTTAGGGGGGCCCTGTGGTACCCACCAGTTCAAAGCAGCCCCTTCCTTTAAAAAATAAGGGACAGAATGGGGACTCCCCTGGTGGTACAGTGGTTAAGACTCCACACTCCCAGTGCACAGGGCCCGGGTTCAATCCCTGGTCGGGGAACTAGATCCCACATGCCACAACTAAGAGTTCACGTGCCACAACTAAGGAGCCAGTGAGCTGCAACTAAGACCTGACGCAACCAATTAAATAAATAAAAATAAATATATATAAAAAAATTAAGGGACGGGGTTCAAAGCGGCCACACAGCGGGCAGTGGCCGTGTCTTAGAGGTTCCTCCCATCATAGGACAGGCTCGCCCCACTGCCCTGGACCATCCATCCCCTGAGTCGTGGGTGGCCAGGAGGCGGCTGCCTGGAGGAGGTGGGAGTAGGGGCTCCAGACTGGCAAGCACGGCGTGGCCTTCACGGCTGCCGTTTTCCCTGGGAGCCTGGGGAAGCCACCCAGCTTATAAACGAGACCCCAGGGACACCCCGATCCCGTGGGCCCCCACTCCCCAGAGCACCAGCATTCCTGAAGCGGGGTGTGGCAACCCCACTGGAATTCTGGACGTTATCCCAGCCCAGGCACCAGGGGATGGATCTTGAACTTGGCTGTGCAAACATTAACCCAGGCCCCAGCACACACTTCCCAGAGGCCTGC
Organism: Balaenoptera musculus; assembly: GCF_009873245.2. Classification (NCBI taxonomy): domain Eukaryota; kingdom Metazoa; phylum Chordata; class Mammalia; order Artiodactyla; family Balaenopteridae; genus Balaenoptera; species Balaenoptera musculus. Next base: position 137,316,013 of record NC_045789.1, on the reverse strand, counting down.
CAGCCAAGACCCACCACTGCAGGTGGGACAGGGCAGGAGGGCTCGGGGGGAACTTCTGCAGGCCCCCCCCCCGATGTCGCTCCCTGCTGGACCAGGCCTACACGTGGATGATGCTGGCTTGGGGGTTAGCCCCCGTTTCAGCCCCCGTTTCATTCATTTGGCTACTTCTCATCTCTGCTCCCTTCCGGCGAAACCTCCAGAGCCTTCTACCCCAGCCAGCTCGGTACCCCCTCCTGAGCCTCACTCACCCACTCCCCAAAACTGCCCTTGCCCAGGCCGCCAGCACCTTCCGCGTTGCTAAATCCCATGGTTTCGCCCCCGTCCTCATCTCACTGGCCCCTCGGCGGTCACCCTCTGCCTCACCTGCCACACTGCTCTGTCTACACTCGCTCTTAGGTGTGAGCGTGAAGGTCGGGGACTTCAGAGCCCTCTGCCCCCACTGACAGTCCAGGTGCCACCTCACACCTGAGGGCGGTGCCAGGCCTTCCTCTCGGTGGGACTGGACAACAGCCCCCATTGCCCACCACCCACCCCTCCCTCCCTCCCCCGAATCTCAGAAAACAGCACCACCGGCCACTCAGCACCTGGTCCTTCACTTTCCACTGACCTGTCACACTCAGGCCACCCCGTTCCCCCGATGGTTGGGGTCCTTGGGCTCCCTGATCCCCTGTGACCCCCCACTTCCCCTGCATTTGCACATCCTCTTCCTGGTCACCTTCTCCTCCAGGCTGTGACCTCAACTCCTGTCTGTCTCCAAAGTCTCCTTCCTGCATCGCCTCCTTCTGAGGCCTCGCGGACGTGGACAAGCCACCCCTTCCCCAGCCCTGAGGGCCCTGGGCACATCTGTGCTGTAACTGGGGTTTGTGTCTAGGCTGCCGCTAGGCTAACACTCGAGGACCCTCAAGGGCACTGCCAGGGAAGTCTGCGAGCGTTTGTTGAATGACTAACAAACAGGCACCTGAACAGGAGCCCCTGTGCGCAGGACCTGCCTGTCCCAGACGCGCAGAAAGGGCAGCCCCCTGAGTTACCGCCTCGGATAGGGCAAAGCCGTGCAGGACGCTCACCCCTCTCCTCCTGCCCGATTTCCAGTTCCCCACTTCCTTCCTGGCTCTCCAGGGTGGCAGCTGGGTGGCAGGGACTCAGGTCTCATCCACGGGCCACCGCAGGCTCCGAGCAGCAGCCCCGCCGCAGCTGGACCTCCACACCTGTGCCCTTCACACGCCCAGCCACCCAGCTGCAGGTTTCACAGGCCACGGCGTGGGGGGCCTGGCTGGAGCACCCACCGATCTGGTGCCAATCCAGGTGTGAGCCCGGGGTCTCCCCTCACCATGCAGGTGGGCACGGCCTCCACCTCTCTCCCCCCACCGAGCCCTCCTGGCTTCACAAAGGTCAGATTTTCCATCCCAGCACCTCACGTGCCAGTCTTGTTAATGCCATGCTGACCCGGCACAGTACGCGCTAAGGTGGTGAAGAGCACAGATTCTGCCCAGGTGTGAACCCTGGTGAGTACTTCACTCTTGCCCTGGGTCGTCTGCCCAGGCCCAGCCCCCGCCGGCGTGGGGAAGGGGGGCCCACAAAGGAGAGCGATTATTATCCTTATGGCCAGCGGGGGCAGGGTCCGGCTGCTGACAGCATTGCCCAGCCCCACCCTGTGCTTAGCTCAGTGTGGACACTGGGGACCTGGATGAATGGATGAATCAGGCGACCCTGCCCTCCAGGGCTCTCGGCCTAGTGGTAAAGACAGCCAAGGAAACAGTCGGAGTGACTGTGACAGAGGGCGAGCAGAGAGGCCGGGGCCACCAAACAGCCCCCATGTCAACTGGAGATAGCCGGGGGGGCTGCCTGGACGAGGGGGCTCCGAGCCTGGCCTTGGCACATGAAACACATTCCCTGGCAGGAAATGTACACAGCGAGCCTGGGACATCTTGTAGGGCCAGAGAGTAGGAAATGGGATAGAGAGGATAGATAGACAGACAGGCAGACAGACAACAGATCGATGGATAGCTGATAGATCCAGGGATCCCCACAATGATGGGACTATGTCCAAGAGATGCAGGGGATGACAGAAGAGGTCTCGATGGCGGAAGCTGGGACAATTTAAGGAACAAAATAAAGTTGTATTGGATTATAACCCCAGGTATAAAATGAATATTCCTAAATCCATACTGATATAAACAAAAGATTGCATAACTAAGTAGTAAATGGAGGAGAAAGAAGCAAATCTCCCATGCAGCAGAATTCCAAGTGATTTATGTAGCTGCTCCACCCTCCCCAGCCCTCAGGTGTGGCTGGGCAGGTGACTTCCTTCTCAGGAGCACTTCATGGAAATAGAAGGGAAGGGTAATTTCATGGGAAGAAACCTGACAATCACCACCTTGGCCTGGGCACGCAGGCCGACCTCAGCAGTTATAGGTCATGTCAACAGCAGGAGCCCTTGCTGGGACGGGATGAGAAGGGCACTTTACCTCTGTGACCTTCCTCTCCCAAACCCATAACCCCAGTGTCACCATGAGAAAAACATCAGACGAACCCAAATTGAGCATGTACAGGGGTGGGGTAGGGTGGCAGGAGTGAGGAGATTAACTCAGCTTGGTAGTCAGGGAAGTCTTCCTGGAGGTGGTGACATTTGGGCAGTGCCTTGGAAGATAGGTCAGAGCAGGCAAGGGAGGTTCAGATAGAAGTCCCAGCACAGCCAGAGGGCAGGGCTGGATGGGGAGTGAGCAGGGAGTGTGGGTTGCAGCCACGGTGAGAAGGGCCCACACAGCCAGCCCCTGCAGTCCCTTACCAGGAAGGGGAAGGAAAGTGGCCCATATGGGGGCCAAGTGACAGGATGGGGTGACAGACCTCATCATGGCACCTGCATCGAGGCAACAGTGACCAAAAGAGGACAAAGGCTCTCAAGGCTGGGGGCCCTGGTGACTGAAGCTCAGGGACCAGGACCGTGGGTGGTAGGCTCACAGGAGGTTGATTGGGTTCCTGCCAAAGTGGACCCCCCACCCCAGTTCCTGTCTGGGTTTTTGACTCTAATCATGAACCCAAGGGACAGGCAGACGAGGCCAGGGGTTTCTAGATACAAGAAACACACATTCCTGCGGGAAAGACAGGGGCACAGGGTGACCGGGAGAGGCCTGGGAGCCCTCTGCCTCTGGGTCTCCCATCATCGCCCACCCCACACACCCTGTCAGGCAGCAGGAAGAAGGGAGATGTCTGCACATCACCACACTTGGCCATTTCTCATGGGGAGGACTCAGCTCAGGCTGCTCCAGTGCCCAGAACGCTTTCATTTCTCCCTTGGCTGCCTGGCAAACCCTTACACATCCTACCAAACCCTGCTCAATCATCACCTCCTCTGGGAGGCCTCCCAGATTGCTCCCAGTTCTGGGAGGAGTTAGGGGAAGAGGGGAACAAACTGCTCTTCCTTTGCCCCTGCCTCACGTGGGCACTGACCATCTCACTGCACACTCCACCCTGTGCGTCCGCTACAAGTCTCCCCTTCTTTCTGGTCCCTTCATCAGAGCCAGCCACTTGCAGGCTCTAACCTGGCTCTCATTCACTTACCCTAATTCCAGATTGGCCTCTTGCTAACAGGGTGGCTTGGGTAAGGTATTTTACCTCTCTCAGCCTCCATCACTCTATCCATGAAATGGGACCACAGTCCTGTCCTATGGGATGGTGCCGAGGTTCCAGATGTGGTTGAGGGTGGACGTGACTTATTAAAGAGAGTTTCTGGGGCGGCACATGGACCAAGCAAGCAGACCCTCAGACTTAGTGGTCGGGGTCTGAGCCCAGGCAGCTGCAGAGCACAGCCTCTGGTCCCTTCACTTTTTTTTTTTTTTTAAAGATTGATTGATTGATTGACTGATTGATTGCTATGTTGGGTCTTCGTTTCTGTGCTAGGGCTTTCTCTAGTTGCGGCAAGCGGGGGCCACTCTTCATCACGGTGCGTGGGCCTCTCACTATCATGGCCTCTTTTGTTGTGGAGCACAGGCTCCAGATGCGCAGGCTCAGTAGTTGTGGCTCACGGGCCTAGTTGCTCCGCGGCATGTGGGATCTTCCCAGACCAGGGCTCGAACCCGTGTCCCCTGCATTGGCAGGCAGATTCTCAACCACTGCGCCACCAGGGAAGCCCCCCTTCACTTTTTTAAGTGGCTCTTTTTTTGTCTCATTTTGTTTTGTTTCAGTGGCTCCTCGTCCTTGTATTTTTTTTTTAACGAAATTTTTTAATTTAAAATAGTTTTAGATTTACAGAAAAGTTGCAATGACAGTGCAGAGATCCTCACGTGCTCACGCCCTGTTTCCACAACATCATCTCATGTTGTTATGGTACGTTTGTCACAACTGATGAACCAACATTGATTGATACATCACTGTTAACTGAAGTTCATACTTCATTCGGTTTCCTTGGCTTTTCCCTAGTGTCCTTTTCTGTCCCCAGAGCCCACGGGGGACACCGCCTCACACTTAAGTATCATGTCTCTTTAGGCTCCTCTGAGCTGTGATGGTTTCTCAGATTTTCCATGTTTTTCATGACTTTTGACAGTTTTGAGGACTGGCCAGGTACTTTTGCAGATTGGACTTCAGCTGGGATTTGTCTGCTGTTTTTCTCAGTCCCTTTACTGTTCATTTTCAACAAACAAAATCTGCTGCAGGTTTTGGTTCTGAGTCAGGCTGGAGCCGGCCCTCTCCCAGCAGCTGTTTTTAATTAAACCACACCCGAGATGCTGACCCCCATATTCAATGCTGGAAGAAGAGACCAGTGACTCTACAGAAAAGCATGGGGACTCGACACGGGCAGTTCCTAACTGTCCGTGTCCTTGAAATGCATGACATGCATGAAATGATGCTTGGAAGTGCAAAGTGGTCCCAAGAGACCCTTTGTCACTTCCCAGCTCCACAGCCGCTGGCATCTGTCAGGACACCCTCAGCAGGGCTGCGGGGAGCCCGGGTCCAGGCCAGTCTGAGGCTGGGTTACCAGCCAACTCCTATAAAACCGCAGTGCTCACCCTTTGCCTGGCAGCCCACCTCTGGCATCACTCTGCAGATGACTGCCTGCTTCTGAGACGGCAGGGCTCCGAGGGGGCGGGGACTCTTTATAACAGTGACTTCTCGGAAATAACCCAGGTGTCAAATAAATCATGCTGCAGACTCGCACCGAATAGTAGCACGAGGCCGGTCTCCACGTGCCAGCAAGGGAGGATCTCTGAGCCCCATTAAGTGGGAAAAAAGCAAGATGCAGAGTGATTTGTGCGCTACATTTTGTGTTCTAAACGGGAGGTTAGAATATCTTCATATTTCCTTGCATTTGTGAAAAGGAACTGGAAGGGTCAACAAATCAGCGGCCGCAGAGGGCTGAGTAGGGGAGCCTGGGAGACTTTTTCGGGTTGCGAAACTCTGTGTGATCCTGTGACAGTGGATACCTGACACTGTGCATTTGTCAAAAGACTTTATACTTTATAGCACGAAGTGAACCTTAATGTATGCAAATAAAACAAATCTAGGAGGACAGGGGAAGCCCAGGTTGGATGCAGAGTACGACAAAGCAGTGAACAGTATTACAAGCGTACGAAACAGCGTCACTGAAGAGAGTGGAGAGGTGCCTGCACATCAGTTTGGCAACGAGTGGAGGCTGAAGATTGAAGGCAAAAGGCCTCACACATGTGCCCTGGGCTCTAGCTGGTCGTGTTGTTCCCCACGGGGGCCTGGGTTACAAAATCTTACGCTTCTATACGTGTGTCCAGTAGTCAGAATGTGAATAATTAAGTAAATGGGTGGTGGGTGGTGACAGCCGGGTTTCTCACTGTGGGAGTGGGAGCTACAGAAAACCAAGGAGAGGAGGCTGCAGTGACCCATGGGTGACGGCTTAGAGGTGGAGACATTGCTGTGAATTCGTGTTTCACCTGATAGAGATACACAGGTTACATATAGATACACTTATTAGGTATGTGTGTATACGCGGGTTAGTATACATGTATATACATGCTAACTTACAGATCTGTGTATATAGATGGGTTAGTATACACATACGTACACACTAACTAATAGATATGTGTATATATATGGATACGTGTACACAGGAGTAGACACTTATAGATACGTGCGTATGCACGGGCTAGTATATGCATATATACAGGCTAACTTATAGATATGTATATTTACATGGATATGTGTACACATGAGTGTACACAGACATGTGTGTTTATACATGGGTTCATATACACGTATACATCTGCTGAGAGGTCCTAAAAGAAAAGACACCCAGGTAGCAACAAGCACACGCAGAGTGCAGGTAAATCTTGGTTCCTAAGACTTTTCTCCCACAAAAGGAATCAGGACTCTTGGAGAAATGGCTGATTCTAGGACTGGGCCAGGATAGAGACACGATGAGCCCGGCTTGTAGTGGCAGAAAAGTAAGGAAGGACATGAATGAACCAACAAATGAATGAAATCCCACCAGGATGGAACGTGTCAGAGAGATGCAGAGCCAGCTGAAAGAGCCCCCAGTGGCCAAAGCTGGAAAAACTTGAGTAAAAAAAACTAATTAGCATTAGAATATAACCCATAATCCCTGTCTAATCAGAAAATTCCTAATTGAGGGGCATTTTACAAAGCACCAAACCAAAACTCCTCAAAAACAAAAGAATTAAAATAAGAAAGGCTATACAGATGGCCAACAGGCACATGAAAAGATGCTCAACATCACTAATTATTAGAGAAATGCAAATCAAAACCACAATGAGGTATCACCTCACACCAGTCAGACATCATCAAAATGTCTACAAACAATAAATGCTGGAGAGGGTGTGGAGAAAAGGGAACCCTCTACACTGTCGATTGGGAATGTAAACTGGTGCAGCCACTATGGAAAACGGTATGGAGGTTCCTCAAAAAACTAAAACTAGAGTTGCCATATGACCCAGCAATCCCACTCCTGGGCATACATCCAGACAAAACTATAATTCGAAAAGATGCATGCACCCCTATGTTCACAGACGCACTATTCACAATAGCCAGGACATGGAAACAACCTAAATGTCCATCGACAGATGAATGGGTAAAGAAGATGTGGTACATATAGACAATGAAATATTACTCAGCCATAAAAAAGAACGAAATAATGCCATTTGCAGCAACATGGATGCAGCTAGAGATTATCATACTAAGTGAAGTAAGTCAGAAGGAGAAAGACAAATACCATATGATATCACTTATATGTGGAACCTAAAATATGACACAAATGAACTTATTTATGAAACAGAGACAGACTCACAGACATAGAGAACAGTCTTGTGGTTGCCGAGGGGGAGGGATGGAGTGGGAGTTTGGGATTATCAGCTGCAAACTATTACACAGAGAATGGATAAACAAGAAGGTCCTACTGTATAGCACAGGGAACTACCTTCAATATCTTGTGATAAACCATACTGGAAAAGAATATATATGTGTATAACTGAGTCACTTTGCTGTACAGCAGAAATTAACACAGCATTGTAAATCAACTCTACTTCAAATAATAAAAGAAAAAAAAAGAAGAAGAAGGAAAGTCTGGGAAATTGTCACAGTCCAGAAGCCCTAGGAGATGTGACTACTAAATGTCACATGGGGTCCTCGATGGGGTCCTGGGGTCCTGGGACAGAAAAGGCACATTAGGTAGAAACAAAGGAAACCTGAATGAAGTATGGGCTTCACTTAGTAATAATGAATCAATACTGGTTCATTAGTTGTGACAAATGTACTGAACCGATGTAAGATGTTAGTAATAGGGGAGACTGGGTAGGGCTTACAAAAACTCTCTGTGCTATATTTGCAATTGTTTTGTAAATCTAAAACTGTTCTTGGACTTCCCTGGCGGCGCAGTGGTTAAGAATCTGCCTGCCAAGGCAAGGGACACGGGTTCCAGCCCTGGTCCGGGAAGATCCCACATGCCACGGAGCAACTAAGCCCGTGCGCCACAACTACTGAGCCTGCGCTCTAGAGCCCACAAGCCACAACTACTGAGCCTGCGCTCTAGAGCCCACAAGCCACAACTACTGAAGCCTGCGTGCCTAGAGCCTGTGCTCGCAACGAGAGAAGCCACCACAACGAGAAGCCCGCGCACCGCAATGAAGACCCGATGCAGCCAAAAAATAAATAAATAAATAAATAATAAAATAAAAATTAAAAAAATAAAACTGTTCTTAAATCACATCTTTTTTTTATAAAGAGGCCCAGTAAGGTGGAACAATCTGCAAGTGTGGAGAGAGAATGATGAAAGCCCAAAGACACCGGAGGGCATGTCTCAGGACTACTTGCTGTGTGGCCTTGGGCCAGCCTTGGAGCTGCCCTAGGCGGCACAAGGAGGGCAAGAGGGGCCGAGCCTGGCTCTCCCTGCGCTCTCCTTGCGGTCCCGGGGCACTGGGAAAGCCGAGGCGGGCCTTCAGAGGAGGCCGAGGTTCCAGCCACGACCTGCAGGTGATCTCGGGCAAGTTACACCCCCTCGAGCCTCCGGCCCCCTCTGTAAATCCAGGCCCCTCCACAGGTCACCTGAGAATTGTAGGCTCTGTTTTGTGTAAACAAAACTCAGCCCAGGGCCTGACCCGAAGCCCCCGAGGCGGGGAGGGAGAGCGGGAGGGTCACCAGGCTCACGGTGCCTGAGGATCAGAGGGCCACATTCTCGCCTGGGCCACAGGGCTGCCCCTCACCCCACCCCGTCCCCGTCCCCGCCATCAGTCTATGCGAGGTCTGCAGTGCACCCCAGGGCCGTGGGGCAGGGCCGTTCCCCACCCCTTCCACCTGCGCCCTGTCCCCATTCAAAATCCACTCTCAGGCCCACTGCCCAGTGTCGCAGTGACTTTGGCCCCTGGGGGTGGGATGGGGGCCGGGGGAAGGAGGAGGAGCAGAGACCCCCGGTGCTGATGCCCAGTGCGGGCGGGGCAGCCTTAGAGACAAGGGGAAGCCGGGACCTGGCCCCCAGCCCAGGGCTCCTGCTCCTCTCCAGGGCCGTCGGCGCCGTGCCACTGGGGCACACCGTCCTGAGCCCCAGCACGGATGCTCTCATCTCGCAGACGGCAAACTGAGGCTCAGAGGGGGAGTCATTTACTCACAGGCCAGGGGCTCAGCCAAGATCAGAATCCCCGGGGCTGCTGCCTCCTGGGCCCTCAAGAGCCCTCCCCGCTACCCCCCACGAACCCCACCCGTGGGGAGGCACCTCCCTGCCTCACAACTGCCACCCTGACAACGTCCAGCTTCACCTCCAGCCCTTGGCCCCTTTCTCAGGCGCAGGGCCAGCTGAACACTGCCCTGCCGCTCCCCGGCCAGGACTGTTTTGGGGACACACGCACACTCTCCCCTGGCCTCACCTGCCCCGGCAGGTGACCCTCAGCGTGGGGCTGGGGGCTGCAGCGTAGGGGCGGCTCCTCCTAGAGCAGTCTTGCCCGGTGGTCTGGAACTCACTCTGCCAAGGAAGGGAGGGAGGGAGGCTCCCGGGGCCCCTCAGGATGGTCCCCGGCCGTGCGATGCCTGTCCCGGGCAGGAAGGCGCACATTTGCAGCAAGCCGGACCTCCAGGCTGCGATCAGGCGGCCTGAGCTGTCAGCCCGGGTCATTGGCTGTGCCCGCGGTCAGCCCGCCCCGCCGGGAAGGGGCCGAGTGTCCTCCACGACCTTCCTCCTCCTCACCGGCCATTGGAAGTCAGCAATCGCGGGTCAGCATTCTTGAGCTGGGCGGCAGGCGAGGCCCGCTGGCTAGAGGAGAGCAGGCAGCCTGGCTCCCAGACCGGCCTGTGTGCCCGCAGATGCGGGGACGCCGGGTGACAGGTGCCACCTCCCTGGTCCCTGCACCTCAGAGAGGCAGGAGGATGGGCCCTTGGTCACTGCTAGGCTGTCCAAGAAGAGTTCGCCCCTCTTGCTGGGGCCGGTTTCGGTAGCTGGGAGCTCAGCAAACATCCATTGAGCAACTGCTGTGTGCTGGGCCCTGTGCGAGGCCACGGCAGATCTCAGGGCGCCCGGAGAGACCATTTCCCAGAGTAGCTCCTCGTGAGTCACCGGCGGTGGCCTTAAAGTTACAGATCCTTGACTCCAGACCCACCACGTCAGCACCTTCCAGGGCAGGGCCCGGAAATCTTGATTTTTAACAAGTTCCCAAGGGGCCCCTGAGCACCCCGTCCCAAAGACACGTCTATCCTCAGACATTCACATAGGTGGGCAGAGTCACCTGTGACAGGCATGCGTCCCCTGCCCCTCCACAGACCCCTGAACCACAAGGGGCGGGGCCCCTGCTTCCAGGACTGGCTGTGTGACTTGAGGCAACTTTCTTAACCTCTCTGTGCCTCCCTTTTTTTTGTTTTTTTTTTGGCCAAGCCATGAGGCATGCAGGATCTTAGTTCCCCAACCAGGGATCTGGGGATCGAACCCGGGCCCCCTGCAGTGGAAATGTGGAGCCCTAACCACTGGGCCGCCAGGGGAGTCCTGTGCCTCCCTCTCTCAGTCTTTCGAATGGAAGAATGTTAGATACTCGGCCCCCCCATCAGTGTTCGTGAGAAATAAAAGAGTTAGTAAGTGTTAAGGGCTCAAAACATAAACATTGCCCTACATACACGTGCACACACACACACACCCCAGATGTGCATTTTCATCAGGCATCCTGCTGGCGCTGACTCAGCCACCCGGGATGATTTGTGCTGTCTTGGGGGAAGAGCTGGCTTGGGCAGGAGGCAGGAGGTGCTGGGCCTGCGCTGGCCTTGGGGCTGGATAAGAGCTGGCCGCTCAGTGCCCGTCACCCACGTGGATGGACGAACGAACGAGTGAATGAATGAGGTACGAAGTGCCTGACATTTTCTTTGCTTTTACTTACAAGAGCACGGAGTTGGTTCCCACAGCGCCCCGCTGACTGACACCTGATAATACTGGTCACCGTGGTCCCTGACACTCTCCCTTCAGTCCAGAAACCTGGGCTCGCTTCCTGTGACCCCTCGGGCTCACCTGGGCTCATCCTGTCTGGCCTGTCCTGGGACTGGGGCTCTGGCCTCAGGGCTCACATTCCTGCGGGTGTCACCAACCATCAGGCCGCAGGCGAAGGGCATAAAGACGCTGATTCGTTTTCAACCATGGAAAGTAGAGATTTCACACTAAGACAGATATCTGGCTGTTCTGGAAAGTCGGGAAGGCTGGACACACGGGGCAGCCTTCCCCCGCCGCTCACCAAGGGCCTGCTGCCCCTGCATGGAGGGTGAGCTCTCCCATGGCCACAGCCACCGGGGGCTCCCCTGGCTCCCGAGTTGGCGCCCTGCGGGCACTGAGCTGTGACCCCGCTTCCCTGGGCCAAACCCTGGTGGCTTGGTTCCCAGGAACCTGCCCGGTGCCCTGAAATTCCTACTCATCCCCACCAAGCTCTCTAACGCTGCAGGTCTAGGCTGACCTGCAGGACCCCACCCAGTGGCCAGGGGAGGGTGCTGGTCCCTAGCCCGGGGGAGGCCAGGCCGGGGGCTTAGAGGTAGTTAGGCCCTGGCCACCCTCCTCAGGGGGCCCTCCCCCAGGTCGAGGGCTGGCAGGGTGCCAGGCACCTGGCTCAGGCTTAGATCCCGAGGGCTCCCATCCCCCAGCCACTGCCCATTTCCAGGGATGGAGACCAAGGCCCCGAGGGGCCCGGCAGCTTGGACAGAATCTCCCTCTGGAAGTCCCCTAGCCAGGGTCCCACTGCGGGATTTCCCGCTGCTCAGGTCTCGAGTCTGGAAGCCCTTTTGTGCTAGAGACCCATCCTCTGCCCTTCCCTAGCCCTGTGGGTCCTCTCACAGGGCTGAGCTGTGTCAGGAGCCCTGTATTTTCTTTTCCTTTAAATTTTTTTTTTTTTTTTTTTTTTTTTTTTTTTGGCACTGCGCTGCATGGCTTGTGGGATCTTAGCTCCCCAATCAGGGATCAAACCTGTGCCCCCTGCAGTGGAAGTGCGGAGTCCTAACCACTGGACCGCCAGGGAAGTCCCATGGAGCCCCGTATTTTCAATCCTGGGGCCACTTCGGACAATACACAGCTCTCTCTGGGTTTCAGTTTCCCCATTTGCAAGTGGGAAGTGGATGGCCTGGGAACCTTCTGGGGACCACGGCTCTGGAGCAGACACTTTCCCAACTACCAGACCGCAGGCATCACCGCTCCTCTCGGCGGTGCGGGCTGAGGGGCCCGAGGCCATCGTGAGCCTGCTGGGATGCCCTGATGCCTCTCCTCAGCCTCACAGCAGCCTCACATCCGCCTCCTTGAACCTAATTTTGATGGGCTCAGGATTGGTACAAGGAACGCGAGGGCTTCCCTGATGTGCATGAGATGTACAAACCATCTTGCCTCAGGGACTGGCGCTGTGGAGCCCAGAATTCACTTATAAACAAACAAATCACCTACGTCCTAAATTTCTTGTCTTAACCTTTTAAAGACCATTTTGGAAATCTTGCTTTAAAATAATGAAAGCCAAGCGCACCAGCCGTGATCTTAGCCCCAAGAGGGAGCACGGTGGACTGGGGTTGTCTTCCGGGTGAGTCCCCCCAACGTGGAGGAGCCGGGGTGAGCCGTGCAGTGAAGGGCAGAAGGTGGCCTGAGGGGCAGGCGTGACCACTCCACGAGAAGCTAGAAGACCCTAGAACGTGTGTTGACAGGGCGAGATACCCACAGCCGGGAAGCAAAAGCTGTGAATTAAACGGACGGTACTTGGTCTGATCCCTTCTGGGATAAGCATTGCTCCCTGCAGCCAGAATGACATACAAACAGGGGCAAAGACAAGGCTGAGACCTGCAGGCCCGGTGGGGACAGGCATGACCCCACTGGCACAAAGCAGCTTTATATGTGAATAGGAGGTTGGGGCAACACCCCAAGGCCACGTGGCTTAGACTTGGTTCCTGGGACGGGGTCATGGGGGCTATTTCCGCGCACTCCCATGAGGTTACTGGGGGCTCCCTCCAGGACCAGGGTCCATCCCAGCCCGCAGACAGTGGGAAGTTGCCAGACAATTACTGTAGATGTTATGGCAGGGTAAACACTGACTACACGAAGATATTCTCAACGTATCCTGCGAGGCCAGGCTGAAGGAGGGGATTTCAAAACATCATGGATGATCGGAGCCCATTTTTGGTTTTGAAAATGCTCTTTCGAGGAAGAAAACTGGGCAGAAGAATATGAAAATGTTCTCTGTGGTCATCAGAGTGATGAGGTCGGGGCCATTAAATGTTCATTATACTCTTTCTGTGTTTTCAGGGTGTATCACTTTTAAAATGAGAAGATGATTACTTTGTACTCAGAAAAAATGCAGCTGGTGGATAATGAAAACCATCTTTTGGATGCAAGTTTATACATGAAGGCGTTCCTGAGCAAGTTTCTGAGCCCAGGATGGGCACACTGGCAGCAGCCCTCAGAGTTCGGGCTCCTGGAGCCACTGTCCTCAGGAGGCCCCGGGCTCGGGACCCCCGTACCCCGTCCCCCCAGTTTTTCATCCTTTAAGGTGTTGTCACTTGCTCATGGTGTGTCTCCCCCCAGACCCCCACTGTGAACAGGCACGTGGATGAGCCCCAGGGGAGGGGGTGTAATTCTCTCCCTGAGTGGCTTTGAGCAAGTCCCTCCCCTGTAGGTCCCTGTTTCCCCCTCTCTAGACATCAGACCAGCTCCCTGGTGGTCCCCACTTTCACGCTCAGGCCAAACCCGGGGGTTGGGGGGACGGGGGAGTGGTGGTGGCTCCTGCCCGCCACTGCCCTCTAGTGGACGACTGAGCCCAAAGCGCAGCATGGGTCACCCCTCTGGGGCCCGCAGGGCTAAGATCCCTGTGGCGCCCTCGGGAGGCGAACCCCAAGGCTGTGTTCCTATAAACACCACCCACTCCCCAACAGGTGAGAGGGGCGGGGTTTGCCCAGGAAGTGCTGAGCTGGCTTCACCTGGTTCTCTCTACTTGCTAAAGCCCTGGTTTTTCATCATACAATAGTGTAGAGAATTTAGTGACAGATAACGCATATTAAGAGCTTGCAGTAACGATACTGTCCCCAGCCACATGGTCACTTGGGTCCTCACCTGATCACCAAAGCAGCCCTAGGAAGTGGGTGTTCTGGCCTTGCCTCCTTAGAAAGGAGCTCAGAGGAGACAGAGTGAGCCCGAGGTCAACAGCTGGCGAGAGGGGTGAGCTTCAATATGGCCAGGGGCTCTGACCCCCCTGGCAGGACTTGTGGCCTGCCACAAAGTGGCTGGTGCCTGGGGTGCCGTGTTCGGGGTGACGGGGTCATCGGCTGACCGAGTCAAGGGGAGGGCCCTGCACGAGCTCTCACCCATCTCTGTTGCTCCAGACAGGGAGCTGACTAAGGGCAAAGAAGGAAGACCTAGTCTGAGTCCCACTTCCACCAGCCACCCAGCCTAAGTAACATCTGTGAGGTCACGGCAGGGATGCAGAAAGAGCCGGCCAAGCCGGGACTCAGTGTGGCAATATCCATGGAGCATGTGTGAGCCCCCAGCGGTGGGAACTGCCAACAAGGACAGAGCAGGTGCCCTTCCCTTGGAAACTGCAAGCACCGTTCCCTCCTGGCTGCCCCTCGTGGCACCCACCTTTCAGAGGAGGCAGGGTGGGGTGGAAAGAGAGAAACTCACCCGGTTCTGACACTTCCGGCCATATTTCCTTGAGTCAGACACTTAATGTCTCCAAGCTTCAGGTTATTCATCTTCAAGATGAGCTCAGAAGCGATCCTTCCCACCCAGCAAAGCTTCGGATGAGACCACAGCCCAGCCGATGGCCTGACTGCAGCCTCCCAAGAGCCCTTGAGCCACAGAAACTGTGTGATAAGAAACGTCAGTGGCTGTGAGCCACTAAAAATCACAGGGCTCACCCACAGGACAGGAGCATGGACAGTGGCATCAACCACACTTGGGGTCTGTGCACTTCTCCGCTCTGCCATTTGCTGGCTTCGGGAGGACCTCAGTTTCCTCATCTGTGAAATGGAGCCAGCAATATTAGGGGTTGCCAGGAGGACAGATAGGGTAACTCGGGTAAAGCAAAAGCAATGCCTTTGCTAACAGGAGCACCCATTGCTCTGGGGCCGAGTCTTTGGCAGGTGGTCATTGCTTCATCAGTGTCTACTCCCTTCCCCCATTGCCCTGGAATGTCGGCTCCTTGTTCGGAGAAGGAAACACAGGAAGGCCACAGGTCTGTTTGACTGCACCTTGGGAGAGCAAATGACAAACGGGACCTGATTTTCTGGAAGGACGAGGATGAGGGTGATTTGACAAAATGCTCTGGCAGACCCCCTTGGTCGCCACAGTTCACGAAAAAGCAACTGGGATTAGAAAGCACTTGATCTTGGGGGTGTTCCCGGCTCTGCTGATGGCTGGCTGTGTGACTGCAGGCAGGGTGCTCACCCTCTCTGAGCCTCGGTGCGCCCTGCTGTGAGGTGGGTCACGCGTGGACCAGGTGACACACAGACATATTGTGGCTCTGCCTATTCTCCCCCCACCCCGCCTGCCCCAGGAGTCTGTCTGGGAGTCCCTGGGTCCCCAAGTCTGCCTTCTCATCTGAGTCCAGATTTTACTGAATCAATCAATCTAAACTCTCCAGGTCCTGCTCTTACGGGCAGACCCTGTCTTATTGTACAACCGCCTGCGGATTGTCCTTCTTCAACCGTATCCCCCCCTCGACCTCCCTGTGAGGCCAACATTATCATCCACACTTACGGATGAGGAAACTGAGGCTCTGCGGGATCAGGAAACTTGCCCGGGTCACACGGCTCGGCAGTGGCCCAGCGGGGCTGGAGCCTGGGTCTCTGGCTCTCCCGGGAGCCGCCTCTTCTAGGGACCCGGGAAACCCAGCAGGAGCAAGGCCACAGGTGAGGTGGGGGCCAGGAGACCCGAGAGAGGTGGGGAGAGAGGACCCTCCCGGGGTGTTGGCTGCTCTCCCTCGTTCTGACCCGGCCTCCTTGGGGCCACCTTTGCCAGGCTGGCCGGTGCCTCTGATCTCACCCTCCAGCTCCAAGGGGGCAGGCATGGTCACCTTGGCACTGGGCAGCCGTGGGCAGCTCCAGTTATGGTCAGGTAAGCGCTGCCGTAGGGGATCCTGGTTAGCCAGCCACGGGGAAGGAATGAGCCCAAGCCAGCAGGCATGTCCTGCTCACACAGTGGACGGGCTGGATGGCTGGACGGGCTACGGCTGCCATTCCAGACCTCAGCTCAGCCCTGTACGCCTACCATGCACCAGACCCTACAGAACCCAGGGTGGACCTGGGTCTCCGGTCCCGGTGCCCTGGCCCCCAGTGACATGACCTGGGGAGATCCCACCCTTCGTCAGCCTGTTTCCTCACCTGTGCGAGGTGATCATGACACAGAGTTGGTGAAGGACTGTAGGTAAAGTATAGGAATGCTGTGTGCCCAGCACAGGGAGGGCACTTACTTCTTGCTGTTTTCATTATTTTTACAAATTTTACATACAGTAAAATTAATTTTGCTCTGGTGTCCAGTGTTGAGTTTTAACACATATAATCGCCCCACGACAATACAAAATGATTCTGTCCCCTCTCCAAACACGCTCTGAACTACGAATGCAATGCTTTTACCTGGAGGCGGTCAAGCTGGTGGGCTGGGCCCCGCGTCCCTGTCCGGTCTGTGTGGATGGCAGTTCTAAGGTCAGTTCCGCTTCAGAAGCCTTTGCAGGGCTATTTGGATCTGACTCTCATGTGCATGACTAAGACTCTGACCCAAACTTAGTCGGGCCCCCCGACCCCTTTTGCTTTCTTCTTTTTAAAAAAATTTTTATTGGAGTATAGTTGATTCACAATGTTGTGTTAGTTTCTGCTGTACAGCAAAGTGACTCAGTTATACATATACATATATTCCTCTTGTTTAGATGCTTTTCCCATATAGGCCATTACAGAGTACTGAGTAGAGTTCCCTGTGCTATACAGCAGGTCCTTATTAGTTTTATATATAGTAGTGTGGGTATGTCAATCCCAATCTCACAGTTTATCGCCCCCCTCCCATGTCCTGGTAACCATAAGTTTGTTCTCTACATCTGTGACTCTATTTCTGTTTTGTAGAGAAGTTCATTTGTACCCTTTTTTTAGATGCCACGTATAATGTGCCCAGTGTTCGTTCTAGCTTTGTCCTAAAGAGCCAGAACCCAGCCAAGCCGGTCCAATGCCTGAACCCCAGCGCCTCCTAGTGGATGTCCGATTCCCAGCCTTCAGCAAGGATGCTGTCTGGGGGTTTAGCCAGAACCTCTTTCACCCCGATGCTCCCTCTTAGTAATCTTCCATCCAGCGACCCCACCTGCTCCTGGGCCATGAACCCCGCCTGTCCACCCTGTATTCAGGACTGAGCCCACTTCCACCTATAGCAATTGTCCAGAATAAAATCCCTTTTCACTGCTCTAACTGCCATCCAGCTCTGGGTTTTCTCCGACGTGCACCCCCCCCAGGATTCTCGTTATGGTCAGAACCTACAGCTCGCGCAGCTTGGGGTGGGCTGCCTCCTTGACCCTCCCACCCCCACCCCAGGCCCAGGGAGAGCACTTCACCGAGCAGTGGTGCATGTTCTGCTCACGGTCGGGACTTCTGTGGCAGGAGGTCCACGGAGGCCAGAAGGACTGAAGCTGCTAGAGCCGGTGGCACTGAGGGGCTCTCACGCCCCCAGTTCGCCTGTGGCAGGGGGGACGGGTCGCTGAGCACCGGCTCACATCACCTCATTCCGTCCCTGCCAGCCTGCGAGGGCCCTAGGATTGTTCCCATTTCAAAGATGAGAAGAGTGAGGCCCGGAGAGGGATGACAGCATGACAACCGCAAATCCTTCCTCTGTGGCTGGCGGTTCGGGTTGTGGGCATAGTTGCTCAGAAAACGCCGCACGTGCAGGCTTTTCCTTCGTTAGAAGTTGGAGGCTGCAGGGCCGCTACTGTCTTTTCTCGGCCTCTGTCTCTCCCTCTAGCTGAGTGTAAGAAGACAGATAGTTTGCTGTTCAGAGAATAGGTCAGATTACCTGTTATCAGCAAGAATCCTCCTAACTCCTCCCCCTTCTCCCTCCCAGCGGCCTGGGACGGGCTTAGAGAAACGAGAGCAGTATCCAGGGTGCAGGATTCTAACGCCAGTGAAACATCTCTTGCCTTTTTCTTCCTTTCAACCGTTCTCATCAAGGATTCCTTGAGAAAATGGAGCTCTAATACCCTCAGGCATCCATCGTTCTAACGAATTAACCCCCTGCCACCCCCATGCAGCTAGAATGTCCTCGGCTAAGCATCCCTGAGAGAAAACAGGCCCGCGAATCACTGAGTCCTGGGTTCAGAACTTGGCTGCAGAAAGGCGGCTCGGTTTCCCTTTCTCATCACTCACAGCTCCCGTTTCCCTTCCCCTACCCTCAACTCCTCCTCTGTTTTTTCTCTGCCTCTGTGTCTCTCTCCCTCTCTGCCCACCCCTCCTCCCCACGTGCTTGACGTCTCTAGTCTCTGCCATCTCACAGTCACTCAGATAGCTCAGACATGAGACTCGGCCGCTTTGATTCTAAGTTTCCCAGGAGCCCCGCCGCCTGGGATCTGCGCCTGGTATTCAAGGCTCCCACCCCCCAGCCTTGGCGGCCTCCTCTCCTGCTGGCTCCGACCCCTCCCTGTCTAAGCCTGGTCTTCCTTCCCTAACCCCACTCCAGAAAGGGAGACAGGGCTTTGAAGAGGAAGTTGACTGTGAAAGTGAACCCCGGGGACAGGAGTGAGGCCCGAGGAGAGGGCCGCAAGGCGGGGTGGGGGGCAGTGATGAATGGACATTGTCGAGCTGGTCACCCTGGGCCTTGATCGCTCTGAGATCTTCTAAGGAACCGAGAGGAATGTGCCTGGGAATTGTTCACTCGAGCCTTGAAGAGGGGCCGTGGGTGCCCAGACTCCAGCCCCCTCGGTCAAGGGTGGCCTTGGCTGACGGTGGTCTTGCACCACTGGGTTGGCGGACTGGCCAGTCACGTAGGCATCCGCACCACGCATCAGCGAAGCCCAGGGCAGAATCGAAGAACCGTGCAGGGCAGCGCCCGACGTGCCCGCTACAGTCCCGCCCTTGCGTGGCTCAGCTCTGCTCACGTCCCCGTCAAGGCCAGGCCACCACGGGGCCTCTACAGAGACCCACTCAGGAGGTTCAGCAGAACAAGGTTTGGTCCCGCGGCTTCAGGAGAGGCTCCTGTGGACACGCGTCCTCTCTCTCCTCCCTGCCCTTGACCAGCACTTCCATCAAGGTCGCTTGAGGGGCAGGAGGCCCAGACCCTCGGCAGCCCCTACTGCCGGCCCCTTTCACACAGCGGTCCTTGCCCTGCCTGTTTACTGCCACCTTGGGTGGAAGAGCCCAGGGCTGCCGCCGTGGTCCTCCGGGTTCCAGGCTTACTCCCCCTGCCCTCACTGGAGGGGTATCCCTAGCTCCTCATGATGATCGGGGCAGTCACCACCCCCTCCACTCCCACCCCCGGGAGAGTACCTCTGCCTTCTGGTCCATCGGTCTGAGGTCCCCACTCGCAGTCAGTTTCAAGTTCAATGGAATCTTTACTCCGTCCCCTGGTGGAAGCATCCCCATCCCCTCTGCCCACGCTGAACCAGGACCACTAATCCAGCAGAGCCCAAGATCGCAGAGATGAGCAGCACACTTCCTACTAGCGGGTCACTGCGGATGATGGTGACAGGGGCCAGGCGCGCTTCTGCTCTCGGTTCGGTCCTGTGCACCGCCTGCTGGTTCCGGGCACGTACTGCATCCTGGAAGACAGGGCTCCATCTGCAGGGGATGGTCCCTGTGCTGCGCCTTGGAGGGGGCATTCTATCAGCTGGCAGCTTCCGGAGATGTCTTTTGGGGCAGGACAAGTAGATCCCTTGGTCTGGGACTCAAGGTCATGTCTTCTTTGCTGCAAAATGGTACTCTTGGTCTGAGCCCTCTTCGTCAGGAGCCTACATAGACAATATTGCTGATTATTATTCACAAATTGAACACTGACTTCCTATCAGCCCCCACTGGGTGAAGAATTGGAAACCCAAGGAGTATTCCATGGTGAGTGTACTTCTCCTTCCAGCTCTTGGCAGGTTGACCTCTAAGAATTTCCCTGACACACAGCAGATATTCTTTTCTTGCTGAGTCTTGCCTGGAACAGAGTTGGGAGGTGTCACCTTTCTTTCCATCTCTGATGAGGGTCAGGCAAGCCAGAGGCTCTCAGGAATTCCCCCATCTCTCCTGCCAGACCAGGGAGCAGGTGAGCGGGAGGGCTTCCTGGACTGTCCTGCCACTTAAGTCAAGCGCAATCCAAGCATCATTCCATCTGGAGGGAGATTCTGCCCAGGACACTTCAATGTGATGTCGTTTCAATGACATCACAAACAGTGATGCCTTAGGGGGCTTGAGGGTGGTGTGATAAATAACAAAAGACTCAAGTCCACGTGGCTCAAAGGTCTTTCTTGGCTCATGGACTTGGAAGTCCAGAGATAGGTGGGTTTCAGTACTGGCTTGATCCAGGGGCTCTGGCCCCACTTCTCCATGATTTCCTCCTGATGTTGGCTTCATTCTCAGGCTGTCCGTATGGGGACAAAATTGCAATACATCCCCCATCACAACATCCAGACCGGGAGAGAAGAGGGTGTTCTGGAGCTCTCTCCTAAGGAAGACAAATATCTTTCCCAGCATTTCTCCCCACTCGCATCCCATTGGCCTGAACTGGGTCATATGCCATTCCTGGAGAAAGTCCTGTGTCCAGGGAATGTTGGGTGCTAATTGGTGTAGCTGATCCTTGTCTCCAGAGGAATGGAGTCACCCTTAGACCCGTCAGAACCTTCTGAACTGGGCCAGCTGACTGGGAAACCCATGGGAACTTCTTACTGGGGCTGCATGGTGAGAAAGAATAGAAATTTGGGTGTGTGAGAAAGCAAGGAGCAAGAGAAATGGGCATCAGGTAAACACCAGTCGGGAGACAGAGAGTAAGGAATTCCCGAGAGCTGCCCCACCTCTCCACACTCATATGCTTCATTAGGTCATGATTACAAACTACATACAGCCTCTGCAGCCAACACCTCAAATATCAGGAAAGGGTGAGAGGATGGCTGAAGACCTTGCATGAAATTGCACCTTCCTCTCTCTCCCCTTGTGTTGGCTGAAGGCAGGTGCGTGGGTGCTCTCTACCAAGAGCAATGTCTGCACACCTATCCTAGGCTGGATCTAAAGGCTGGCAACACAAGAGAATTAGCACTCTGCAGTAGCATGCCTGCAATTAGAGTACTCCACCACGTGGGGGCAGTGAAGCAAAGAGAATGATTGGCCTTGTTGAAACAATAAAGCTCTCTGTGAGAACAGTATGCTGAGAAGTGTGGATGATAGCATATTTTTCTCCATGAAGTCATGTTACCTTTCTGTTAAAAATATGCCTCTTCATGAATATAACTGAGTTCCTTTTAGGAAACTTTTGCTCCTCACCTGCAAAGTGCCAGGCTTTCTGTGCCCTGGACCCACAGTCAGTGCCCAGGCCTCTGTGTCCAGCCACATGAGGGACAGACCCAAAGGGGTGGTTTGGGGAAGTGGCCCTGGGGATGGACGCTGCATGAGCTCTGGTTCATGGGTGAAGCCAGGCTCGCCTCACCCCAGGGACAGGGAGCAGTCTCCTAGCGTGTCGGGGTGGAGGACACACAGTTCTCAGCAATTGTTTTCAGTGCTGTGGACACAGAGCACATGGGGCTGACCGGGTCCCCTCTCTGCTGGGGCAGTGTTCCCACCCACGGCGGGATTGGGAGCCAGACTTCCGCCCTCACTTCAATAGACTCAGCCGTTATGGAGAATCAATGCACCTTTCTCCTTCCATCCCACCTGGAGAATTCAGCTGAACTGCAGGTGTGTGATGCTGAGCTTGGACCCGAATTCGCTGAATAATCCAGGTGTGTGGACCTGTGTTTGAGGCAGTGGGGCTCCAAGATGTGAGTCACATGTTATTTTTACTCCTGGTTTCATATGGCCTGGTTTTAAATTATTGAGTGGTTGGAAAGATCCCACAATGAAATCATATTTCATTTGTTTCTCCATTTGGCTGTTAAGTGAATCAATTTCTGGGCTGTATTTGGAGGTGAAGAAAGGACAGAGAAACCCGCGGCTTGGGCGAGAGAAGGCCTGGAGGTTCCCTGGGTTATTCAAGGCCTCTGGATGTGGCTTTTCCGTGGGCCGAGGGCCTCCCACTTGCAGGATGTCTGCGCAGCTGGGTTTCCAGGGTGACACCTTTCTACACCAGGCCCCAGGTGAGCCCAGCCACACCGTACTCTCTCTGTGGAGAAGCAATTTGTGGGAAGCCTCAGCAGACCCAGGGCAAGGTCAGGAATGTTGGGAAGGGGCTCAGGGAGTCTTACATCTTTCCTTTTGCTGTGCTGAGTGAGAGGCAGCAAAGGGAATGTCAGCCAGGTGCACGCTGACCCTGGAGTTCAGTGGCTCCTCTCCTGCATGCTGGAGACCCCGGGATGCACTGGAGAGCCTGAGATGTTCTGAAGACCCCTTGATAAGCCCAACATAGCCCTGCTTGGGTGGTCTGATGTCTGGTGAGGGAGTCAGGAAATAAATGGCAAGAGCATAGAGTGACCTGGCAGGGACAGTCAAGGCCTTGGGGAGCAGAGGTGGTCCCTGGTTTAGCTGGGGGTTCAGGGGGTCTTCTCCAAGGAGGGACTCTCCAGTGGAGTCCAGTGGGTGAAGCTGAGCTGTCAGGTGAGGATGGGGCATCCCCCAGCGCAGGGGGAAGAGAGCCTGTCATGGTTTGGATCCAGTGGGGCAGGTCCCTGTGGACCAAGCACCTCACCCTCAGCTCAGGCCCCTCAGCGTTGTCACTTGGCCTCCACAACGCCCCTTGGAGGCCCGACAGATCCAGGAGGGGCGTGTGCCGAAGCCCACAGGCTCACTCTTCGGAAAGGCCTGGGCGTGCGTCCCAGCTCTTCCACTGGGGAATGGTTTGCATTTGGGCAAGCTAAAGCCTCGATTTCTCCATCTGTTAAATGGGTGTGAGGATGAGGATGAGGATGGAGGGTTCTCTGGCACAGAGTGGTCCCAGGGCATCACAGCCCTAGTCCTGACTACTTGCCTCACCTGGCTTGGCCCTGGGCATCCTCCTCAGCTGCAGGTTTTTTTTTTTTCTTTCTTTCGTTCTTTTTGGGTCGCACTGCACAGCTTGTAGGATCTTAGTTCCCCAACCAGAGATCAAACCCGGGCCCTCAGCAGTGAAGGCCTGGAGTCCTAACCACTGGACCTCCAGGGAAGTCCCTCAGCTGCAGTTTTATACTTAACCTTGGTTCCCTCTACCTGAGCATGAGGCCGGCCCCGCTGGGGTTAGACAAAACCCCTCCACCCAGGCTCTTCTGCCCCATTTAAGAAGCCCTCTGGCCCCTCTCCCTCCCAGCCCCTCCTGGGCCGGCCTCAAGAAACCCAACATAAATCCCCACTGCCCCCCAGACTGTGCTGGTCAGCAACGGGGTCTGCTCCAGCCTGCCCTGGTCCCACCCCACCACTCAGCATCCTTCACTTCCCAAGACCTTCAGGCTCCACAAAAGGGCAATAAACATTTGCAGGACAAATACCCTAATTTTGAAACGATTTGCAGGCCCTCAAAGCAGTGGTGGGGTAGGGGGTGGGCATTTGTCACAAAAAGAAAAGGTCTTTACCCACAGGTCACTGGACTCATTTCTTGAAAACCGTCACCCTGCACAGCCCGTGCAGGAAAAATATTCCGCAAAGGTACACCAGGAATGGCTGTGTTTTTTTAGCTGAGCAGGGTGTTTTATGTAGTTAACAGATGCTTGGAAAGGAACACATCTGCATTTGTTATTTTTATGTTTTAGGATCACCTCTGGGTTACCAGGAATGGAACCTCCAAATTATAGCCTGGTGCCCACAAGAGAGCAGCGTTTGGTGTAGGAAGCTTGACCTTGGAACCAGCTGGGGCCAGGGTTCTGAGGCTGCCCCCACCATATTCCGCAGCCTCCGTCACCAGAACAGTCCACATCCCATAAGAAGCGGTAGGAAGTTTAGAGGAGGCGGTGGAGCTCCCCGTGTTTTCTCCAGGGTCCTACCTGGGCTCTTCCCATCTGCTCCTGGCCCCCTGTGCTGCCTGGCACCTGCCTGCTGACACTGGGCACGCCCCCCCCCCTTTATGACCCAGGGCTCCCACATCCCAGCCCCAATTACACCACTGTCCTCCAGGTTCAGACAAGGAGGGCACCAGGCCACAGAGCAGGGGAGAAGTGGAAGTGCCCGCTTCTAAGGGCATTCTCATTCCAAAGGTGGCCATGAGAGCCCCAGAGGCGGCAGGCTGAGTGCCCTGAGATCCATCCCAGGAGGAACGTGGGCCGATGCTACTGCTGGAGGCTCTGGCCAGGGGACCTAGTCCACAGATGTCTTGGAAAGCTCAGCTCCTTCTGTGCTTCCCCTGAGTGAAGCCTGGCCTGGTCGCATCCGCTCTCCAAGCCTGTAGGGTAGAAGACCATGGCCCTCCTTCAAAGGTCGTGGGGAGGATGAAACCAAATGAGAGCTGTGAGTCCTTAGGCAGGAACGATGGGGCAAAGGCGGCAGGAGCGGGTAGAGGGCCAGGGGGCCACTGCCTGGGGCACCCACCTGCCAGGGGCTGGAAGGGGCCCCTGTGACATGAGCTGGGAACTCCCCCAGGGGGAACATTTGATAAGCGCTTGAAGGGGGAGGGGCCCCACGGAGCAGGCGTAGCCCCTACTCTGTGTCCCTTCTGTCTGCAGGAGGTGTGAGCCCGGCAGGGGCGGGGCGGGCGGGGGGCGCAGTCCAGGGAAGCTCCCGCTGCCTCATGGGTCCTCCCTCTGCATCTGTACTCAACAAGGCCCAGCTGTTCCTCTAATATCTGAACGCACTGGACAAACGTTGAAAGGGTCTCGGTTTGACCGTTAGCCTGTCTAGGACCTCCTTGTGTCAAGGAGGCCCTCTGACACCCCTTCCCTCAAGGCCTGCTTGAAAAGCAGGTGGTGGGACTTCCTTGGTGGTGCAGTAGTTAAGAATCCACCTGCCAATGCAGGGGACATGGGTTCGGTCCCCGGTCTGGGAAGATCCCACATGCTGCAGAGCAACTAAGCTCGTGTGCCACAACTACTGAAGCCCTCGGGCCCTAGAGCCCGTGCTCCACAACAAGAGAAGCCACTGCAATGAGAAGCCCGTGCACCGCAACGAAGAGTAGCCCCCGCTCGCCGCAACTAGAGAGAAAGCCCGCGTGCAGCGACGAAGACCCAATGCAGCCAAAAAAAAAAAAAAAAAAAATCAGGTAGTGGCACTTTCTCCAATGAATCATGTGACTCGTGATATAACTTTTTGCCTGTTTTCTTCATTAGAACGGTGCCCAGTTCACTAAAGGTGTTGAATACATGGTGGGTGGATGGATGGATGGAAGACAGGTGAGAAAAGACAGCAGTCTTCAAGGGCTGGTGATGGTGCATACCGCTCTCTGGTCTGCTTCAATGACAATAAATATAATAACTATCATTCATTGAGCCCTGACTTTTTGAGCTTTGAAGTGTTTTAGTCACACTACTCATGGGATCCTCCCAACAACCCTAGCAGGCAGGCACTGTGGTTTGAAGGCTAAGGAAGCTGAGGCACAGAGAGGGCAAGCAAGTTGCCCGAGGTCACAGCTGGTTCACAGCACCACGGATGACAACCGAAACCTGGTTTGGTCTACCCAAACCAACCAGTCTCTGCGGGCCCCGTGCAGCAGGCCTGGCCCACTTGGAGTTCCCTTGTGGGAGAACCAGCTGAGCCAGGGCAGAGGCTTGGCTACAGGACACCTAGGTCAAGTCCCTGCTTGCCAACTTGCTGGGTGACTCTGGCAGGACTTCCTTGGGCTTCAGTTTCTGCCCTTGTGAAGAATGGAACCATGTGACCCTGAGGTCCTTCCTCAAGGAGTTGAGAACTGCTGTGACTCCCCAGTACCTGCCCCACTTGGAGGTACCTGCGCAGAGAGGTGGGGCTGGCTCCATGGGGAGGTCTGGGTGGCCGCCTGGCAGGCTGAGGTCTGGGACCAGCTGAGAGCCAGGCCACCCACACCCACCCTCTGACTGACGGGGACTTGGGAGCAAGTGCCCGACCACACCTTTCTGTGGGGAACTTGATGGAGAGCTTCCTGTAGAGGGCGAGTGGAGGCAGGGGTGCACCAATGTTGGATGGGCTGCTGCCCACGGTGATGGCCCAGAGGTGCCAGGTGCTGGGGGTCAGCACTCTCTCTCCTTCCCTCCATCCTTCTCTTCCTTTAGACAACAGGTACCCGTGGAGTGTCCACTCTGTGCCAGGCCCTATGAAAGGCACTGAGAAGAATAATAACAGCCTGATAACATCAAAGACATTTATTGATCTCAACTCCTGCTGGGGCACAGCACGCATTAGCTCGTGGGACCCCAGAAGTATCCTGAGAGGCAGAGACTGCTAACAGGCTAGCGATGTACACCGAGAAGCCAGGCTCCCCACCAGGCGGTCAGACGCCCGGGCCCCCCCCACCCCTAGTGGCCTGCCTCTGCTCTAGCCGGGACTAACCACCTGAATTTAATGCTCTCAGCCCTGGTGGATCCTTCACTCAGCCACTTCATGGATGGGGCCCTGATGCCCACAGAGGGGAAGGGACTCGCTCAGGGCTGCACTGCTGAGAGCAGAGCTGGGTAGAGAACAGGGCACCTGCCCCTCCTAGTCGCCTTCCGTCATCACATCCACTTGTGTTCTGGGCAAAAGGCCCCAGGGGATAGACAGGCACTGGAGCTGGAAAGCTGCAGGACACCCACCCAGCCAGGCCTTCTGGGTTTCTAGGGTACATGGGGATTTGTGCGACCGGCCTTGCCCATGGCTGGTTCTGCAGGGCTTCGGGTCTCCCCTGGAGTCGCTGTCCTCGGGCCTCTCTGCTCCTGGCCCCTCTTCGGGGTACATGGATGCTGCTGGGGGCCAGGGAAGCATATCTGCTTCTGCCTTAGAGTTGCGTTCAGAGACCACATTTTCTGTGGCCAGCCCCCCTCCCCCCTCGGTGCCAGGTCCGGGGAGTCCGCCTCCTGAACGCTCCTCGGGTCCAGGCCCTCCGCACCCCCGCAGACCTCTTCCATCAGTACCAGACACTCAGTGGGGTCCACGTGCTCCCACCCCGGGGCCTTCACTCTCCTGTAGCCGGACCCACGCCCTGGGCTGGGCACCTGACATCACAGAGGACAGTCGGCCACTCGGGGGCTGGGGTGGGGGATCGGGACTGCAGACTGCGCCAACCGAGCCAGACCAAGGCGCCAAGCGGTGCGGAGCTCCGGGAGCCTGGGGCAGGCCACCGGGCCGCCGCCGAGCCCTAGACCTAGAGTCGGGAGCGCAAGCCTCGCCGGGGCGGGTGGGCGAGTCCTGCCGCCCGCGCCCCCCGCCTCAGTCTCCCTCTGCGGACTGGGGAAGGAAGGAGTTGACCCTCTGCAGCTGCACGACTCAACAAGAGCTGCACCAAGCTTGCTTCTCACTCGGCCGCCCGCCTCGCCACTCGCGGGATCTTGAACGCCGTCGCCAGCCAGGCCGCCAGCCGAGCCAGAGGAACAACTCCGCAGATCCCCACGAGCGACTGCGGGAGGCCGCAGCGGCGTCGCCCGCCTGCGCATGCGCGGGCCGCGCAGCCTGCCGGGACTGTAGTCCGTCCCTGCGGCGGTCTGGGCATGAAGGTGGAGCGGCGGGGGCGCGGCGCCTACACTTCCCAGGGTGCGCCCCGCCCGCAGAGCGGGGGGGCGGGGCCTGTGGGGCGGGGCGGGGCCTGAGGGCGGGGCCTGTGGGGCGGGGCGGGGCGGAGCGGACGCGCCGAGGGGCTGCGGCGGCGCTGCGGGCGGGCGGGCGCGGACAAGCGGGCAGGCGGGCGGGCGGCCCTTCGCGCCGGGAGGCGCGGCACCTGCGGGCAGAAGCGTCGGCTGCCGCAGAGCCCAGACGACCCGACTCCGAGCTGCCGCTGAGATGAGCGCAGGTGAGTGTGGGGACCGAGGGACCCGCGCGTCCCCGAGCTGGGTCGCGGCGCCGCGAGGGCTGGGGTGGCTGCACCTGCAGACTGGGGGTCTGCTCCAGCCAACTTTTGCTCCAGGGTCTTGCAGTCCCGAGGGTCCAGCGCGCAGCCCCCTGTCCCTGCGCCCCAGGCGGTGAGCTTGGCAGCGCGGACTGGGGACCTTTTGCTGGCGCGGCGCCGGGGTGACTGCGCTGGGCTGTCTGGAAGGCGCCACTCCTTTGCTTCTCCCTGGCGTCCGGGGTCGCCACAGGCTTCAGGAGGCGGCCAGGGTCCGGCGAGGGGCGCGGGGCCAATGTAGACCCTGCCACGGAGAGGTGTGGTGACATGGGGCCTTTGCGGCAGGGGCCGCCGCCCTTGTGCGGCTCCAGCAGCGCCTGGGTCGGGGGGCGTCAGGCCGACGCCCGGCGCCCTGGGCTGGCCCGGGGCAAACTTGGGGGAGCGGAGCCCGCAGGTGTGTGCGACCCGCCCGGATGTGCGCGCGTCCTCTCTCCGGCCCCTCACCACTGCGTATCCCCACTGCTGGCGCTGGCGCCGCACCCACCGGGTCTGACAGCCTCTGTGCGGCGCTGGAAAATCCCACGTCGCCACAAGCCAGCCGCGCCTAGTGCGCTTGGGGAAACTGAGGCCTAGAGCCGGGGGCCTTGGCTCCTGGAGAGAGTCTGGAGTGCCCAGAGCCCCTTTTCGAGAGCCTTCTGGGGCTCGCCACTGGGCTGAGGGCTTCTGCCTACATTCCCTGGCAGGGAGGGGCCGTCACCCCATTTTTAAGGGTGCGACCAAGACTCAGCAGACTTGAGTCACTTGTTCAGCTCATGCAGCTGGGCCAGGTTTCGAACCTGGTGCTTCTGGACGCCTGTTCTCTCCCCTGAGCCTGTCCGGCCACAGACTGCAGTATGGCCCCTGGCCATGGTGCACAAAACAGTGGGGACAGCTGTTTCCCCAGGGGGGGCAAATAGGACTGGGGAGGGAGTGTGCATTTAGCGAGCACTTACTGTGTGTTCTCTGCTTGGGGGGTGTGCTTCCAGGGACCACCCCTTCCCAGGGGGAAACAGTTCCCTCCCCCTCCTAGGTGAGGAAGGAGGGACCACATGGGCGGTGGGATTTGGGAAAGTGGCGGGGAGCAAGTGGCAGGCCCTAGGAGGCAGAATTCTCTAGAAGAGGATTTCTGAAATGGCCAACCTGTTCTCTGGAGGTGTCTGGGGAGCAGGGCACCCCAAGACTTCACAGAACCTCCGGACGCATTTATCTAATGGCAGGTGGGGGTAATGGCAGGGTGCACACAGGGGAATTTTAGGCTTTCCACGACCATAATTGATACCTCCGGCCTCTCCTGTAATCAGGGGGATCTCCGGAAGGCGCACTGGCCTTTCCCCCTCCTCATGTGTGGTTGTCCTGGGAGAAGGGGTATGTGGGCACCAGGGCCCTGGGGGATCATGGGCGGAAAGAACAAGGAGACTGGGGTTTGAATCATAGTGCCCACCTGCTAGTCTTGGACAGATCATGGCCCCTTCTGGAGCTTGGCTTCCTGATGTGTAAAAGCAGTATTGCTGCTTCCCTGGACGGGATAAGGTACGAGTGGGAAACCCCCCATGCGGTAGGTCCTCCCTCGGTAGCTTGTAAGGGTCAGTAAACCTCAGCCTTGCTGAGTTAATCGAGCCCTTCGGAACTGGCAGTGGGCATGCTCTCCCCTCGACCTGTCGCTCACGGCCCAGCTGATGATTTGCACTGCAGTGGTTTTCACCCACAGCCGTGGCTGGGGAGAGCAGATGGTGGTCCCTTGTGCAGGGCTCTTGGGCTCTAACGTCCGGCCACTGTGCACATCTGGCGGGTCAGGGGCTTCCATCATCAACAAGGTCAGGTCCCCTGACTGCCCTCCCCAGGGGAAGGCTGTCATCACCCCCGGAGCTCGGCGCCAGTAGGTGTGGCTGGGGTCACGTGGTCCAGTCTCCAGCTGCCCAGGCGAGCCGATGGTCAGACTCTGAGGCGACCTGTACAAGCACCCTGGGTGGGAGGCTCCCCTTTCCCTTATGCCATCGGGGCTGCAGGCATATCTTCCTTCAGTCCGATTACCCAGAGCGCCTTTGAGATGGCTCTGGCGTTGGCATCAAGGGCGCATGCAGTTGCCTACGTGCTTTGTTGCACGATCATTTCGAGTGGTCAGGGAAATTGTTTAAGTAGCACCATGGTGAGGTAGAAGGAGCTGGCATTCTGCATCAGATAAGCGTGCGTCCAAGTGGAGAGCACTAGCTGTGCTTAACTTACTGTTACCCCCGCCTCGGTTTCCCCACTGTGTGTAGGGTACGCCTTTGGCTCTGTGTGCAATGCTGGCCCACACTTGGTGGGACCCAGGAGATGATGGTGAGTCTCGCGGTGGCTTCCTAACGTCACAGCCCAGGTGGTCACGGCAGGGCAAGGCGGGGCAGAGGAAAGAACCTGAGCTGCAAGGGGCCCCGGTGCCAGCTCTGCCACCGTCGGGTCCATGCTCTCTTGGAGCCTGCATGTCCTCCCCGGGCAGCTGCAGGCCTGGCGGGTAGGATTTCCCCAGGTGGTCAGAGGTTCGTGGGGGATTGTGTTAGTCTTCCAGGGCCGCCATAACAAAGTAACCACAGACCGTGCAGCTTAAACAGCAGAAATTTATCTTCTCACACTTCTGGAGGCTGGAAGTCTGACATCAAGGTGTGGGCAGGATTGGTTTCTTCTGAGGCCTCTTTCCTTGTCTTGCAAATGGCCGTTCCCTCGCTGTGTCCTCACATGATCTTCCCTCTGTGTGTATCTGTGTCCTTATTTTTTTTTATAAGGACACCAGTCATCTTGGATTGTGGATTTGGGGGAGGATGCAGTCCCAAAACAGGAGTGCAGGGCCAGGTGGAGAGCTGGGTGGCCGCTCAGCCCTCTTCTGTTACTGTGGCTGCTGTGTTAGGATCACGGAGCTGGAAGGGGCCTGGGGGATGCTGCAGTCCAAACCCACCTACCCACACAGAGGGGAAACCGAGGGCTGGGGAAGGAAAGGCAGCTATCCGGGGGCCAGCAGGGTGTGTGACAGACAGCCTGAGACCCGGTCCCCTGCTCTGGTTGGCTCAGCCCCGGCATTTGGAGCAGAGAGACACATTTCTAATCCAAGTGTGGGCTCTGCTGTCACCACAGACGTTCGCCACGGCGTTCCTAACAGCAGCAGAAAGTTAGAAACCAGCTACATGTGGAGGGGAGCGATGCGATACTAGCCATGCGATCGATTGTTCATCCAGTCGACAGATGTTTACTAAACGCCTGCTATGTGCCCTGCACTGCTCCGGGCCCGGGGCTCAGCCGTGGATGAGAACAAAACAGCATCTATAGCCACCTGAAACCTGTCCTCTGGGGGTGGCGGGAACATTCTAGTTAACTGTATGACGGAGTTTTTCATGTTAGGAGAACGTGCTTAAGAAAAGCTTAATTTAGAAAACAGCTGAGGACAAAATTGTGTATCTCATATGACTGCAACTTTACAAGACAGTGGAGGAGAGCAGACTAGAAGGAAGTCGGTCAAGACGTCCACGGCGTCGTCCTCTGTTGGAGGTGGCAAAAGAGCCAATGCTCCCCTCTCTGCATCTTTGTACTGCCCGTCACTTTCCCCAGTTTTCTTCATCGTGTGCGCCTTTCTTTTGCAATGAGAAATCAACTGAGACAAGAGGGCGTTGCTTCCAGGTCTAAGGCCAGCGCGTGCTGCTTCCGGAGTCTGTGACTTGGTGAGAGGTCGGATGATTCCATCCGCAGGGGCCGCTGTCCTTTGCTCGGATGGAGGTCTCCCAGATGACAGCATGTGGATCTCAGCACAGGTAACGCCACTGGTGCCCACTTTCCGTGTGTGACTCCATCTGAATTAGGTGTGGCCAAAGACAAATCATCCTGACCCAGAAACTCATCCGAAATGGCATCTGAAAAGGATGGCCGTTGCCCAGGAACCAACGGGACGCTCTTTAACCCAGCCTGGGCATTCTGATCTCCGAGCTGTTGGTCCCTCACGTCCAGGGTCACTTCCTAACCCGCCACCCGAGACCCTTCGATTCTTTATGGTTTCCGTCCGTGAGGTAGTTTGGGGGTACATGGCATATTCTCTAGACCCAAGCCCTGACTTTGGTGAACTCTTGGAAAGTCCAGTCTTACTGTCCCAGAAAAGGGAGTGTGACCCTCACTCTGGAGAAGTCGCCTGTCAGACACCCGGACCGTCCAGAGCATTGTCTGCATTGTGGGAGAGCTGTGAGCTGGCGGGAGGGAATCAGCAAGTCTGGTGGTGAAGGGAGCGGGCGGGGAGGGGTCCAGCCTCTGGACGGGTCTGTCCTGCCGCGGGGCCTCAAGGCCAGGCCAGCTGCCGAGACGCTGAGCTGCTCGCCGGATGCCTGACCCCAGAGCCCCGGCTCTGCACAGACAAGGGCGCTTCCTTGGACTCAGATCCCAGCTCTGCCGCCTGCCAGCACAGGGTCGTCAGACCTCTCTGAGCTTCTGTTGCCGCCTCTTCTGGGGTCTCCGTGGGGGCCGAGGGTGCTGAGTGCCTGGCACACGGAGGAGCCTGGATATCAGTTAAAATAGTTGCAACAGGAAAACTTGGGTGGTGTTGAGACGGCAGCTTGTATTTCTTGATGATGATCGCGTGGTCTCGCGAGCTGCTGTGGGGACCGGTCAGATGTGTGCCCAACCCGCCGGCTGCGGCCTCGGGCCGCTAGGACACGAGGCAGAGCAACCTGAGCGCTGCGTCTTTGTTTACTCAGGGATGTTTCCATTGCCAAGGTCTCTAGGGTGTCGGGCAGCACCCTACTTCAGTGTCACACAGCCTCGGCTTGTGGGGTACTCCCTTGGGGCCCATGCCGGGACCAGATGCTCCTGGGATCCTTCTCAGGGCCGCTGGAGTGTCCCCACTTACAGATGGGGAAACAGATGCCCGGGAGGGCCCATCAGGTGCAAGGCATCACTTCATGACATTTGCAAATGACAGAGCTGCATTTGAACCCTTTTCTGCCTGACTGGGTGGGCGCTGTCTGTCTGTCTGTCCCCCTGCATGAATTAGCTGGTTACAATGGTAACTTTGTAACGTGTGGCCGAGGTTAGGATGGGTAAGGCTTGACCCACTGGGGGCATCACGATGACGCTTTCTAGCGTGAGTGGTGGTTACAACCCATCTCCTCCCCTGAGCCGAGAAGCGTATTCCCGTTTCCAGGTGTGGCGCCTGCCTGCATCGCCAGGAAGGCAGAGCCAGAGCCAGCCCTGCTCTGTCTGCCCCCAAGTGTGTGCTCTTTCCCTCCAGCGGGGGCTCCTGTCTGGGGTCATGGCGTGGCCCCAGGCATCCACCTGGGGATGGACAGCTCGGACCGTGAGAGAGTTTCACCAGGTCAAGTCCACATGCCCCCCTGTAACCTTGCCCCCTGGCCCCAGTTCTTCCCTCTGCTGGGTCCTTGTGGCCTTCCGGAGCTGGAAGACAGCATTCATGGCCGTCCCAGGCCTCTCCAGCCCCAGCTCAGCCCTCCAGAGTCAACCAGCCCCATCAGTGCCTGAGTTCCTTGGACTCTCAGCCCCACCTGCCGGACCTCTGTGTGACCTCGGGCGAGCCGACTTCCCTCTCTGGGCCTCAGTGTACCTGTCTGTAAAAACAGGGACCACTGCCATCCTCAGGGGTGTGACTGGCTTTCTTCTGACAACCCTGTTCCCCCACTGCCCCCAGAGAGATCGTCTGGGTTTGAGCCTCAGCCATCGTTTCAGGGAAACACGCCATGTGAGCCAGGAGGTCTCCGATCACCCTTCTGTGCCACGTAGCCCTCATCTGACAGTTTCACGGCAGGAAGCACTTTGCCCTTTACGCGAGGGTCCCAGCGTACGGGGGTTTCTCCACAGCCTGCCAGGGAAGCGCCATCTGTGGATGTCTGACTGATACCCAAGCCAGGAGAGCATCTGAGTCCATGTCCGCAGGAAGGCCTGGGGTGGGTGGAAGGTGTGCCTTGAGTTCTGTGATGCTCGCTTTGCCTTTGACTCAGCCAACAGCAAGCGCTGCGGGCGCCTCCTGCCCTCGGGGAGGCTGCTGGGCTGGTGGGGAGCCAGGCCCATGTTAAACAGGTCCCGTTGCAAAATGATGTACTGGGGGGTTTCATGCACCATGTTGCCTTGGCTGAAGATTTCTAAGCAACAAGGGAGGTGGTCTTGATGCCCAGGTGGCTTTGGGGTCAGAACACCTGGGCTCCGGCCCCAATTGTCACCTCTAGGGGAGCCCAGAGGCGGGATGAAGGCGGGCAGCACTGTGCAGCCGCAGCGCCCACAGAGGCCCCCACGGGCCCCGATATGGTCCCGCCTCAGTCTGGTCGGGGCCACCTCTGTTCCCAGCCATCAGCCGCCTCTTGAGGGCTCACAGCTATTCTGGAATGCTCGTTCACTCGGTTTATTGAGCACCTACTGTGCGCAGAGCACTGTCCTTGCTACTTATCCCCAAACACTGCCGCCACCTTCTCCCATCCTCCCCACCCCGAGTCCTGGAGTTCCTCCTCCTCCTCCGTCTCCCACGCTTCCCCCGGAACCCAAAACGTCCAGGACCCTTTCCTCCACTCCTTTAGGGTCCTCCCTCATCAGGACCGTGGGCAGCAGGCGGAGCCAGGGGCTTCTGCCGAGGACTTGCGCCTGGTCCTGCCTGCTGTGTGACCTGGGGCTAGACACTGCCCCTCTCTGAGTTGCCTCATCTCAGACTGAATAACGGCCCCCCAAAGATGGCCCCGTCCTCATCCCCAGACCCGGTGGGTGTGTCACCCGCATGGCAGAAGGGACCTCGAGGATGTGATTGAGTTAGAGAGCTTGCAGTGGGGGTGAGGTGATGCGGTGGGGTCCGTGCCATCAAGGAGCAGGGGCAGGAGGGTCAGAGAAGAGGGGCTGTGGTGGCGGAAGCAGAGGTCAGAGAGGAGAGAAGACGCGGCCCTGCTGGCTTGGAAGGCGCCACGAGCCGAGGAAGGCGGGCGGCCCCGTTTTGCCAGCTGAAGGTTGTTCCGGAGCTACGTGCTGTGCTGTGGTGTCACACGCAGCCGGGCCTCTTCCTACTCAGGCTGCCTCTGCCTCCAAGGGCTTTAATGAGCACCTGGGGGGGCCAAGGAGGAGACAGTAGCACGGAGAACTGGCCGATCCAGGCTGCGGCCTTACGCCCGGGGCGTGGGATCCCCCACCGGGCTCAGGACGCGCCGGGCGCACGCCGCGTATTTGCACCCCTGCTGAGTGGGGCGCCGGGAACCCTCGTAAATATTCTGAACGTTACTCCTGGTTGTTTGCAGTTTACTGGTAAGGCAACTGAGGCTTGACAGCAGGGGTGTGTCCAGTAACCTGACAGCCAGGATTCTAGCCTGGCAAGTTGCCTGGTCCAAAACCCGCATGGCCTCCTGCTGAAATAACCCTCCCGGCCCCCGGTCGGCTTCCCGCTCCCCGAGTGAACACCTGACCCGTGGTGCTTTGAATCGTCCACACCTGCCGGTTCTGCGGCCACACTCTCTGCCAGCTCAGGTGGCCCAGTCTCCCCCGCTGCAGAGGGCGCAGTCTGATGCCCCCGGCGTGCGGGGACCCAGGGGGGGTGAGGCTGTGCGAGACCCGTGCGCTCACACGGGAGTGGGACCCAGGTAGGCAGGGAGGTGGCGAAGGGTCAGCAGACCGTCCCGTGTGGCTGGAGTGAGCCAGCCGCACGGGAGGGGCCGGGCTGGGCAGTGAGGGGAGGGCGTCAGGGTGGGTGAGTGGGTGTGAGCCCAGCGGTGGGCCCAGGGCCTCGACACGGCCAACGCCCGCAGCCCTGAGAATTCCTGCTGCTGCTCTGACCGCGCCCGCTTTGACTCGGGGCCCCCCAGGCCCTCTGTGACACCCCACTCGCCGGTGTTCCTCATCGTGTTGCTCTCCTCCAGCTCTGAGACCGGCCTCACCTGCCAGGCGCTTGGAGGGTAGTTGTGGAGTGCAGGGTTTCAAGCATCGGTTCCCTTGAACACACCTCCGACGTGCCGCGGAAATCAGGAAACGTGATATGTGTGCAGAAGCCCGGCGTCCAGCCAGGTGCCTCCGGGGCTGCCTGTGACGGGTGTGGGATGGGCGTGGGGTGCAGCACAGGCGTGGGGCACAGCATTGAGCGTGGGGTGCAGAGCAGGTCTGTGTGCTGAGGGTGAGGGGGTGGCCCTGCCAGTGCCCCCCAGGGCCGCCTCTGGAATCCTTGCGCAGGTCTCCCCGCCCTCCCGACCCCGCCAGACCTCAGTGTTGCTGTGACTGCTCTTCCCTTCCAGCCCTCTCATCCCGCCGACTCGTTCTCTCCCCTCTGGCCAGGCTGGGCCCCTCTGCAGCCCTGCGAGGTCCGGAGCTGCCACGTGAGAGCTTTATTCTGCCCCTGCCACGGCTGACCCGTCCTTTCCTCCATTGGCACCCATCTCCTGACCTGACACCCCAGATTCCTTCTCTGAGAGCAGCTCACTGGGGCACAACGGAGCAACCAGCCCCCAGCCTTTGAAGGAGCTACGAGGAATTAAAGTAGCTGGCAGCAGCACACACGCCGAGCCCCTAAGTGAGCCGGCCCCTTTGGGAGGCACTCTGCAGCCCACGGCGAGGTTTTCTGACAGCTCATGCTGTGGGTGAGGGAATGGGGCTGGCGAAGGAGGGCTCAGCCTCCGTCACTGGGGCGTCCAGTAAGAGAGGGGCTGCTGGAATGGAGCACCGTAAACCTCGGGGCTGAAAACACCAGAAGCTTATTCTCTCACAGTTCTTGAGCCCCGAGGTCCAAAATCCACGTCACTGGGCTGAAGTCAAGGTGTCGGCAGGGCTGTGCTTCCTCCAGAGGTTCTGGGAAGAATCCGCTCCCCGTCTCTCCCAGCTGCCAGCGCTCCTTGGCTTGCGGCCGCCTCGCCCCTACCTCCATGCCAGCATCTTCAGATCCCTCCCCTCCCATCCGTGTGTGTGGTCAGATCTCCCTCTGCCTCTCTGAGGATGCTTGTGACTGCGTTTAGGGCCCGCCCAGATAATTCAGGATAATCTCCCGTCTCAGGGTCCTTAACTGTATCACATCTGCAAAGACCAACCCCACGAGTTTTAACCATGTAAGGTCACATCCACAGGTCCTAGGGATTAGGGCGTGGATATATCCGGGGGAGGCATTATTCAGCATACCCCAGGCAGCTTCTCAAACGTTCTGTTTCTGGGACTAAAACCCTTTTTCCTTCCTGTGCGGGTCTCTAGAATAGCTGAGGGTTAGAGGAAAGACCCGTCGTAAGTTAAAAATTGTTACTGTTAAGTCAGCTAATTGTACACATCCCCCGATCCCCTGAGCTAGATGCCGTCAGGGACGGCTGACCATCAGTGTGCATAGTCTCTAAGGAGCAGTTAGGCGAGATGCATTGAGCCTTAAATATGTTCATGCCCTTTGGTAGAAGAAGGCGGCTGATATGATTTGTGCATAAAAAGTCGTTCGCTGAAGGGGTCACGTACTCTGCAGGGTGAATGTCCAGCCACAGATGCTGGGCCAGTTAATCATCGTCCGTCCATCCGTAGCAGCTGTTCTCCAACTTTGAGGGCTTAGGACCCCTTCACTCAAAATTATTGGGGACCCCAAAGAGCTTTTGGTTGAATGCATTGTATTTATTGATATTTACTGTATTAGACCTTAAAATGGAGAATTTTTAAATAGGCTTAATTCATTGAATAAGAATAATAGCCCTTTGTATGTTAATGTAGGAGTATTTTCAGGGAACAGAGTGGCATTGCTTTACCGTTTTGCAAATCTCATTAACGTCTGGCTTAATAGACGTCTGCTGGAGCTCCTGTCCGGCCTGTTTTCTATCAGTTGTGATGTCACATGTCACGGGGCTTCCAGAAAACTCCATTGTACACTCAGGAGGGAGTGGGAGCGACGGAAGAAAATAACATCTCAATCTTTTTTATTTTTGCCTGTGCCGTGAGGCTTGTGGGATCTTAGTTCCCTGACCAGGGATTGAACCTGGGCCCTGGCAGTGAAAGTGCCGAGTCCTAACCACTGGGCCTCCAGGGAATTCCCCATCTCAGTGTTATTATGAACATGGCTTTGACCCCGCCGGTGCCCTGCTAGGGTATTGGGGATCCAATACCCTAGAGCAAACTTGGAACTGGTGATAAAAGATGGAGTATTATGTAGCCGTTAAAATGATTGTGAAGGAGGAGTACAGTGCATGTGTCCATGCTGGTGATAAATGAAGCATATAGATTACACACCGTGTCATCTGCAAAACATGCAGACAAAATGCACCGGAAGAAAATACATCGAAATGCAAGAGTTACGGGCAACTCTGCCTTTTTCCCTGATGCTTGGCTGTTTTATTTCCTTGCTTCTTCGTTTTAAGGATGTGAGGGGGACAGGATTGTGCTCGGTATGGGTCTCAAGAGGCTTGATTGGAGAGCAGCTGTCTGACCTGCTGGCACCAGCCGACTCCTGTTCCAGGGATAGGACGGCGTCCTCTATCTTGGGAGGTGGACTTTCACTGCGGAACGAGGCCTTTGAGTGGCACTGACATGATACAGGAATTTTGTGTGTGTGTGTGTGTGTGTGTGTACTCTTGGGATAATTTAGTCTACTGTTTTGCTCTGGGGCAAATTTCTCGGTGGCCAATGAGGAACTGGGAGCTGGTCTGAAATTCGGCGTCCTCTGCGGGAATGCCCAGCCCCGGCAGGGCTCCAGCGGAGAGCTAAATATATCCTGGGTGTGTGCTGGCAACCTCGGGCACCCCAACACCCACCCAGCCGCAGAGCAGAGCTCAAGGGAGTAATTGATTTGTCTAATAAAGTTCAATGTCTGCCGTTGATGGAGCATCTAGTAACGCCAGGCCCGGTAGAGAGGTCGTCCAGGCTCCGTCTTGAATGCCACAGATCCCTGTGGGGCGAGGATTCTTGCTCCCAATTTACAGATGAGGGCAGGCAGACAAAGACAGGAGGCAAGACCCCCCCCAAGGTCAACCCAAGGTCAACGGCTGGCAAGGGAGGAGGTGCCCCGCTCTGGGAACACCCCCAGTGCAGCCTCCTCTGCGTGCGTGCGTCTCCCCACTGGGTCTTCTGAGAGACCAGAAGCATCGTTATGCTTTTCCAAGGGCTCAGGCCTCGCAGGTGGAAGAGAATGGCAACAACAATAATAGTAACAGCCCCGGACAGTATCACTCATTGAGTCCTCCCGACGCTGCGGGGGTGGTTTCCGTGACTGCCCATTTTACAGGTGGGGACATGGAGGCCAGGTGACCTCGAGAAACCTGCCCCGAGTACCCAGCTGGCGGTGGGAGAGCCGGCCTGTGGACCCAGGCAGCCCCTCCAGACCCTGGGCTTCTGCTGAGCTGTGTCTTCCCTCCCTCGTAATCTGCGTTAAATGTAGGTCAGCTTGCTCTCGGCTCAGTATGAGCCGGGCTTTGGGTGCCTTCACGCCTCACGTTGCAGAGAGGGTGGGCTCCTCCTCCTCCGGCTGGATTGGGGCGTGATGGCACAGGGATGTCGTCACCCGGGAGGGGGCGGTGGGGGGGCAGCCTCTGAAAGGGACTTACAGAGAAACTTTCCCTCTTTTCACTTAAAGTATGACCCACAGCCTCCAAGATTGGCACCTTGGGCAGGACATCTTGCTGGAAATTGGGCCTTCAGGACATTCCTGCCCCCCGTCCCCCAGGCACGGGGGCTGCTTGCCCATTGATGCCCTGCTCTGAGCTTTGCCGCCCCCCTTCCCCTCACTCCCAGGGCACCCCTGCAGCCCCGCAGGAGACCTCAACAGGGCTTTGCTCTGGATTTGGGGCTGACGGTGGGAGAGCCGGGCCTCAGACTGCTTCCTAGCCGTGGCACCTCCTGGGAACGCCCCAAAAGCAGTCTGCAGGGAGGGGGTGGCTCCCTGAATCCTCCCCAACAAAGTTCCTGTTTTCTCTGTGAGGGCCTGCCCCTCCCCAGGGTGACTGACACCGGGAAGGACACCCCTTTCACAGGAGACCCTCCCCCCCTCCCTGGGTCTCATGGACAGGCAACGAGTCAACCCAGCATCCCCGGGCTGGGGGGTGGGCAGAGCAGGTCGTTTCACTTGAGTGTATGGATCCCTTGGCCAGGCGCTGGAGGTGGCCTTGATGGAGTTCTTCCCTCCAGGAGCTCCCAGCCTAATGAGAAAGGCAGACAGCACGTGAGGAAAACACACCATGAGAAAGCACTTCTCTGGGGAGGCTGTGGGGACAGAGAGGAGGCAGGTAAGGAACCTGCTGTGAGAGAGAAATCCTGGCAGGCTTCCTGAAGGAGGTGACATCCCACTAAGTAGGAGTTAGCCAGACAAAGCAGTAGGAGAAGGGCATCCTGCAGGACATGCAGAAGTGTGAGTAGAGGGAGTGTTTGAGGAGCTTCATTCACGCCTCTGCCCCTGGCTAGGCCCTGGGTAAGGTACTGGGCCCATGGCAGGGGCCCACAGCCCATCTGCCTCTCAGGCACTATGTCACCTCTCAAGGTACCTTGCACGGCACCTCGCTTGCAGGAAGCGCTCAGTGATGACGTGGCCGCAGGGACCGAGGAGTCACCGCATCCAGAGAGGAGAGAGAGGGAGGGAGCATGGGAGCGTGGGACCATGTCTCTGCTGAATTCAGGCTCCTGGGTGTCTGCTAGAGCTGCACCGTGTTCCCCCTGCCCGCCCCCCGTGATTCCGGGCAGAGCCAGGGCGGGGATGGGGGTGTCAAGCCCTCTCAACACGTCTAGCTGTGAAGGGAGGGAGTAAAGGCCCCAGCGTAGGTGTGGCCAGGGTGCGGGGAGGCCTCACCTGTTTGTCACTATGGATGGGAGGGGAGATGGGACCAGCAGAGGGGACACGGGTGCCCCACTCAGCTGTCTTCCTTGGCCGCTTGTCCTCCCCCAGACCTGGGGCTCATCAAGGGCCATGCCCAGCCCACTTCCTCTCAGAGGGCGGGGGGCCTGGCAGCTTGATTAGGAATGGTGGCCCTGTTCTCCGGGGGCAGGGGGAGGGCAGAGGGAAGCGGCACCTTTCTCCAGCCGTGCAGGGACAGCACTGGGGGTCCAGGTGGAGGCGCGGCCCCTGTTTAGGAAGCCTGGGCCCCCTCCCTGCCCAGCATCAGGGATGCCCATGACCCAGCACTTGACAGCTGACCCCACGAGCCCTTGCAGCCCAGACACAGCCCTGTGCATCATGTCATTCAAGAGTAGCAGACGGCTTGGGGCACAAGTGGCCTCTTCTGAGGCTTTAGCACATCTTATTAAACCCAGTAGCTCTTCGGGTCTGGGATGAGGAGGGCCACCCGTGACCCTGGGTGACGGGCACCTGTGCCCACCGCATCTGAGGTGGGAGCCGCGCGAACGGCTGCGTGCTTACCCTGGAGGCTGGGGTCCCTGCCCGGTCCCCGCTGGGTGATGCCAGGCAGCGCCCCCCGGAAGTACAGTCTGGCCAGGGAGGCGGGCCTGGGAGTGGTGGGTCACAGCGGTGGGCTTCAGTGCCGTGTAGATTGGTGAGACCCAGAGACACAGAGAGGGGGCTCGGGACCCACTGTCCCAGTTCTGGGAAAGGGGTTACACCAGGAAGAGAACCTTTTATTTCCCACGGCACCTCCTGACGCTCGGGGCCACAGCAGTTTGGAGAGGAACGGCGCTAGTGGCTGGGATCTGTGGCTCGAGGTCAGGGGGGACTGTCACCGGCCACCTGGGCAGCATCAGGACAGCCTTGTCCAGCAGCGCCTCCCCTGCACCAGCCCTCGGGGTGTTTTATCGCCTCCTGCTCGGAGCCGGGGAACAGAGCTCGTGC
Organism: Balaenoptera musculus; assembly: GCF_009873245.2. Classification (NCBI taxonomy): domain Eukaryota; kingdom Metazoa; phylum Chordata; class Mammalia; order Artiodactyla; family Balaenopteridae; genus Balaenoptera; species Balaenoptera musculus. The sequence goes on along the minus strand of NC_045789.1, from coordinate 137,274,329 downwards.
CCAGACAGTCATCCATTCTCTGTCCAGTGTGACGGACCCACTCGACCCATAGGCTACCCCTTGGGAAGTCTGGGGGGCTTGGCCCCAAGCACGCGGATGGAAGAAATTTCACGATGGATCCCTGGACCCCGCCTGGCAAGCCAGTGCCTTGTCACAATCGTCCTTTTACTTAGGGCTCTGAATCGCCTTCACTTGTGGATCAGCTGTGCTCAATCCTGTTTACAGGTCTGCTCGGAACACTAAACACAGTCTCACCCACCCTCCCCTCATCTGTGGAAGCAGAAATATTCAGATAGCGATTCCTCGGCTCTGCTGGAGCAAATAGACCCGAATCCTGTTAATATTTGGCAAAGGCCATTTCCCTGGGTGCCCGCGAGCTGCAGGAAGATGAATTGCACAGCAGGCTCTGAACGAGGCCACGCGTGGCCGTGGTCCTGCCCAGAAGGGGGAGGGGCTGGTAATTAACTGCCAGCCACGTCTGGGGCCCAGACTTGTGGGTCTTTCTAGGTCCTTTTGGTTTTTTTTTTTGGCTGCGTTGGGTCTTCGTTGCTGCACGCGGGCTTTCTCTAGTTGCAGCGAGCGGGGACTACTCTTTGTCGTGGTGCGTGGGCTTCTCATTGCTGTGGCTTCTCTTGTTGCGGAGCACAGGCTCTAGGCGCGCGGGCTTCAGTAGCTGTGTCACGTGGGCTCAGTAGTTGTGGCTCGCGGGCTTAGTTGCTCTGTGGCATGTGGGATCTTCCCGGACCAGGGCTCAAACCCGTGACCCCTGCATTGGCAGGCAGATTCTTAACCACTGCGCCACCAGGGAAGTTCCTTTCTAGGTCTTATAATCCATAAGATTACAGCTCACATTCGCTTGGGCCATTACTTCTCTGAGCGCTCAAATGTTTGTGACCTCATTAGAGTTTCCCCAGAATCCTCAGAAATGCTTAGGGCTCTAGGGGTTGGGGGGAAGGGGCGGCTGAGGTCACACAGCCAGAACGGGGCAAAGCTGTGATTCGAGCCCAGGGCTGTCTGTTGGTCCCAGGCTCTCCCCACCACCCGGCGATGGGTCACAGGAGAACGGGGTGTGCAGACAGTGAGAGCTGGAGGTCAGGTGTCATGACCTTGCAGAAGGCGTGTCCGCAGGGAAGCAGGCATTGCCGTTGGTTTTAATGAGAAAAGAGGCTTAAAAAGGCCCTGCTCACACACCCAGACCTCCTTGGCATTGATTCAGACTCTACTGGTCCTCCAAACTTCTTCTCAGCTGCCACTGCGCCGCCCTGACCCTCCAAACTGGCAAGCCGGACCATGGGCATCTCTCTTTGGAAACAGCTGGCTCTTGCCTTCCTTCCACACATATCTGGGTGCCACCCTCTGCCACCAGGGACCTTAAAGGGGGGACCTGACCTCCTCTAGGGGTGTCACGCTCACTTGAGTTTTTCAGAGTCTGTTTTATTATCATTAATTGTACAATAAACAAGACAGGTGTTTGTTTTTGCAAGAGCGGACGATTGAAGAGGAAACAGTGCGTGACTCTGGGGAGGCCCGTGGCCGGCTCTCCCGTCTGCGTGGACCCCACCTCGGGACCCCACCCAGCAAGCTTCCCTCACGCAGGACATACGGTCCTACAGCACGCTTATTAGCAGCTGCGTGTGATTCCGTTGAGTGGGTTTTCTGTGGTTTGGCCACATTCCCTTTCCATCACTAAGTGCGGAGTGTTCTTTGCATTAAAAAACTTTTTCTATTGTGGTAAAATATACGTAATATAAACTATGCCACTTTAACTGTTTTTGAGTGTACAGTTAGTGGTACTAAGTACATTCACATTGTTGTGAAACCTTTACCACCATCCATCTCCAGAAATTTTTCCATCTTCCCCAACCAGCTCTGTCCCCATTAAGTTAACTCCTCATCCACCTTCCTGCCCCCCGACCCCTGGTGCCCACCGTTCTGCTTTCTGCCTCTGTGGACATGGCAACTCTAGGGTCCTCATAGAAGTGCAGTCAATCATGCAGTGCTTGTCCTTTTGTGACTGGCTCATTTCACTGAGCCTAATGTCCTCAGGGTTCATCCATGTTGCAGCAGGTGTCAGAATTTCCATCCTTTTCAAGGCTGAATAATATTCCATTGTGTGGATGGACCACATTTTGTTGATCCATCCATCCTTCCATGGACATGTGGGTTGCTACCGCCTCTTGACTGTTGGGAATGATGCCACTGTGAACACAGGTGAGCAATATCTATTCAAGTCCCTTCTTTCATGTCCTTGGGGCACGTCCAGGAGTGGGATTGCTGGGTCAAGAGGTGTCTGCTTCATTTCTTGAGATGCCATGATGCCGTTTTCCTGGTGGACTTTACCATCGGCGAGGGGTGCTTTGAGGGCGGGGCCTCGTCTGGTGGGCCTCTGAGCCCACCTTGTCCCGGCCGGACTCGGGGTGGCTGAAGAGCGTCCCCGCAATCCCGCGTGCTCACTGTGCCCGGCGGCCAGGCCGGGCTCTTGGAGGTTCCCCAAGTGGGCCACCCCCTCCCCATCCCCACATCTTTGCCCAGGCTGGTCCCCTCCTGGGGCGCCTGCCTTCCCTGCCCCTCCCCGCAGTCCTCCAGCATCTGCCCTGCGGGCGGATGTCCTGCCGGCTCCCTGACCCTGTCCCTCTCCTGTGTCAGGGTGAGGGTCCCAGGGCCACAGCTCCCAGGACCCGGGAAGCGTCTCTGTCCACCAAGGCAGCCTTGTCCCCGAGGCCTGAGCGGGAACACGGCCATGCTGGGGAAAGTTGCAGCTGGACCCAAGGCCACAGTGCAAGACGCTGCCCCAGGCAACGAGGGATAAATTTAGCCACGTTGATGAGAAAATGTCCTGTACCTTCCTTCCTCTACTTCCCTTAGCCTGTGGATGTGACTCAGAGGGGTATAGTTGTAACTCCCCTTAACCTACCCCGTTGTCAGGTGATGCAGAGATGCTGGTGGGTGATGGTCCCCTGACCCATAAAGCAGACCCGACGGGGTCAGTGGGTGAAGCCCCTTCCTCCGTTGGCTCAGCCAGAGCTCCCCCGCCCCCCCGACCGCCAACACCTTACTGCTTTGGAGTTTTCGCTGACCTGGACACTGGGCCAACTAACTTGTGGTAAAATAAATACAACATAAAATTTACCATCTTAAGCATTGTTAAGTATACAGTTCTGTGGCATTAAATACATTCATCCTGTGCCACCATCAGCACCATCATTTCCTGAACTCTTTTCATCTTGCAAAACTGAAACTCTGTCACCATTAAACACCAATCCCCCACCCCCTCCCGCAGCTCCTGGCAACCTCACTTCTTCTTTCTGTCTCTGTGAGTTTGATGACTCTAGGGACCTCATAAAAGTGGAAACATATAATATTTGTCCTTTTGTGACTGGCCTATTTCAATGAGCATAACATCCTCATGGTTCATCTGTGTTGTAACCTGCGTCAGGATTTCCTTCCTCTTTAAGCTGAATAATATTCCGTTGTATGAACAGGCCAGCTTTTGTTTGTCCATCCATCCATCGGACTGTGGACACTTGGGCTGCTCCCACCTTCGGCCGTTGGGAATGATAACGGGTATGCAAATACACAGTTTGGGTTTTCATGGTCCCAGCAGCAGCGCTGTGGCAGGTGGTCCTGTGGTCATGCCACAAGCAGACCAGGCCAGAGCCCTTAACATGTGGGACTTCGCTGGTCCTTCCCCACCATCCAGTGAAGTGGGTACTCCTTGTGTCCCCAGTGTAGATGGGTAAAGTGAGGCCAGCAAGGTGAAAGGACTTCCTGCCATGCCAGCCTCTAGGCGAGGTGTCGGGGCACTGGGTGGAGGGTTTTCCACACTCAGAACCCACGCCATCACCTTTCCCATGGAGTGTCCAGTCGCCTATGTGCATTCACCCATTCTCTCGGCTATTTGCTCGTTCATCAGACAATGAGTGGATCCACTCTCCTCCTTGCCCTGGGATGGGCCAGGCGAGATGCATCAGCTCCATCCCACCCTGAGGAGCTCACAGGATGGGGACCGAATCACACGGACACAAAGAATAGTTGATTGACTATCTATGTCTGCCACGGATACGGGCAGTGGGGGTGTGTGTGCAAGCCGTGCATTTGCCAACTACAGGTGGGGAAACTGAGGGCCAGGAGAGAAGACGGTTTCCTCAGCCACAGAGCCAGGTGTTCTGAGCCCCGGGTCTGTCTCTGTTGCTGCAGGTTTTTTCCAGGATCCGTGAGGGTAAAGTTAGCGGGTCATGATCTATGCTGTTTCTGGGGGAATTCTTTGTCTTCATCAGTTTCTCCCCCAACTCCTTCTTCTGAAAAGTTTTAAGCATAGAGAAAAGTTGGGGGGAAAAGCCAGTACAATGAACACCTTGTAATACTTTTATCTAGATGCATCAGTTATTAACATTTTGCTACATTTTGCTTTCTCTCTCCATCTCTCTCTCTCTTTTCTGAACCATTTGAAAGTGAGTTGCATCATCACACCTAGGCTTTAGCACATGCCTGTACCCAAATTTCACCCACAGAAAGTCCCCGGTCCTGTTTGCCCGCCCCCAGGGCTCCTTTACAGACGTTTGTCTACCTTTTCTTCTTCAGGAGTCAGTCTAGGGTCACACGCCACAATTGGTTAGCATGTCTCTCTGTCTTTAGTCTCCTTTATTCTTGAATGTTCTTCCCACCTGTTTTCTTTTGGTTTTCTTTCATGCCATTGACACTTAAAGAGTCCAGACCTGTTGCCTTGTGGTTCGTCCCCCATCTGGTTGGGTCTGTTTCTTAGTGATGGGATTCGGGCTGAGCATTTTTGGTGAGAGGCTGCTGTGTGACCTGCTCCCCGCTCAAGGGGTGCACAGGGCCCGCTGGTCCCGTGTGCTTTCAGATTTATAGCACAGCCTGAGCGCATCCAGCGGGGATGAGAATTGTTGCACGTTCGGCTTTGCACTCACGTGCAAATAGACCTGTGAGTGGAAGGTACAGATATTCCCGGAAGCAGAAAGTTAAATGGGAATATCGTCTGCCGACCTGCTCTCCCCTGGAGGCGGACCCAGTTCACACCTTTACCAAAAGGGCACCAGAGTTCCTTGTCCCCGTCTGCTCCCTGCCCCACACGGGGCACTGTCAGTCTTTTCATATTTGCCAGCTGATGGGAGAAGAACACCTCCCTGCTTTCATCTGCCTTCTCGGGCACCCGAGGGTATTTTTCTAGCTTCCGGGCCATTTGTGTTTCTGTGAATTTGCTGTTTCCTCCGCAGCTTATTTTCTGTGGGGTTGCTTGTCTGTCTGTATTGACTCAGGAGGCGGATGGGTGTGTACCCGGCGCTCTGTCCAGCAGGGACATGGAATGGCTCTCCATCTGAGCGCGGGCAGTGGGGCCTGAGAGGGGGTGTGTGTTGGGGGCAGTGGGCAGGACACGGGCACCGCAGGACCGCGTCCAGGTGTGTTGTCGGGCGGGGAAGGCAGCACTGGCTGAGGAGGGGGTCTTCGAACAGGGAGACAGAAACTCGGTCACCTCCGATCAGCCTCACGGGTGATTTCCCTGCTCACCAGGCTCGGGGGGCTGCTGAGACCCTCTCCCATGAAATCAGAATGCGTCTTGGCACGCAAGGCCACCTTTTGGGGGCTCCGGGCAGCCTCCTCCTGGCCTCGGGGGCCTTACACCTGCGAACTCCTCTGCTGGTCTCAACCGCCTACTCTTAAGCTTTTTCTCAGCCTTCAAAGTTCGTTTTGGCTTCATTTCCTCCGAGAGGCCCTCTGACCACCTGAGCCCAGCGGCTGCCAAGCCCCGCTGCCCTGCAGCAACCGCTGGGGCTGGCCCTGCTTTTCTCCTTCGTTACACTGATCGCAGGTCGGGCCTGCACGTTCATGTGTTTCCCTGGCTGTGTTTGTTGCCCTGCTAATCTGCCAGCTCCTGGCGGGGGGCTTAGGACTGGCAGATTCCCCCCTCACCGGGCAGAATACCCTGCCCGACTCATTCCTCTGTTATGTGGACGGGACAGCCTCCAGGTAGCCCAGCCCTTGGGCATCTGGGTCAGTCTGGCTGAAGCCACCTCCTGGCTGATACCTTGGGGGGCCTTGCTGTCCTTTGCCTTAGGGGACCCTGGACTTACTGTCTCGGGCATACATGTCACAGATGGTCCTGCAGATGCTGTGGGGACCCACGGTGTGGCCCTTCGTGAGCACAGCTCCCCCATGGGGACGGGGGCAAGAGGAGTGGAGTGAAAGGCTGTGGTCCAGCCAGGCTGGGTGTCTGCGACAAGGAGTTTGGTCTCAATCTGGGAGACCTCGTGAGACCCCGGGGGTGGTGCTCGGCGCTGGGGACCCGGAAGTCAGTCTGGCAGGGAGGGGAGGACCAGTGATGGGGGACAGAGTCTCAACCAGGTGAGAAGGGGTGGGTGGGAGGGGCCAGAGAGAAGGGGAGGCCCCGTGAGGTACAGGGAGAAAGCACTACCGGTAATGCCGACGTTTCGTGCTGACTGCTCCGAGACGACAGGTGATTTTGGTGACAATGGGGAAGTCCGTGTTCTGGGTTGCATTGTGTCCCCAAAGAGAGATGTTGAAGTCCTGACTCCGGTCCCTGTGACTGTGACCTTATTTGGAAATAAGGTTGTTGCAGACGTAATTAGTTAAGATGAGGTCATATGGAGTAGGGCGTCCTGATAAGAAGAGGAAGAGAGACACAGACACAGAGACACACAGGAGAGGCCACGTGACCACAGAGGCAGAGGTTGAAGGGCTGCAGCTCCAAGCCAAGCATCGCTGGCGACCGTCAGGAGCTGGACGAAGCGAGGAAGGATTCTCCCTTACGGGTTCCAGAAGGAGCACGGCCCTGTTGACACCTTGATTTAGGACTTCTGGCCTCCAGACCGTGAGAGAATAGATTTCTGTTATTTAAGCCACTCGGTTTTTGGTCCTTTGTCCCAGCAGCCACAGGAATCTCATACAGTTAGGAATTGGGAAAGAAAGATGCCACTTACCAAGTGCCCATCATGTACCAGGCGAGGTACCCGGCCCCCTCACACGTATCATCTTGTTTGGTCTCTCTGCAGCCAGCAGGCAGGCACCCCCATTATATACATCGGAAATTGAGGCTCAGAGAGGTAGAGCCACTGGGCCAAGGTCACACAGCTAGTGAGAGATGGAGTCGGTTGCAAACACAAGTCTGCCTGAGTTGCAGAAGGGGAGCCAGCTGGGTGAGGGTATTGGTGTGTGACCTGTGGCCCTGTTGGAGGGTGGGGAGAGGTGGGGGAGGGAGGATGGCAACAAGCCAGACATTCTTTTTTCTGACTGTGAGGTTCCTGGGGGGCTTCTGGGTGGAGGCATCCGGCACGCTGCTGGCTCTGGGGGTTGAGTGCTCAGGAGAGGCCCGGCTGGGCTCTTAGGAATCCTTGCCCAGGGACTGGACGATGTCTCAGATCCCTTCAGACCTAATTTTTTATGCCCCTGGGAAAGCGCCAGTGTCTTCCTGGCCTTAAACTCACCTGGAAAATCTGTACCATCTGTCGTAAAGTTTTCAAGTCCTTGATTTCATTTGTTTCTCATCTTTTAAGAGGCATTCAGAAATGAAGATGTGAGTGGGTGTAACTAGTGATGGGACACTGTGATGGCACAGTGATGAGTGGACGTGGTGTGGGGCTGTCAGGGGTGAAGAATTATTCTGGAATGTGGAGCAGGGGGTCTGCCAGGAGGACGGGGAGTCAGGGGCTTGGGGAAGCAAGTGGAGCTACCAAAGCCACCTGCGACCACGCTCCCCCTTGCTTCTCTGGTCCGGGCCCCTTTCCAAGTCACCTGATGACTGCGGGGGCTGCAGGTGGAGGGCCGTCCATGGGGCAGGGTGGCCTGGACCATGTCCTCGAGTTCAGGGGTCCTTCCAGGCACCAGTCAGTCCCACCCACCCGCTGTGTGCAGAAAGAGCGCGTTTCTCTCCTTTCTTTAAATCGTCATCATTTTTGCTGGGTCCCCCACCCTAGCAGGGGTACAGGCAGAGAAGTTAGGATGGAACTTTCTACACTGCAGGTGGCGACCCATTTGTGGGCATGAAATCAGTTTAGTGGGTCACAGAAGACTTTGTTACGTAAGAGGTTGAATCGAATGAAAAATAGCAGACCCAGCCCAGGAAAAAAAAAAAAAAAGAAAAGAAAAGAAAGAAAAATAGCAGAGCACATCCCGAGTAATAAGGCTAGGTATTGTTTGGTGAAAAAAATCTGTTATGTATTCACATATCATATAAACGATTGCTGCGTGTGGTAGGCTGAAAAACGGGCCCCCCAAAATATATCATGTTCTCATCCTGGGACCTGTGAGTGTTGCTTTATTTGAAAAACAGGGTTTCTGCAGATGGGATTAAGGTAAGGATGCTGAGCTGGGGAGATTATCCTGGCTTATCTGAGTGAGCCCTAAATGCCATCACAGTGATTCTTAGAGAGGCGGAGGGAGGTTACAGACTGACACACAGAGGAGAAGGGGATGGGATGTGGGGGAGGGGCAGAGATGGGGTGATGCGTACATGAGCCAAGGATGCTGGCCGCCCCCAGGATCTGGAAGGGGCGGGAAGGATCCTCCCCCAGAGCCCAGAGGGAGCCTTACCCTGCAGACACCTGGATTTCAGCCCAGTGGTACCGATTTTGGACTTCTGGCTTCCAGAACTATTGTTTTACCGGTTTGTGTTGGTTTGTTACTGCAGTTACAAGAAACTAATACACTTTGGAACAAACAACCCCAAAGCTCAGAGGCAGAAATCAGCGATCAGTTATCCTGGCTGGGGGCCTGCGGGCTGGCCGGGGCTCAGCTGACCTGGCTAGGCTCCGTGGGGGTGGCTCTGCCCCATCTCGCACCCTCCTCCTGGGACCAGCAGGCTGGCCTGGAGACGCACTCCATGTAGGGAGGCAGAAGCACAGTAGGGCAGGGGGAGCCACCTTAGGCCTGGACTCAGAACTGGCACATTGTCACTTCCACCCGCGTGCATTGGCCAAGCCAGCCGCGTGAGCCAACACAAAGCTATGGAACTGGAGGAACCCTCTCCCCCAGAGGAGATCCTGGCGAGGGTGAGGATGCAGGGAGAGCCCAGGCTCAGTTCATCCCACAGGTGTGCACACCTGTGCCTGTGAGGCCACTGCCTGGTGGACCCCTCTCTCTGGGCGCTGATGTTGGAACAGTTTGGAAGCCACTGGCCGGTGGCAGAGGACCTGGCTCCAAGTGCATGTCCCCCGTGCCCTTGACCCTGGCATTCACGGGTTTTCAGGGCCTGGCTCTGCCTCTCTGCGACCCTTCCTGAGAATCAGTCCGGAAGGTTCCAGATGGGGCAGGAACAACATCTCGCCTCACCCCCTCAGCACCACATCCTCAGAGGAGAAGAGGGGCCCATCCCGCAGGGTCCAGGAAGGAAGAGGACTGCTTCCCCAGCCCCAGCCAGTCACGGCCCCAGGATGGGCCGTGCAGATCGAGAATTAGCATAAGCCCCTCTGGGTCCTGGTCATCTGCCTTCAGACCACACCGGGGACCTTGGAGAGGTCATGGGGCAGGAGCTCCCACGGGGCCGGGCGCCACGGCCTTTCCTCCCCCTGGCTGCTGGCCATCCCGCCCCTCCTGCCCCCTCCACCCAGAACCGACGGGGAAGGGGCAGGGCTCAGGCGCCCCCTCCACCCCTCGGCCCTGGGAACCACCTGAGGCCGTGGGAGAGGAGGCCATGGGTCTCTGGACCCCTGGACCTCTGTGGGTAGGGGAGGGGTCCCCACGAGCCAGGGGCGGCCTCCCAGGGGCCCGGCTGCCACTACAGACAGGGGAGCAAGGTGTGTGGGAGCTGGGCTGCATGGGGGCATTGGTGTGAGGGGAGGGGGCAGGGAGCCGAGGGTCGGGCGGGCGCCTGGAGAGGCACGAGCTAGGCCCTGCGCTGATTTCTGCCCAAGGGTCCCAGGGGCCAAGAAGCCCCTACGCTAACGTGCCCATCTCCTGGGAGGCTCTTCTTGCAGTGTTGTGGCAGATGGTCCCATGCACAGGTGTCCTGGCCTCCGGCCAAGATGAACAGGAGGCACCAGGCCCGTGGGGGACCCTGGTGGGGAGGATGCCGGCCCTGGGGAAGTGTGGCCCGAAGGCAGAGGGCCGGCCTTCTCTGGCAGAGGGAGCCAGCGGGCTCGGGGAGTCAGCGGGCACGCTGTCCTCAGGCGGGGCTCGTGGGAGGGGGAGGGGGTCCTTCCGAGGGTCCTTGTGACGTGCTGTTTCCAGAGCCGGAGCAGCGCCTGCCCAGTGGATGGATGGTACCCACGGCTCCTCCTGCTACGATTCTCTTTCAGACGCCTGAGCAAACCCTCAGCCTCCCTCATTCTTAGGGTGAGACCCATGCTTTTCAATGGAGTGCCCGTTGCCCTGGCCCCTGCCCACCCCCCCACCCCAGCCCCGTGCAGCCGAGGGCGCCCGTCCTCCCGGGAATGTGGACTGGCCTCGCCCCCTTTCCAACCTCGCACAGGCTGTTCCCTCTGTCTGGCTCGCCCTTCCCGCTGTTGAGCAGCTAGCCGCCCGTGGGCCTCTGAACCTCCCGGGGCTCTCTCCTCCAAGGGATCCCCTCGACCCTCCGGGAGCTCGCTCTGTGTTACCCTCGATCGGGCACTGGGCACCCACCGTGTTGCCCCTCGTTCCCCGTCTGACTCTGAGGTTGGGTAAGTAGGGACATGACAGTTCCTGTCTCAGGTGTGGTGCAGTGTGTGGGGCTTGCTGAGCGGGGGGCTGCTGTCATTGTCACCGACACTGCTGTCGTTTCTGCCCTGAGCTGGGCACGGGCCGCAGGGCGTAGATAGCTGCAGAATAAGCGAGTGGAGAAACTCTTCTCATTTACAAGCGCGAGGGGCTCTCATCCTCTGCCTGGGATGCATCGTCCGTGCCCACTTGCGGGGCCCGTGGAGTTTGCCGCAGGGATGGTGGGTACCACCCCCTGCCCGCCGGGTGGAGAGCTTCAGACCAGTGTGAGTAATGGAAGTCAGATCAGGCCAGGGGAGTCCCCAGTGGCTGCCAGCACCTGCTCCGACTCTTCAGAGCCGACGGGATGAGGTATTTTCTGCTGGGTGCTGGTGGAGGGGTAACGCGGCCCACCCAGAGCCTCGGCAGGCAGAGTGGTGGGAAATGTGACTCGGGCTTGAGGGCGTGGCCCCAGAGCCTCTCGGCTGTGGGGTCCTGGCCCGGGTTCCCTAGGCTCGGTTTGCACACGTCACGTGCATGATTAAGCAGGATAATGCCTGCGGGTTCTATGCGGCCGCGTGCTGGGGGCAAAGCGGTGCTTCCTGCTTACGCAGCTGACAGGTCACATCGCATTTCTGCCCCAGGAGATCTTAAAGCCGAGTCTAGCAGAGAGGCACCAAGGAGAACGGGGGTCACCTAAGGGACCAGGCTGTCAGCCAGACCCGGGCAGGACCCCAACGCTGCCTTTCATGCCCAGCGGCCTCCCGTTGGTCTCCCGAGCGTCCCAAGCCTCAGTTTCCCCTCTGGCACGCTGGGGCTGTGGAGTGGGTTAAGTAGGTCGGCCCCAAATTCATGTCCACCTGGAATAGGGTCCACCTGTGACCTTATTTGAAATAGAGTCTTTGCAGATGTAATTAACATAAGGATGGAGATGAGGTCATCCTGGAAGAGGGTGGGCCCTAAATCCAGTGACTGGTGTCCTTATAAGAGACAGAAAAGGACACACAGAGACGTACAGAGAAAAGACGGCCATGTGAGGACAGAGGCAGAGATGGCAGTGATGTGGACACAAGCCCCCAGAAACTGGCCGATATAGGGCAGTATCCTTCCCCAGAGCCTTTGAGAGGGCGTAGCCCTGCCTACGCCCTGATTTCGGGCTTCTGGGCTTCTGGCTTCCAGACTGGGAGAGAATAAATGTCTGCTGATGAAGCCCCCTGCTTGTGGGGCTTTGTCGCTTTGTCAGGCAGCCCCAGGACATGGGTGCTGGCTGGGAGGTGCTGGGAGGGCTTGTGGGCTGCGCCTGGCACATGGGACAGTAGATGGTCCCAGCCCTCCCCCAGTCCCTCCCCCACTGCCTTTGCAAAGTCCCTTTCCCGGACGCCTGGGAACAGGTGCATTCTGGAGCCGGGTGGGAGTCTATTTCGGTGTGCTGGGAAGGGCTTGGCCCGTCCCTCCTCGGGCGTGAGGGTGGGCAGCTGCCACGTGACCCTCTGGCATGTCCCTCTGGAGCCATGTTGGCCTCAGAGGCTCAAGCCGTCACCCAGCTGCCGCCGGCAGCCTCCAGGGTGCTGGCCCTTCGGGTGGAGGCCACAGTCCATGGGGATGCCCGGAGGAGGGACAGGTAAGGCCCACGCTGCCCTGTCCACTGGGACCATCAGCCCAAGAGGACGGCTTCTTTTCTAACTGGAAGTCTCGAGTCCCCCAAATAAGCTCGGGGTCCAACACGAGGGGGGCAGTGTGAGCTCTGCCTCTGTTTATAAAGGCACAGAGGACCAGCGCTCACGCATGCCGACTGTATGCCCGGCCTCGGGGACTCTCTTGTGAGCTCCTGATGACAGCCCTGTGCAGTGACCCGTTTTACAGATGAGCAAGCTGAGACTCGGGCAAGGGGAGGGTCTGGCCCAGCGTGGCACCGTGGTGGGTGTTGGTGCTGGATCCTATAGTCTGGGCCGAGTCCCTGGGCCCTCGGCCCCTGCGCCTGCCCTTCCCGCCCTCCCTTTCTTCTTTCCTTTAAGGCGGTTCCTGGTTCTCAACCAAGGGTGATCTTGCTCCCGGCGGGGGGGACATTTGGCAATGTCTGGGGTCACTTCTGATGGTCACAACTTGGCGGGGGTAGGGGTGCCACAGGCAGCTGGGGGATGGAGGCCGCAGATGCCACTCACCGTCCGGCAGTGCACAGGGCAGCCCCACAGAAGAGGGGTCCAGCCCAAAATGTTAGCTGGGCCGAGGCTGAGAAACCGGCCTTAAGCAATATTGTACAAGACTTCAGTCCTTCCGGTGTCGACGCAAAGAACAGGGCCCATCAAGCTAGTTAGACAGAAACAATGAGTAACTTGTAATCCACTCAAACCCCACCTGTTGACACGGTGGCCTGCGGTGAGGGTGACGGGGAGAAAGCTCTGGGGCAGGGTCGGGGGTGGGAGGAGGAGACAAAGGGGGATGGAGAGTGAGATGGAGGAGGGCAGGGGGAGGGACAGGGAAAGAGCTTGGAGCCCCAGAAGCAGAGAGGTGGGTAGAGCCTCCGCGGGCCCAAGGTATGCAGGGGCTCCAGCTGGGGTCCAGCCTCCATCCTGAAATGCTCCCACCCCTGGTCCTCAAGCCTCCGTCCTGGCGCGAGGCTCGGTGCCCAGCGGACCCCTCCTCTCTGGGCAGCCACGGCAGAGCCCTGCCCTCACTGGCGTCCTCCTTTGTGGCCGCGGAGTCTGTCCAGAGGCAGGATCCGGGACCCCTCGTCCATATGGCCCCGTCAGCATCCCGCACGCTGAGAGACTCGGGAGATTTTTATTGAAGGAAGCAGCTCTGGGGTGGGGCAGTAGCAATGGCTTTGAAGCCAGACCAGTGAAGCGTCCAGCCCTGCCTCTGGCCTGACCTCACTGTGGCCCTGATCAGGGCGCTTCCCCGCTCCGGGGGGGCTCAAGGACCCCCTCTGTAAAATGGGGGTGATTACATTCCTCCCTCCCAGGGTGCTGTGGACCAGCATGGTAGACCCTCCATCTTGGTCCCCCCAAAGCGTGTAACTGTGGGTGCCCCCTGGCCTGGCCAGGCTCAGCCCCCCATGGAGGTCTCACTCCAGGCCTTACAGCACCAGTTGGCTTGGGGTCAGGTAACATCCCCCGACCTGCTCAGTGTACTGGATTGTTCTGAAAATAGCGGCAGATTCCAGGAGCTGAGACATGTGACGATCTTCATTTCTCAAATGGAATTTCCATGTTGGTGGTTGGGCGGGTCTCCCCGCTCAGCTGAGAACGCAATGTCCTTCACTCCCTGCTGTGCTTTCACCAGATGATGGGCCGTAGTTCTGATGGCAAAGGGCAAAACAATAGTAATATTAAAAATTGCACAAACCCGATGAAATAAGCACTGTTGTTCCCGATTCACAGATGAAGAAATGGCATCTTGTGATAAAAATAGCAGTAAGGGAAATGTGATTCTATTTATGTAAGATTATAATAAGAGCTAAAAGTAAAAAAAAAAAAACCCAAAAATCTATAAAACTTTTAGAAGAGAATATAAGGATAAGTCTTTGTGATCTTGGATTGGGCAGTGGTTTCTTAGAAATGACACTACGTACACAAACAACACGAGAAAACATAGATAAATTGGATTTCGTCAAAATTAAGCACCCTTGTGCTGCAAAGAACATTATGAAGAAAATGAAAACACAATTCACAGAATAGGAGACAGTATTTGCCAATCATATATCGGATGGGGGGCTTGTATCTAGAATATGTAAACAACCCTTATAACTCAGTCAGAAAAAGAACCAAATTCAGTGGACAAAGGATCTGAACAGACATTTTTCCAAAGAAGATATTCCAATAGTGAACAAGCACATGAAAAGATGTTCAACGTCATTAGTCACCGGGCAGTGCAGATACAAACCACAGAGAGACAGACTTCACACCCACCAGGGTGACTGTGATGAAAGGACCAGCAGTAGCCGATATTGGCAAAGATGTGGACAAGCTGCTGGGGGGAAGGTGAAATGGTTCAGCCACTCAGGAAGATAGTCTGGCACTTCCTCAGGTGGTTAAACAGTTACCACAGGACCCAGCAAGAAAGGGAAACGTGTCCACACAAAAGCGATTGTGCATGAATGGTCAGAGCGGCTTATCTGTAACAGCCCCAAAGTGGACACAACCCCCAAATCAACGACGAATGGGTCCATGTGGTACGTTCATATAGTGGAGAGTTATTTGGACATAAAGAGGAATGAAGCACTGACACCTGCTGTGACGTGGGTGGACCTTGAAAGCGTTATATGTATATATACCTGTACGATATGGGCTCCCACGCTGCGGTGTCTCACGGCACACCGCCTGGAGAGTAAGGGTCCCTGGCGGGATTAGCTCAACCCTCACAGACCCTCTTGGTGGGAGTTGACAGCTGGGGCTTGGGATCCTGCAGGCCTCAGTTCCTCGGTTCCACAGCTGTGCTGTGTGCCCATTTCCAGCTCTGTGACCCAGGTCATTGGTGGAAATCGCCCAGCGCAGTGCCTGGCCCTTAGTCTGGGCACAAGAGCTGAAAGACGATATTGTCACTCAGACTATTAATTTTCACCCCCGCAGGGCGCTGTACTGGGCCCTGAGTCACCAAATGCATTCCCTGTTTCCCATTAGATTTAAGGAACCTTTGTGGGACATCTTCTGTGTGCTGGGCCCAAGGCATACATTGAAGACCCAGATGAGGTCACTGGTTGGTCCAGTGGTGGCCGCCCTGGCTCACAGCAAGGTGACACCAGGGACATGCACTGGCCTGGGAGCCCAGAGCCCCAAGCCCTGGTCCTGGCCTGGCCTCAGACTTGCCATCTGTGGCTCCCCCTGTGTGTGGGGAGAGGGGATGGGCCCAGGTGCCCACTAAGCCCTGACCTTCCGTGAGATCCTCAGACACCTCTCCGGGCAGGAAGGGCTGCTCTTCCGGCGATGAAATAACACCCTCCAGGGACGTGGGTGGCCAGGGCACCTGGACCAGCTGCTAGAAGCTTCAAGAGTCTGTGAGTTGCTAGAAACTCAAGCTGAAGGTAACTGGACGCCCCTGTGGGCAGCCTGAGCTTCCAGGGGGCTGTTCACGGCCGTGTTCTCCCAGCTTCTGCCTCTGGAAGGAACCCCCCAACCCAGCACACACCACCCCTGCCGAGCCCCTGCCATGTCCCAGCCTCCAGAAGCCCAGCCTGGGGCAGCGCCACTGTCCCACGCTACAGAGGAAGACAGGCGCAGACCGGGAGCGGGGAGCCGGCACGTCCCAGGCCCTGCTCCAGCGCTTTCTCCCCACAGGGCTGCTTTCCTGGGGCCACCATAACAAATGCTGCAGACGTTATTCTTGGACAGCTCTGGAGGCCAAAAGTCCGAGATCAAGGTGCTCCCAGCGTGGCTTCCTTCCGAGGACTGTGAGGACAGATCTGTCCTTGGCTTGCAGATGGCTGTCCTCCCCCTGTGCTTCACACCATCTTCCCTCTGTGCGTCTCTGTGCCCTAGTTTCCCGTTTATAAGGCCACAGTCATATTGCATCCAGACCCACCCAAATGGCCTCACTTTAACTCAGTCACCTCTCTCCAAATCAGGTCACATTCCGAGGTGCTGAGGGCTAGGACTCCAGCACGTGAGTTTGGGGGACATAATTCAATCCATCACAGACGAGTCCCTTTCTGTGGCCTCGTAGGAGCTCCCCCCAGCGTTTTCCAGCTCACACACTCTATGAGTGAGGGAGACAGGGCGGCTCGCTGGTTTTCCTTTTCCTGCCACCCCTCCTCCCCTGCCCGACCCCCGGCCCCAGCCCTGAGTAAGAGGCTCATTTCAGGCTCAGTGGGGCTGCTTGTGACCCCGTGGCCATCACGGTATGTCTGAGAGCGACTTTGTCCGAAGGCTCCCCTGCTTCAGGACAGGAAGAGTCCTGGGGCTTCAGGGACTCCACCCCACCGCACGGGGCCCCCCGGGGGTCTGAGCTGAGTTGGCTGGAATCTAGAAGCCAAGCTCTTCTCGCTCAGCTAGAAATCCCTTCTGACTCTTCGGCCTCCCGGGGTCAGTGGAGTTTAACCTCGTGAATGTCCCCCCACCTCTCGGTCATGGGGGGGTCTTGGGACCCTGACCTGCCAGAAAAGGACCCAAGCATCAGTACCGCCACTGTGGGCATGGGGACCCTGGATTCATTACCCAAACTGAGACACGTTGGACAGAATAATTGTGCTGGGACAGCAAGCAGCACCCAGGATGGCCCAGGTGCACTGGGTCATTTGTCCCCTGGCCCGGCGTAGGTCTTTAGGGGGACCCGGCAAGCAGACAGGAGCCTCCAGGGGTGTCTCCACCTGGGGAGCCCAGACTACCTCCTGCGAGTCAGAGGCTCGCTCACCATTGTGGAGAGGTGACCTGACTTGTCCAAGGTCGCACAGTCCGTGACCCAGGGGGACGATGGGCAAGTCCCCTCACCTGCTGTGCCTCGGTTTTCACACCTGTAAAATGGGTACAGGTTCTTACAGGATCACTGTGCTATGGGAGACGCTCAGCACACAGTGGATCGGTACGGAAGAGGCCCTGGACGGGGGCCTTGAAGGTTGAACTGGGTTTTCACAGGCGGCGATGGGCAGGCACAGCACCCCCAGGAGGGGACGGTGGGAGCCAAGGCTGGTGCTGGGACCCCTGAGGACAGCTTTGGGAGAGAGTCTGGGCTCATGGGGCGGTGGAAGATAAGTCAGGGGACCAGGTGGGCACTGGGCTTGGAGGCTCAGTGGTGGCTCTGGGGCTGAGCTGTGTTCTGAGGGCTCTGGGGAGCCATGGAAGGTTCCTGAGCAAGGGCGGGAGCTGCATGTGCTTGTGTTCAACGCCACCCTCCCCCATCCTGCCACCTGGCCAGCTTGGAGAGCTTGTCTGGGGGCTCTATCGTCCTGGCTGTCCCCTTGCCGTGGGCTCTGTGGGACTCAAGGGGACACTGTCCCACTGGGTCAAAATGGAGAACTTCTCAGATACTTGAGCCTTTAGAGATCAACTCAGATTAGACACTGGGCAGGGGAGGGGGGACGGGAGGGCCAGGGGGCTGCTCCAGCTGGTTAGGTAAGACGGGCCTCGCTAGGACTGGAGGACGTGTCTCCCAGTGGCCAGCTCCTGCTCAGGGTCTCAGGGGGCGCCTCTGGACATAAGCATCAGGGTGTTTTTCTGCAGCCGTGTGCCCTTGTCTCCCGAGACTCACTAGCCACCAGGTCAGTGTCCAAGGACTCCCTGGGTCCTGGGGACTGCGGGGTGGGCTCCTGCCGTGTGCCTGGGTTGGTGTCCACTCCCTGCCTGCACTCGCTGACCCCCACTCCATCACAGAGCTGTGGCTGCCCTGTACAGATGATAGGCGAGGCCCAGGGGTGAATGGCCACCCAGAGCCCTCACTGGTTGGACCTTAAAAGCCTCCTGGGAAATCCACGGTGGCTCCTCTTCCTGGTCACCGTGGGGTTATCATGTCTGGCTATGGGGGTCCCTGCATACAGCAGGAATCTGGGGTTTTCCCCCCAGTGACTCCACCTGAGCTCTGCCCTTGGTCACTGGGGGCCAGGACAGCTGGCCTGCAGTCTAACCTGGCATCTCCCCAGGCTAAGCAGCTGGGCCCCAGGCGCCTGGGGGATTTAAGTGAGATTGCCTCATGGGAACTGGCTAGGACAGCTCTGGTTGAACTTGGAGCAGGCAGGACCAGTTTCTGGAACCAGACCCAGAAGGTAGTAAACTTGTCCCAGTGCAAAGAGAGCTCAGAGCTGTCTTCGCTGGATGGAGGACAGGTGAATGACGTGCCTGAAGAGTCAGACAGGTCTGGCAGTGCGGGGACAGCCTGAGACCCTCGCAGCCGGCTGGCTGGGTCCAGGCTACTGATGGCCTTGCTGAGAACAGGTGGGAACAGAGAGCCGCTTACTGGCTCCTGGTTATAATCAGCAGTCAGCCCTTAAGGAGGTTAAGAGGGAAGTAATGACGTGTGATTTGGCTTGATTTTCCAACACATAACGAGTGGGAGGGCGGGAAGTGAGGCCCCGGCCTGTTCCTGAACCAGAAGAAACCTATAGAGGACATCCTGAGGGCAGGGGAGACAGACCCCCCTAAGACCTTTGTGCCATTAACTCCATATTTAGAAAACCAGTCTAAAGAGCTGGAGGGTGTGCTAGGTGCAAGGACGCTTGTGGCCACATGTTATGTGAGAGCCGTCTCTCAGCCAGGCCTGGCTGAGTGCACCTTGCTCTGTTTGCACTGGTACCCAGTCCTAAGGAGCTGCACTTCTCAGATCCGGCCCCTGGCCCTGGGGGACTTCAGGCCAGGTAGGCAAGATGGCCAGTAGGCAAGGGCCACCCAACATGGTCAGTATTGTGATGGAGATGAGCACGGTGATGTGTGCTTGCTGCTGTCCCAGAAGGCACCTGTGCATCTCGTGTCACCTCCTCCTGGAAGCCCTCCCTGACTACACACAGGTTCACCTCCCCACAGCCCTGTGCCTCCCGCCATAGTTCTCTGCTCATTGTCACGGTTAGAAAGAAAGGCGTGAGGGGAGGCGAGAACGGTGAGCCTGGGAGCCGCTCTAGGCAGATGGGACTCTGAGGAGGGGGTGTGATGCATGGTCATACAAA
This sequence comes from Balaenoptera musculus, assembly GCF_009873245.2. Taxonomy (NCBI): domain Eukaryota; kingdom Metazoa; phylum Chordata; class Mammalia; order Artiodactyla; family Balaenopteridae; genus Balaenoptera; species Balaenoptera musculus. Next base: position 137,255,098 of record NC_045789.1, on the reverse strand, counting down.
GCTTTCAACAGTAGAACAGAGTCATACGATGTGGAAACCCCAAGCCAGCTGTTTGCATAATACAGAGAGCAGGGTGGAGAGCTCTACAAAACCGCCCCGGCTGATGGAGCATGGGTTCCAGTTAGATCCCCAAGGATGCAAGGAGCTCCACCTCCTGGTATCAAGGTGGATTTGCCTCAAGAGCAAACCCTGGAAAACAAGCTGAACGTGAGCTGTTGGTCTTTGGCCAACCCAGCAATGCCTGCTCGGGGGTCCAGCATTAACTGGGCCCTTCGAGAAGGGACAGGACCAAATGCAGAGCCTTTGAGGGAGAGTGGAGATAAACAGTTGAAAAAGTCCCCAAGGACCACAGAACGACGTGTGCTGTGCTGTCTGGGAGGTGAGACATGAGATGAATCGCTGGAAGAAGAGGGGCACCTGCCCCCTCCACGCCCACTCCCTGGGCCCAGTGTGTCCCCTCTCCTGCCGTGTGCCACACCCGTGCCTGGCCAGTTTGCATACCCGTTTCCCCGGATGCCCACCAGCTCCTCTGTTCTTGTTTGGTGAACGAGCGAGCCCATGATTTGGGACTTGCAGACCAGCAGGTGGCAAAGGGGATGGTGGCGTCAGACACCTGAGGGGGGACCCCAGCTGAGTTCCTAATCCAGCCCTGTGGCTTTGGGAAAATCCCCGTGCATCTCTGAGCCACCATGTCCTCGTCTGTGAAATGGGGGTGATAGGCCATTCCTGTGGGGTGTGGTATGGACCAAATGATGGCCAGGACTGGGTCTGTTTTGTTCCAGTGGAATCCGGGCACATAGTAGGTCTCAGACATTTGTTGGGTGAATGAATGAACGAACAGCAAACAAGATGAAGAAGAGCTTTATTGTTTGGTGTTTGGAGTTGAACGCACTTTGGCCGAGCACCTTGCAGTTTTGCCGTCAGAATGAAGTCGAGGTGACCTGCAGCGGTTTCCGTGGTTAGGGCACCGTGAAGGGTCAGGGTAGACGCTCCTTGGCAGAAGGCAGGGCCCGCCATGCTCCCTGCACAAGCGAGGACCCCATGGAGGAGAGATGGTGGACACGTGTTCACGTGGCATCACAGCTGGCTTCCAGGTCCCATGACAGGAACACATGGCACATCTGCTTGTGCGTCTTGACCGATGCCAGCTTGGTGAATTTCTATGCACAAAGTGGGAAACCGCACCCAGGTGGGTCTGTGCGAATGGAGTGGAGGGGAGAATGGAGTGTTTGGTGGGTAACCCGGCCAGAGGCGAGCTCCCCCAGCTCGCTGGGCAGAGGGTGTTGAGGCCCCATCTGTCGAAGTAAGGAAACCTACAAGCCCCCTGACGCTCTTGCGCAGCGTCCTGGGGGTCCGCCCGCCAGGATGGACACGGAGCTGAGAGCCTGACGTTGACCTTGGCAGTGATGCTTCCGTCACCATGCCACCATGCCTGCTTCCCGAGGCGAGCACCAGCGAGGCCCAGTGCTGGATTTGGGTGGATCCCATTTGGAGCATCAGGACTGGACACAGCTGGGCCAAGCGCTGGGGGGCAGAGGTCAGTGTCGAGAAGCCCCCACTGATCCGGAGGTCGCCATCAGACCCTCTCTGCAGGGAGCAACTGTGTCACCTGCACCCCGTCACAGTCCTTGCCTCCTGTGCCTGCCTTACCCAGCAGGCGCCCAGGGGGTCGCTGGCTTCATGTGTGTTCTTATCTGACCCAGACAAGGGTCCCACATTTGGAAATACTTACCCCCATTTTATAGAAGGGAAAACTGAGGCTCTGTATGGTCACGTGGCCTGCCCCGGGTGACAGCCATGGAGGGGGGCAGCTGGGATCAGTGCAGGCTGCCCCACTTCCTGCTCACCCACCCAGCCACTGACCGAGGCCAAAGACAAACCTAGGACAAGCTGCTGATGAGGCTGCCGAGGGAGCAAAGGTGTGGCCCCCGGGAGCTCCAGGTCCCCCTCCCGACAGCCTCTGCCCCTCCCCACCCCCAAGTCGCAGGTTTGCCTCTGAGACCCGGAAGGACTAAGCCAGCAGCTGTTGGTCCCCACACCTGTCAGGCATTGTACCAGAAGCTTTCTCCACTACACTGGGTTCTAAATGATGCCTCCTGAGACCAGGCTCCAAATTACAGTTGTGAATACAGAGGCTTCTCAGAGCTCAGTCAGCTCTCAAGGTCACACAGCTGCCCCTGGACGGTGGGTGGGTTCCAAACCCGGCCCTGCTGGCTGCCGTCCTGGCTCCTCCAGGCCCCGTACCTGGTGGCGGATCAGGACGGTACCCGGAGGGATTATAGAGGCGGGATCACAGCGACTGCCGGGTCAGACCCGAGGAAGCCACGTCCCTCCACTGTGAACGTGAGCTCTGTGCTGATGTTACCGGTAATCGTTCTTTTACTCCCAGCAAGGCTCCCCAGGCTGGGATTTCATTATCACGGGGGGATTAAGTAGTCACGGCCCCATGTGATTGATCCTTACCGCTTGACTTTATGTTTTACGTTATTATTATCATCGCAGTCAGAGACGTGTTAAATGAAATGTTACAGCCGATCCAGAAATTTTAGAGAAATGAGCCTGCTGCCTTCAGGGTTAGGTCTGGAGTGTGGTAGTTTGCGGCTCTCTCCGTTTCCCTCTCTCTTTTAAGTTTTTTTTTTTTTTTAAATAGACTTTATTTCTTAGAGCAGTTTTCAGTTTATAGAAAAATTGAACAGAAAGTAAGGAGTTCCCATATACACCCCACCCCAAATCCCCAGTTTCCCCTGTTAGCATCTGCCTGTTGCATTGTTGTAATGTTTGTGTGTGCTACGTTTGTTACAACTGATGAACCAGTTTTGATATACTATTTTTTTTAATTTATTTATTTATATTTTTTATTTTTGGCTGCGTTGGGTCTTCGTTGCTGCGCGCGGGCTTTCTCTAGTTGCGGCGGGCGGGGGCTACTCTTTGTTGTGGTGCGGGGGCTTCTCATTGCGGTGGTTTCTCTTGTTGTGGAGCACGGGCTCTAGGTGCACGGGCTTCAGTAGTTGTGGCTCGTGGGCTCTAGAGCGCAGGCTCAGTAGTTGTGGCGCACGGGCTTAGTTGCTCCGCGGCATGTGGGATCTTCCCAGACCAGGGCTCGAACCCGTGTCCCCTGCATTGGCAGGCAGATTCTCAACCACTGCGCCACCAGGGAAGTCCTTGATATACTATTACTAACTAGAATGCACAGTTTACATCAGGGGTCGCTCTTGGTGTTGAGTGTTCTCTGGGTTTGGACCAATGTATAATGACGTGTATTCACCCCTGGGCTCCACCTACTCACCCCTCCCTCCCCACCCCTCACAACCACTGATCTTTTACTGTCTCCGTGGTTTTGCCTTTTGGATGACGTCATAGGGTTGGAGTCACGTGGTGTGCAGCCTTTTCAGACTGGCTTCTGTCACTTAGTAGCATGCATCTGAGGTGCCTTCAGATGGCTTCATAGCTCATGTCTTGATAGTTCTTGATGGAATGAGGTCTGGCCACAATCGCCCCATCCCTGTCTAGGGGCCCACTCCTGTCCTGTCCTGCCACGCGAGGGTCCCGATCCCTCCTTGTTGCAGTCACGTACCAGCTGGGCCGGCGCTCCTGGCCCCAGTCCGCTCGCTGGGCGGCAGCAGCAGTGACCACAGCACTTGCTCTGCCGGCTGTGAGCACCAGTCCCCTTTGCAAAGCACCCGATCGGGCAGCTGCAGGAGGTTCGAGGAATAAGTCCATCCTGAGGGGTAAGAAGGCCCACACCTCAAATCCACAGGATTCTCAGGCTGTGATCCCAGGGCCAAGGGGGCAGACGCGGGCTGGAGGGGAACACCTGCGCGGGTGGTACCTGCAACAGACAGGCCCCCTCTATGCAGTGTCTACTTCCCACCACCAGGGGGCAGCACCCTGCTCTCTCGCCCTGCCACCAGAGGCCCCAGGAGGTTTTGGAGGAGGCTCCAGGCGGGCAGAGTTGGTGCTCCCATAAAAACGATCCTCCTAAAGCAGCTTTCACCCCAGATCAAACAGTATTTCCAGTAACCAGGAAACTGGTGATGTCAGGCTGTGTATCCTTGAAAATGACAATGGCTATTGTGTATTGAGCATTTATGGTCTGCCAGACCCTGGGCTGCTTGCTAGACAGACATTTCTGCCCATGGTCCTAGCATCCCCTGGGGCAGATGCTGTGAGCAGGGGGCGGATGGCAGATGGACAGACGGCTGGGAGTTCCAGGTTACTGCGTGTAGGAGGTGAAGCTGGGCTGCACCCGGCCGTCTGCCCCCAGGGCTCTGACACCGATTTCCCACCCCCCCACGTGGGTGGAGGGTAGACCTTGCCTGGCTATTCATGGAGACATGAGGCACATTGTCCTTTGTATGCCTAATGGATGAAAAGATAATCGTGTTGAAGATCTTTGTGGCCACGCCCCCAAATCTTGATTTAGCCTCCGTGTGGACGGGGTGACTCAGGACCCCATCAGCCCCAGGTGAGCCCTGGGCAGCCCCAGGGCCGTGCACAGCCGTGAGCCGGCTCTGCCTGAGGTTTCAAACTTCAAGTCCAATGGCTCGTTCCTCACAGGGAGCCTTAAATTCTAGCCCAGGACATCCTTGCTCTCCGCCCCCTTATACCAATTTTATTAAGTACTGGATGAGGCAGTTTCTGTGATTATCGTGTGTTGACACTTAAACCAGAGTGGAAGTGTCAGCACAGCTCCCAGGACGGCAGACGGAACTCCGGGGCCCTCGCTGGGCTCTGCGCTGCCCAGTTTGCCGTTTGGTCCTGACACCCTTGGAAACGCAGGCAGGCCTTGACACCGGGCCTGGGGTACTAAGGGCGACACCAGATGATTTTTTTGTGCCCATCGTCTCCTTTCTGGCACCTGCTTCTCCAGGCTGTGTGGCTTTGGTCCCCAGACAGCTGGCACCTGCTACCCTTGGGGTCTTCAGAGCCTCCTCCTGGAAGGCCTGATGTCCCCAGCGTGGCCCAGGCCCTCGCGGGCGGGACCCAGAGGAGGGAGCCCTGTGCTGTGGATCTGGGGCTTCCGGGACGGGACGGGGTCTGGGGGGCCTGGGGGGCAGGCTGGAAACCGGATGGAGAAATGTCCTCCTGTCTGACATCCACCTCCTCTGCTTTTACAAGAACGAGGAGACCTTCTGGGCCTGATACTCAATCAGGGCTGGTGTTCAGCGATTTTGTAAATGTGTGTGTGTGTATGTGTGCATGTCTGTCTCTCTGTGTGTGTCTGTGTGTATTTGTGTGTCTGTGTGTGTATCTGTATGTCTGTGTCTGTGTGTATGTCTGTCTATGTGGGTGCATATGTATAGTTGTGTGTCTGTGTATGTATGTGTATTTGTGTGTCTGTGTATGTATGTGTATTTGTGTGTCTGTGTGTGTGTATGTGTATTTGTGTTTGTGTGTGTGTGTATCTGTGTGTCTGTGTGTGTAGGTATGTGTATCTGTGTGTCTGTGAAAGTGTATCTGTGTGTATACGTGTGTGTGTGTGTGTCTCATGTGTATGTATGTGTATCTCTGTGTGTACGTGTATGTATGTCTGTGTATCTGTGTGCCTGTGTGTCTCTTTGTGTATGTGTATGTATGTATGTGTGTGTCTGTATGTACGTGTATGTCTGTGTCTCTGTGTGTATGTATGTGTCTCTGTGTGTATGTACGTATATGTCTGTGTGTCTCTGCGTGTGTATTGTGTGTGTGTGTGTGTATGAATACGCTTAACTCTCCAATGAAGCGTGGTGTATCTGGGGCATCCCAGGTGGCGGGTGTCTTCTGGGCCCGCACCACCTCCCCTGGGCCCCCCTGTGGCTCCAGCGATGTACAGGTGGGCGGTGCACCTGGGCCTGTGGACTCCCCGCCTCAGGTGCCCGTGGCTCCCTGGCTCTTTCAGCCTCTGCTGAAACCTCAGAACTCATTCAGCCCAGGGAAGGGAGACAGGAGTTCTAGCTTTGGGGCAACCCTCACCAGGGGGTTAGGACTGGTGCCCCAACCCCCTTCCTTCTGAGGGACGCCCTGGAGGGGCTCCGAGGGGGTGACCAGCTCAACAACATGCCATCATTGCCCCCACTCCTTCCTGCCACCCGGGGCCCCCTAGGTACACCACCTGCACCCTGCCCTTGCCTCAGCCTCAGGTCGGTGACCCCAGATCAAGACGGGAGCGTGGGACAGAAGATGTGGATTTAAGCGGAGACCCGCACTTGAGAAAGGCAAAGGCTGTTTGCTCAGAGCTGGCTGAGCGGGGGGGTCAGCCTTTGTCACTGTGCCTGGCAGAGACCAGAGTCAGGTAGAGGAGTGGGGGAGCTTCCCAGTGGAGAAAAGGGGGCTCAGGGGCCTCTGATGGGGGCTGGGAGCCTGGGGAGGCTGGGGGGCTGCTACAGGGGGTGTCCCAGGTGACTGGCTAGAGGCAGGCTGTGCCTTCTTGGGCTGGTCCTGAGTGGGAGGTGGATCCGGGCTGCTGGGGCCCCGTCGTGGGCGGTGCTCTCTGCCTGCAGCTCCACCTCCTCCTTGTGCTGGGAAGGAGCTGGTCCCCAGCCCCTAGGCACCCCCCGACCACAGCTCTGCTGCTTGGCTTGCAGCTGGTGCTCACCTGGCTGTCGCCACTGCTGGGCTGGAGCTCCCTGAGCACAGACCCGCCGTGGGCCCCAGCGTCCTGCACGCCTGGCCTCCGCGGGCACTTTTGGAGGATGTGGGTGAGCGACGGCCCTGCCCAGACCCCAGGAGCCCCACAGTCGGGCCCTTTGACCGTCCACCCTGACCCATCCCTCTGGGGGTCTCCAGTGCCTCCTCAGCAATCCTAGGTCATGACTGGCTCTAAGGGGAGCGGTGACAATTTCAGGTCACTGTCCCCAGGGCACAGAGGGGATTCAGAGCGAGCTCACAGGAGGATGTGATTATTGCACTCTCAGAAGAGAGGACCTGGGTCCCTGGCTGCAGGAGGGCTGGCCAGCTCACCAGGCCCCTGAGGGCCACGGTCGTGCCGGGTCAAGGCCGCAGGGGGATCGGCTGCCCTTTGGGAGGTGGGCACACAGAGTTGGGGGACAGGACCGCCGTCGGGGTCTCACATTACCCGACCTCCGCTGGTCCCCCGATGCCCTCTGGGTTGTGCTGGGAGATGCTCTGGGCCCCGAGTCCTCGCACCATTGCTGTTTGCTCACTGGTGCCCGGCATGTCCCGCTTTCTAACACGGTGCCTTTTCCCCACAGTGTCGGAGCCCCAGGCTGCCCACAGCCCCCCGGAGAAGCCGGCCAGCACGGCGATCCTGTGTAACACCTGCGGGAACGTGTGCAGGGGGGAGGTGCTACGGGTGCAGAGCAAGTACTTCCACATCCAGTGCTTCATCTGCAAAGGTGAGCGCCGACCCGTCTCCGCTACGGGGCCCGGCACAGCCCTGCCGTGTGGCCGAGCCCGCCTCCCAGCTGCCACGCTGGGCCCCGGAAACTCATTAGATCTGGGAGGCTGGAAAAACTGATCCCAAACCTTCAAACAACAGCGTGATCTTTTCAGCGTGGCCCGTGTCCCTTATGGGGGTGACGGGGGCATCTGCCCAAGGGGGAGGGTCAGAGGACGAGGTCCAGGTCCCGGGCAGTGTCCTCGGATGGCTGTAGCCATGTCCGTGATCCACCGGCCAGAGCAAAGTGGCCACTTGGGCCCCGTAGCCACACAGTAAATGGCCGTCACTGGTGGCGTGAGCTCAGCACCGCAGGGTGCACAGGACCTAAGCTGGGCCACGAACCTCGGGCGCCCCGCACCCTCCCAGAGCGGGACTGGGAACATTACCGTTCACTCCAAATGGACATGGCTTTTTCTCTGATTGTAAAAAATAACACGAATATCACTAAATTCAGATAATACCAAAAAGATAAGAAGAAAGTAAAACAAATCACGTGAAGTCCCTCTATCAGAGCCAGGCTTTGCTCAGAACATCCTTCCAGCCTGCCCTTTCTCCCTACGCTCAAGTTAGTGCATGTTCTGTCATGTACAATGGGGTTTTGTGTATTTGCATTTAGTTTCCTGAGAATAAATGAAAAGTAGCACTTTGGGGAAGGGATGGGCAGATCAAACCAATTTGACACAGTGTCCAAACCCAAAGGATTTGCGGTTTTAAAGAAAGAATTCTTGTAATGGCCCTGCAGACCCCTCCTCACCTCTGGACAGCAAGCGGTGTCACCACAGGCTGCTTTCCTGTGGGTGTGAAGCCACGTCCAGAGATGCACAGACATTCGCACGTGGGCCTCGACGGGCCGCGGGGGCAGTGAGCGCCTGGGCTTTATGGGCAAAGATGGGAAATACACCACGTGTAAGATAATCCAGCGCTGTGGCTTTTATCAGCACCACGGGGCCCGTTAAATGCCTGAGTCCCCTCAGCCCACCGTGGTCTCAGGAGGCCCTACTGGGCACCAGGCCCGGCTTTGGAAAGCGCTAAGTAGGAAGGCGTGAGGTTTAGCTTTGACAGGTGAGGTCTGGTGAGGAGATAAATCTACCAGCTCGCCGGGAATAGTTGGGTGTTAGTGGTAGAAGCCGAGTGCTGGGAAGGTGGCCCACCGGGAGGGATCTGGGAACTTCCAGAGAAGGCTTCACGGAGGAGGTGGCGTTTCGGCTCTGAGTTCAGCCAAAGAAAGAAGAGGAGAGCTGGGCTGTCGGAGGCGGCCAGGCCTGTGCCCGCGGTGTGGGGCGCAGTGTGGAAGGTGCAGCGGGGCCGAAGGAGGGGGACTGAACCTCAGGGGTTGCCAGGGAGCCTGCTGGTTCTGCCGAGGAGGCTTTCTTCTCTCACCTTCTCTCACCTTCTCTCACCTCCTCTCACCTCCTCTCACCTCCTCTCACCTCCTCTCACCTCCTCTCACCTCCTCTCACCTCCTCTCACCTCTGCTGAGCGCTTCCTGTGAGCTCAGTGCTTTCCGTGTGTTTTCTTCCAAAGTCCTCCAGTATTAGGGGGGGCTGAGGCGTTATCTCCACTTAAAGATGAGGAAGCAAGGGTGACGTGACGTGTGACCTGCCTGGTTGTCGCCTGTGGGAGCAGCTGGCGAGAGTCGGGGGAGCCCTTCCCACGAGCCTCAGCTCTGCCCCAGACCCACCGTGGAGGGACGGGGTGCAGGGCTCCCAGCAGGGTCTGCGTCCCGGTGAGGAGGGGCCGGGGGGCCGAGGGCAGGAAGCATCGGGGAGGCCACGGTCATCAGTGAGCGAAGACAGACGCTGTGCTTTGGTATTGCCGCCTCGCCCAGCTGCCCTGGAGTTTCGGAAGTACAGATCTCCTGGTCCACACCCGTCCTCTCCCAGCTGGGGAAACTGAGGCAGGGGGGAGGGGGGCGCTTCTTTTCCGAGGGGGCACATCCAGTCAGCTGCTGGGAGACTCCAGACCGGAAGGTCTTCAAACGAGAGAGGGAGAAAGGCGGGGGAGAGAGGGACAGGAGGACAGATGCGGATAAACGGGCACACGGTATTTCCACCGAATCACAGAGCAGTGACAAACCTCGCACGTGCTTTGGAAGAAGGAGACGAAACCCTGTGTTCCAGCAGCGCTCCCCACCCCGCGCCCCGCCTACCCCTCACCCCCAGGTCAGTGCCACGGTCCCCAGCTGGCCCCCTGCCTCTAGCCCATTTGCCCCGCAGGGGCCAGAGCCGGCTTTCCAGGCAGACTGGCCTTGGCCTGCCCCATCACCCAGGATGAACTTACCTGGCACCAGGTAGCAGGATCAGTGTCCGAGTCACCTCTGCTCTCAGCTGGTGCACACGGGGACTGGCCGTCAAGCGCGCACACAGGTGGGAAGCAGATGGAGTGGGGAGGGGGGGGAGGAGGAGGGGGGGGGGGGGGGGGGAGGGGGTGGGGGGGGGGGAGGGGGATGGAGTGTGGGGGAGGGGGAGGGGGATGGAGTGTGGGGGGTGGGGGAGGGGGAGGGAGGGGGGGGGCGGGGGGGGGGGCGGAGGAGGAGGGACGGGGGGGAGGGGGATGGATTTTGGTGGGGGTGACGGGGGAGGGATTGGATTGATGGGCACGTGGAGCGTGGACAGGGGGACAGACAGGAGCCGAGGCTGGCGGGTGCGGCTGGCTGGGTGGACCCGGTGTCCACTTTTGCTCTAACATACACCCCTGAGGCCGGCCAGGCCTTCTGGAAGGAGCGAGTGTCGGGGCTGACCTTCCCCCATCCCGGCCGGGCCACATGATGGGGCAGCCCCCGTGGTGCCGCCCGGGGCTGTGAGCCGGGTTTCTCGGGAGCTCAGGTCCCCCCGTCGGTGTCCACGTGGGGAGCCTAATGGCCACTCTGAGTCTCCCCAGGGGCGAGCCGGCAGCTGCCCTGGCCCTGGATCTTCCATCCTTATCTCTTGCTCCTCCCATTTTCCACAAAACACCCCTTGTCCTCCCGCTGGGGACCAGTCACAGGCAGATGGTGCTGGAATGGATAGACGTCACACTTCAGACTGGCTGCAGGGGCGGTCGCTCTGCCAGCAGCCCAGTAAGGGACGTGTGCCTGTCTACTCAAGAGGGGGCAGCTGAGGCCTGGGGATGCAGGAGCACATCCAGGGCTTGATTCCAGGGCCCCTGCATGAGGATATTCCATCCTGGGTTCTGTGGAGGCGCCTCCTGGGTGGGGGAAGGCAGCAGGTAGAGTCCCCACCCCCCATAGGAGCTCTGCCTGTAGCCACGTCAAGTCACAGTTTCTGTGTGTGGACTTGTGTTGAGTCCCGTTGTTTGAAAACTTGAGGACCACCGGCCTGGATGTTTCTGCTGTGAAAGGGGACACCCCCAAAATGGCCCTGATGCCCCGGGGCCTCCTGGCCCGGAGGAGGTTGGAGTCTGGCCAGGAGACACGGGGGTCTGCAGGACACCGGTGACCCGGGGAAGGCGAGGAGCCACCAGTGGCCCTGGGGACCCCGGGTGGGCTGCCCCATTCCCGACTAGTGGGTGGGCCTGGGACCCTCGGTTTGAGGTGGGTGTGGAGATGGTGAGTCCTCAGCGTTTCCAGAAACAAGAGCACAGCCCCCGCCCTTGCCTATGACTCTGTGCCCCCTGCCTCCGGCTCGAGGACCACAGGCCTACGTCGGCGTCCAGGGACCTTTCCTGTGGAGCGGGTGACCTGACGCCCTGGCCGGAGCCCGGCCCGACGCTTTTCTTCTGCTCTTCAGAGCTTCCCAGGCGATCGTGGGGTCTGCCTGGTTTAATTTCCTCTACCGTCCTACAGATGCACGCTCTGTTTCTGGAAAGCCAAATCCATTAGATTGCTCTTTTTAAAAGCTGATTTTAAAAGGCAAAGGAGAGGTGCCCACTGTATTTAAAAGGATTGTCTGGGAGCGCAGACCTTAGGAACTTGATAAAAGGCATTAGTTGCCCAGAACCCAGTCCGTCACCTGGTGTGACCCCCGGGGTCTGGTCAGAGGTGGGGACTGCCCCAGGTGGCCCTCCCCCAGTGTCCCCCTCTGAGCTCCAGCCTTCTAAGTAGACGTGGCATGGCTGTGACTCCTTCCTCGGCAGCCCGGCAGGGAAACAAGCCGGGGCGGGCAGTGCCGAGCCGGCACCTGGGCCTCACCCTCGGTCCCTGGCGGCCTCCAGAGGCGGGCTGCCACAGTAGTGGTGGCAGTGGCAGGAGTCTGTGGGCGCACAGGCCCGATTCCAAGAGTTCCCAGTATTAGGGGGGCTGAGGCGTTATCTCCACTTAAAGATGAGGAAGCAAGGGTGACGTGTGACTCGCCTGGTTGTCACCTGTGGGAGCAGCTGGCGGGAGTCGGGGGAGCCCTTCCCACGAGCCTCAGCTCTGCCCCAGACCCAGCGTGGAGGGACGGGGTGCAGGACCCCCGGCAGGGTCTGCGTCCCAGTGAGGAGGGGGCGGACACGCATCCGCTCACCCACAGATTAATTCTGCCAGGTGCCTTGTCAGCCTGCAGACAAGGCTGCAGTGGGGCCCCTGCCCTCAGTAGGTGGCATGTCTGCTTCACCTGCTGAAGGATGACGGAGAGCAGCTGAGATTTCCTGCAAGCTTTTAAGAAGTTGTCTTTTTTTAAGCTTGAGGATTGCATAGTCTTAGATTGATCTTTTATCCAGGCTCTCATGAAAATGCAAAGTCTGTGAATCATTGAGGGTGCCCTTGGATGAATAAAAAAGAAGACCCAACTTATAGTGTCTTAAATTACATGGATATTTATCACCTTAACAGGAATTCTGGAGGTAGCCTCCTCACCCCCAGAGCTGGTTAATTTAACAGCTCAAAAAAGTCATCAAAGACTAGGTTCTTTTTCCACTTCCCCACCCCCAACTCTCCCCCCCCATCTTATACATGTCAGCAGTGCCTCTCCTCATGGTCTCAAGATGGCTGCTGTAGCTCCAAACATCACATCCTCACAGGTTGACAGCCCTGGGGAAGAAATTGGGCAGGGGTGTGCACAGGCAAAGGGGCCCTCCCCCTGCATGATTACTCTGATTGGGTAATCAGGGTAATCTCCCTTCGATCAGGGAGGAGAACCATTTCCTTGGAAGCCCGCACAGGCTTCCTGTATGACTCGCTGGCTAGAACTAGGTCACACATCCACTCTACCGACAAAGAGTAATGGGAGGATGGGGACTGACTGACTCCAGCCATGTTTGTTCCAGGGTGGGTGTGTTGCCAGGCCAACCGAAGCAGGGTCTGTTAGCACAGAAGACAATTGTGTCTAATTCTGATCCAAGAGATTCCAGTGTGTTGGGTTCCTGCCGCCCAGGGACTGGCTTGACATGCCTTGGTTTACCTAAACCTGAAAATCTGTGAAAGAAATCACATAATTCTCCAGACCATCTTGGCTGCCTCAAGCTTGGGCTTTGATGCCAGAAGATCTGGGTTCAGTTCCCCCCTCTGCCACCCCCAGCTCATGTGGGTCTTAGACATGTTTCTTAGCCTCAGTTTCCATTCAACAACCCGATTGGGCACATACTTCGTGCTGGGCAGTGTTCTGGGTGCTTGGGATGCATCCATGAACAAAACAGACATCCTTGTCCTCGTGGAGATCACATTCTAGGGCAGGGAGAGAGACAATAAGCACTAGATAGAATAAACAAAGAAATTTCATCATATGCTGAAAGTGAAGTGCTAGGAAGGGGAAGACAAGGAGCAAGATAAAGACAGGATTGGGAGTGCCGGGGAGTTACTATTTTAAATTGGGTAATCAGGGCAGGCTTCGTGGAGGAGGTGAGCTTTGCTTGAAAACCTGAAGGAGGCGAGGGAAGAGGATTGCAGCCAGAGGGAACAGCCAGTGCAGTGACACTGAAGCAGGGAAGTGTGCCTGGCAGGTTCTGGGACAGCACGAGGCCTGTGTGTCTGGAGTAGAGTGAGGAGGGGGAGTGGGGGAAGGCTGGGGGGAGGGGGTCCTCGTGAGGACCTGGGCTCCGACACCGCGGGAGAAAGAACACAGGAGGATCCTGTCCATTTTAGTTTCATGGACCACTGGGTGCTGTGCTGATGCGGGGAGGCCAGGGCAGGGTGGGGAGAAGGGCCCGGGCCCCCAGCCCGAGACCATGGCAGCTTGGATGAGAGTGTGAGGGGGCGTCTGCTTCTGGATTGTATTGAAATCCAGCCAGCTCTAGTTTCACACTACAGAATAGGAATCTGTGTAAGATAGAAACATAGCAAACATCCAGCACATAGTACATCCTCAAGAAAAAATGAAATCTGTTACTAAAATCTGTTGTTAAAAATGAAATCCCCGAGCAGGGATTGAACCGGCGCCCCCTGCAGTGGAAGCACAGGGTCTTAACCACTCGACCGCCAGGGAAGTCGCTAAAACATTTGTTTTCAACCAGAATCTTTCGTAGCCCTGCTCGTGGTGCCTTGGAAACAAGGGCCCCGACTCTGAAATGATGAAAAGATGAGGCCACAACCATGTGTGACCTCAGGAAAGCAGGCGTTTTCTGATCTGTGTGGCAGCGGGACTGAGCACGCTTATGATTGCAGAAAGAGCGAAGGAAACAGGAGGGAGGGAAGCCTCTGTGTGTGTGTGTGTGTGTGTGTGTGTGTGTGTGTGTGTGTTGGGGGAAGAGGCCACCAGCTCTGCCTGTAACTTGGTAACAGCAGGTGGGGTGGTCCACAAGGACACAACCACATGGGGACCATGAAGAGCCACACCCAGAGCTGGTCTTAGCGACTGGGGGTGACAAGGGAATGGGGCAAAACGATTGCGTCCCAGGGACATTTATGGGAACGGGATCACATGGCATAATTGTGGAAAGTCACGGCAGGAAGGAATCTCCGGTGACGTGGGCCTGTTATTTCCAGATGGAGCATCTGAGGCAGAGGTTAGGTTAGGACCTGGGCTGGCAGTGACCACGCTGCCCTGAGCCAGCTCCCTCCAACTCATGCGAACGCCCTGGGGTTCTCGGTCTGCTTTGTGTTTTGACATCAATCGCTCTCTCCTCTTCCCAGACACCAGTACAAGAGTATCCCTCAGCTGACCACCCCAAGGGAATTGCCGTCCGTATTTGGGTAGAGAGCCTTCCAATCTTTTCCTTTGTAAGAGTCTTTTCAATTTGAAGTCCTGTTGTATATATACTTTTGTGTCCCGATTTATCCTCTTTAAGGGACCGTGTAAGCCCTTTCCCCATCATACATCCTTCAACATCAATTTCAATATATACCCAGATTCCTTCAGCTGCCTGGCCCGCAGCAAACTTAGCCATTCCTCAGCTGTTAAACGTTTACATGGATTCCAGCCCGGCACTGGGCTAATCAGTTTCCTACGCCTCATCTCACTGATTTATTGTGACAACCATGAGCGATCAGTATGCTTAACCCTTTGTTACAGACGAGGACTCTGAGATTCAGAGAGGTTAAGTAACTTGCCCCAGGTCACACAGCCAGGAAGCATTCATGCCCAGGCTGCCTGTCTCTAAAGCCCAGCGTTTATTTACTGCCTTATACTGTAGTGATGCTGCAGCCAACCCCATTCTGTGGACGTTCATGGTCAGTTCCTTGGGATAGAGTCCCAGAGAGAGACGACCGAGTCAAAGGGTAGGAGCTGTTTTCACATTCCTTTGAGTCGATGCCAAAGGGTATTCCAGAAAGTGGTACAGATCGTCTTCCCACCATGGCCCGCCCCCTCCCGACCGTTTCTCAGAAATGACCACAGTGACCGCCAAAGACGGGAGGGCGGGCCGCTCGGAGTCACCCACAGCTGCTCGGTGCCCTTCATTGGGTCTCGGCTACTTGGATAGGCAGATGGAATGTAAGGACAGTATGTTGTCTTGATTAGGACGTTAAAAATTATGAACGAATTTGGGCTCTTTATTTTTAGCAGGCAGAGGTCTGGGTTTGCTGTCTGGCCCTGACCTTAGTGGACCCAGGCAGCTACAATCCGGTCAGTAGCAGAGATGACTGGGGCGGGGCGGGGAGGACGTGGCATTGGCCGGGCCCGGCTCTCGGGGCAGGAAAGCTGCTTTAATTCGGTCTCCTGGTGCCTCCGTGATGTAGATGCAGGTTTTAGTGGGGCACTAGATCCCTCTTCACATTCTTCTCCTTCGAGGAACAGTCAATACCGTCATATCTTTAAGAAGATTAGAAAATGAGCCCTGGAGCTCGCACGCCACTAGAGAGAAGCCTGCGCACCTCAACGAAGATCCTGTGTGCCGCAACTAAGACCCGACACAGCCAAAAATAAATTAAATAAATAAATAATAAATCTTTAAAAAAAGAAAAGAAAATGAGCCAAGTACCAGAGCCAAGGGTGTCCGTGAACCAGCCTGTCACTCAAGGGCTGAATTGTTACAGGCGGCGTTTACTGAAAAAGACACTAATTCTCCTACAGAGGCCTCAGGGAGCCTATTCTTCCCGAGTCGGGGTACATCTGCTTGGCCTACGCTGTGGTGCAAGATTTTTTTTTTTTTAATAAATTTATTTATTTTGGCTACGTTGGGTCTTTGTTGCTGCACACAGGCTTTCTTCAGTTGCGTCGAGCGGGGGCTACTCTTCGTTGCGGTGCGCGGGCTTCTCGTTGCTGTGGCTTCTCTTGTTGCAGAGCACGGGCTCTAGGCGCGCGGGCTTCAGTAGTTGTGGCTCACGGGCTCTAGAGCGCAGGCTCAGTAGTTGTGGCTCATGGGCTTCAGTAGTTGTAGCATGCGGGTTTCAGTAGCTGTGGCTCACGGGCTCTAGAGCGCAGGCTCAGTAGTTGTGGCTCATGGGCTTCAGTAGTTGTAGCACGAGGGCTTCAGTAGTTGTGGCTCACGGGCTCTAGAGCGCAGGCTCAGTAGTTGTGGTGCATGGGCTTAGTTGTCCACGGCATGTGGGATCTTCCCAGACCAGGGCTTGAACCCATGTCCCCTGCATTGGCAGGCAGATCCTTAACCACTGCGCCACCAGGGAAGCCCTGTGGTGCAAGATTGAACAAAGGGTTTTCACTCTCTGGCTGGGTGAGAGAAGGATTTAGAGCTGGGCACCAGCCTCGGGCCTCCTGGGGTAAGTGACGTCAGTAAAACAATGGCGTGGATGGTGGCCCCGCGCGACTTGGGGCTTATGTCATGCTAGCATAGGATGCGCCTCTGTGCTGCCCTTCTCACCTCTGAGTAGGCCCAGATGAGGACTTGGGGGCCCAGAGAGATCAGGGACTTGCCCAGGGGCACACAGCATAGTGCACGAGAGGAGCCTGCATCCCCTGGGCAGCCCTGGAGCCTGGGCTTTCAGCTGCTCAGCTTTATGTCCGAAAAGCCAACAGCTCCTTGGCGATGTGGAAGGAAGGATTTCCAAACCACTCTGGTGGCTGTAACCGGGGAACAGCACGTGCAGCCCTGTGGCCCAGGCGAGAGGACAGGGACACCCGGGAGAGGCCCGCCACCTTGCCCTGTGTAGGGGTGGGAGCTGAGCTGAGTGGGTCCCACCTGGCAGGGCCACCCGGAGCCCCCAGGTCCCGGGTCGTGTGCACTGACCGGTACATGAGCTGAAAGGGCACTGCTGACCAGACCAAGCAGACCTGACCCCCGGGGACCCCAAGACCCTTGGAGATTCAGACTCCCACAGGTGCTCTTCCCAAACTGACCAGCCTGAGAAGCCACCTGCAGTGGAGGAAGGCTGCTAGGCTGCCCTCGCCTTCCGATCTGCCAGGGCACCAAACAAGGTGGAGTTTAAAAGTCAGAGCTCCCTTGATCAGACACCAGGAACTCCCCTCGACCACCACCATCCGTGTCATCAAGAGCTGCACTGTGAAAAGCTTGTCCTCTATCCACGTAATAATAATTTACCAAAATTTACAACATATGTGTTGTTTTGATAGCTTTATACTAGTAGCTGTTATAACAACCCTATCCAGAATAAGCTATTAAATATTTAGAGCCTTGTGACTGTAAGAAATTCCTAATAAATCAATTTCCACATAGACTGAGGGATTTTTGTTGCAGAGAACCATAGGCGCTTTCCATCTCTAAAACACGTCACATGTGCATACAGTTCTGTGGGGGAAAGAGATGGAAATAGGCTTTCCTAGCAAGAGAGGAACAAGGTGAAATGCCTGCTTTTACTCAGAGCCTGTCTCTGGGTTTTGTAAACAGAGGTCGGTGGTCTTGCTTTGGCATCTACGATCTACTAGTTAAATTTAAAGATGCCAGTACTTACAATTCACCAGAAACTACATCCTCTGCAATCAGTTAAAGTTTTGATGAAAATTTTTAGGCGTTGATTCAAAGATGGGCTACATGGTATTTCAAGACTCTGGCTAGGGGGCTGCAACCCACAAAGACCCCGCCCTGACCATCTGGCAGGCTGGGCCTCCGCAGGGAGGGGCTGGGGGCAACCGGGGCTCATAGGCTGCTCCCTCTGGAACCAAGCCGGGTTCCCATGTGCCCTGGGGCCTGTCTGAGGGCAGGCACTCCATCCTCTGCCTGGCAAGGTCTCCCAGGTCCCCCCTGGGGCAGGAGGTATATTAGGGGTCAGTGCGAGTTTGCCCGGCCTCTCTCCCTTTTGCAGGCGGTCTGGCCTCGTCCATGTTGGGGGAGATGGGTGGAGGGGGGTCAGGAAGCCTCACTGTGGTCAGGGGATCCTCCCACCCAGAACAGGGCCTAGCACGCAGTAGGTGCTCAGGTGTTAACCGCCTCCCCCGTCTGTTATTTTCCTGCTGGGAACAGCCCACCTGGAGGAGCGGGGGTTGGGGGGAGGGGCCCTGGGGCATCAGCACTTCATCCCTGGTGGGCTCAGGAGGCGAGGAGGCGCTGGGCTGGCCCCTCAGCACAGCCTGCTTCTCATCCCGGGTCCGTGCCCCTTTCTAGAATCTTCCACAAGAAAATCCACTCATCTCCAGGCTGAGGGGCCGGAGCTGGAGTCTGTGCTTGGGGCCTGGCCCCCCGAGGGTTCAGCGAGCCACCCTGAGTTCGCACCGAGGCCTGTGTGTGGTGAGGGATACGCCTGGGGCCTGTCGGGACTGGGGAGCTGGTGGTCACCTGCTACCTCGGCCCCTCCCGTGTGTCCCCAGAATGCGGCTGTGACCTGGCCGAGGGCGGCTTCTTCGTGCGGCAGGGTGAGTACATCTGCACCCAGGACTACCAGAGACTGTACGGGACCCGCTGCTTCAGCTGTGACCAGTTCATCGAGGGCGAGGTGGTGTCGGCGCTGGGCAAGACCTACCACCCCAACTGCTTCGTGTGTGCCATCTGCCGGTGAGTGCGAGACCTGCAACCGCTCCTCCCCAACCCTCCTCCATCCCTCCCTCCTCCCTCCTCCCTCCCTTCTCTCTCCTCCCTCCCACCTCCTCCATCCCTCCCTCCCCTCTCCCTCCTCTCTCCCTCCTCTCTCCTCCCTCCCTCCTCCCTCCCTCCTCCCTCTCTTCTCCCCCCTCCTCCCTCCCTCCTCCCTCCCTCCCTCCTCCCTCCTCCCTCCCGCCTCCCTCCTCCCTCCCTCCTTCCTCCTCTCTCCCTCCTTCCTCCTCTCTCCCTCCTCCCTCCTCCCTCCTCCCTCCCTCCTTCCTCCTCTCTCCCTCCTCCCTCCTCTCTCCTCCCTCCTCCCTCCCTCCTCCCTCCCTCCTGCCTCCCTCCCTCCTCCCTCCCTCCTCCCTCCCTCCTGCCTCCCTCCCTCCTCCCTCCCTCCTCCCTCCCTCCCTTCTCCCTCCTCCCTCCTCCCTCCTCCCTCCCTCCTCCATCCTCCTTCCCTCCTCTCTCCTCCCTCCCTCCCTCCTTCCCTCCCTCCTCTCTCCTCCCTCCTTCCATCCTCCCTCCCTCCATCACTCCCTCCTCCCTCCCTCCACCCTCCCTCCCTCCCTCCCTCCATCACTCCCTCCTCCCTCCCTCCCTCCTCTCTCCTCCCTCCTTCCATCCTCCCTCCCTCCATCACTCCCTCCTCCCTCCCTCCATCCTCCCTCCCTCCCTCCTTCCCTCCCTCCCATTGTCTCACATGGCCGGGAGGGAGGCGGGACCCAGCCAAGGGGTGGCAGGTGGACCCTGGCCCTGCTCCGAGGCACACCTTCGTCCAGCCCCACACCTTGCAGGCCCCCACCCCTTGCCCGCAGCACAGGACCAAGCCCTCTTTCTGGGATGCAGAGGCCCGTGGGTTCTGAGGCTGCCAGCACGAGGCCTCTGATGGCTTCTGGGGAGGCGCTCTCCCCCCGCCTGTGCCTTCTCGGCCCTCCCCCCCCACCAGCCCCTCTCCTGTCCGCAGCCTCCACCTTGTCTCCTCTCACGTTGGTGCCTGCAGTGTCCACGCTTTGGCCTCTCCGTGCCCACCCACTGCCGCTCCCCTCTCCTCCACTGTCCTGGCACATCCCACCTGCACACCCCACCTCTCTCTACCCAAGTCCCTGATCTGTAGGTGGCACTGGCGCCCAACCCATCAGACACACGAGCCCCAAGCATGGGCGTCTTCCCAGGTCCCCCTCGTGAACTTCCGAAATCTGCCCAGCCACTGCCTTACTCAGACCCAGAACTCACCTGCCTGGAGTCCTGCCAAGGCCTCCACACTGGGGTCCCTGTTTTCCCTCTGCCTGTCACTCCTCCGCGCCACCCCCATGGCCTCCAGCCTGGCTGAGAGGAGCTTCACAGTCTGTTCCAGTCCCTTCATTCCTTTGTTCATTCATTCATTCATTCATTCGTCCAGGCTTTTCTAAGCGCCTACGTGGGCCAGGCCCCAGGCTGGCTCTGGTGACTTGGAGCTGCATTAGCCCAGACCCTACGGGTGCAGCATCTGGGGACACAGCAGTGCAGCAAGAGCTGCCTCCCCCCGGGAAAGCAGCCCCCTCCCTCTCCCTCCTCGCGGCCCCCCTGCATCCTGGGCCCTACAACCCTTCTCTGGCACCGTGTCCCGGAGCTGCTTGACGGGAGCCCCACGTGGGCAGGGACCGGATCTGACTCTTCTCCGGCGCCTGCCGCCTGGCATGGAGCAGGTGTCCAGTGAATGGCCGCTAGAGGCAGAATGAGGTCCTCAGCCCCGGCAGCAAGGCTACACCCGCTCCCCTCTCTGCCCTGCACCTCTGGGGCTCGGCGGTAGCAGCGGGCAGCCCTCCCACGTGGGCCTCCTGCCTCCCCCCTCCCTCCCTCCCTCCCCCCTCCCTCCCTCCCTCCCCCCCTCCCTCCCCCCTCCCTCCCTCCCTCCCTCCCCCCTCCCTCCCTCCCTCCCCCCCTCCCTCCCTCCCACCACAGCCCCAGACACATTGCTCCCAGGGGGAACGTTCTGTCTAGAAAACAAAGAATGAAACCCCCAGAGTTTATTCTCTGTCTGTTCTCTCTGTCTCACCACACCCAGTTGAAAGGGGACTTGCTGAGTGTTGTTACCGCTGTTTTCTGTAGTTGTGGCATGTGCTCTAGGCGGAAGGGGAAGCTTTTGTTGGGGGTGGGAAGAGGTGCTGGGCCAGGAAGGAGCAATGACGAGGGACATTTCTAACGGAAGAGTCACCGTGTGTCATTGCAGCGTGCGTGGGTCAAGGTTCCCCCAAGGATAATCTGCATGTTTGATTTCTGTGCACGTAGCTTAGAGACAAGGGGTGACATAATCACAGTGGGTTTGAAAGATCGCCTCTGTAATCCGATATGTTAAAAATAATAGCTGACAGCTGTGTCGTGCTGGAGTCACTGGGCCTGGACTTATCCACCCACTATAAACAACTAGAAAACTGGAAAAAATATACAAAACAACTGTTTTGGGATACTGGGACACAGGCACCTCAGGACTAACAGAAGGCAGCCGAATGAAGGGACCCCTGTGACCATCCAGCTTTCTGCCTGGAGGCTGTTTCTTGAACCAGAGGACAAGCAGTGAACCAAGTAGGGTGTGGCATCCTCCCCAGGCTAAGAGACAGTGATGTGAGAGACAGAACAGCATAGCAGGGGGGAGAGAGCTATGCAGAACAAGACCTCAGGAGAGCTGCATAGAGGTGCCTTTGAATCTTGGACTAAATACGAAGCCATGTAGACAGAGAGGAAATTTCACAAGGTTGGGCAAAAAATGACCAGGTTGCTGTAAGCTAAACATTCCCAGGGCTGGGAGACATTCGAGTTCTGGCCAGGTGGAGATTCCTTGTGGAATACCCAGGCATGCAGTGGGGATACCAAAAGCATCATGCCTTATTAGTGGAACTGAAATTGCCCTAGAGTGAAGGCATAAACCTGCTCGAAGTTCAAGAACAAGCCTCAAAAAGATCACGCTGGTCTGCAAGTGAGCTAATTGCCTGCCAAAGTAAAGTATAACACTCTTTGTAGAAAGAGAAGAAAACCCAGCCCTCGACAACATAAAATTGACAAAGTCTAACACCCATCAAATGTCACTGGTCATAAGAAGCTGGAAAACGTGACCCAGGGCCAGAGGAAAAATCAGTCAATAGCAACAGACCCAGAAATGAGATCAATGGTGAAACTAACAGACGATGACTTTAAAACAGCTGATGTAAATATATTTAAGTACTCAGAGGAAAACATGAACATAAGTAAGAGCATTATAGAAGACATGAAAAGAAACCAAATGGAAATTATAGAAATGAAAATTGAAATTTCTGAAATAAAAAATTCCCTGAAAGGAATTAGCAGTAGATTATATATTATAGAGGAAAAGATGGGTGAACCTGAAAACATAACAATAGAAACTATTCAAACTAAAGCAATGACAGGAAAAAAGACTGAAAAATATGAAAAGAGACTCAGCGATCTGTGGATATAAATTTTTCTGTCTAGATTGAGAGCGGGGAAGACTGAAAATTTTTGAAGAAATAATGGCTGGAAAATGTCCAAATTTGATGAAAACTATAAACTCATCTCAGTGAATCCCAAGCAGAATAAGCACAGCAAAAACCTACCAACTTCATCATAATCAAACTTCTGAGTGACAGTAATAAGAAGAAAATCTTAAAAGCAGTAAGTGGGGAACAAAACAACCCAGTATGTGAAATGGAACAGAAGAATGACTGCAGACTTCTCAACTGAAACAATGTGCACCAGAAGATGATAGAACAGCATCTTTAAAGAGCTGAAAGAAAAAAAATCTATCAAACAATTCTATACCAAGCCTCCCCCACAAAAAAACTTTCAGAAATGAAGGCAAGACTGCCAAATGGTACTGCATTTCTTTTTGGGGTGATGAAAAATGTCCTCAAATTGCGGGGATTTGATTGTGTATTCACAACTCTGAATACAGTAAAAACCATTGAATTGCACACATTGAATGGTATGTGAATGTTATAGAGCACGTGAATAAAATAATGTCAGTAAAGCTGCCACACACACAAAATGAAGGCAAAACACTTTTGCAGACACACAGAAGCTAAGAGGATTTGTTGCCAGCAGACCCACACTATAGAAAAGTGAAGAAAAATAATATCAAAAGACATCAAGAAAATGAAAAAGCAAGCCATCAGCTTAATAGAGGATATATATCTGGTGAAACACAGGTATCTACAATATATAAAGAACTTCTACAACTCAATAATAAGAAGACCAAAAAAACTATTAAAAATGAGCAAAAGAGTTTAGCAGATACTCCACAAAAATGTATGTAAATGACCAATAAACATAAAAAACGATTACATTAACATCACTAGTCATCAGGGGAATTCCAATTAAAACTTGTTGAAATACCATCCAATGTCCTCTAGAATGACTCACAGTAAGAAGATGGATAGTGTCAAGTGTTGGTGAGGATACAGAGTGAAAGGAACTGTCACACGTCTCTGATGGGAAGGCAAAGTGGTACAACCTCTACAGAAAGCGGTTTGGCAGTTTCTTGTAAAGTTAGACACACAGTTAGCACATGGCCCAGCAATTCCACTCCTTGGTATTTACCCAGGAGAAACAAAAGCACACGTCCACACAGACTTGTCAGCAAACGTTCTTAGCAGCTTTATTTGTAACAGTCCAAACTGGAAAGAATCCAGATGTCCTTGGACATGAGCACCTCACCCGTGCAAAGGAGCAGCATTTGACAATCAAAAAGAACAAACCAGTGGTGTGTGCAGCCGTGTGAGTGAATCTCAGAAACATGCAGCAGAACAAGACATCAAAGACTGCATACTGTGTGATTCCATTTATACGCAGTTCCAGAAAATTAAGGCTGATCCATGGGACAGAATGCTGATCATAGCCGCCTGGGGCCGGGGTGGGGGGATGAGTGTGGACGGTCACAGCAGGCTTTTTACAATGGACAAAAATGTCCCATACGATGACTGTGGTCCTGGTTACATGAGTGTGTACATTTGTCAAAATACACTTCAAGGAAGTTGAACTAATAAAATAATAGCTACCATTCATTCAGCCCCTCCTGGGTCCCGGGCGTAATGCTAGAACTTTCCGTGCTATAGGTCAGATGCATGGATGGATAAATAACAGCCCTGAGACATAGATGTTCTTAGTCCCATTTTACAAGTGAGAGGCAGGAACTCAGAGAGGTTAAGCAGCTTGCTCTGGGTTACACAGCCACAGATTCTCTCAGAGCGCATCCAGGGATGGCAAGGGACTCCCGCTGTGGCCCAAGACCCCCCATTACCAAGGCAGCTGCAAGACAGCAAGCGGGAGAGAGGTAGACCCCAGCACTAACCACGCATGATGCAGCGCACGGCGTCAGATAGCTGCCAGGGCGGCTGAAGGACGGAGAGCGGCAGGACCATCTTGCAAGTCTTGGGACGGGGGTCAGCTCAGCTTATATATGTCCTTGCTCCCTAAGAGCCGAGACTGGCTGGCTGGGGCCCAAGAACACACCTGCTGAATCCACCTAGGGCCCTGAACGCCAGCCCCACAAAGTGGGGGGCTATGGCGGGACTTTTTCACGGGAAGGCTTGGCAGCCTCATGGGTCAGAAGTCTCTGGTCGCAGAGTCGGGGCTGGACCAGAGCCGGCGTGACCCAGGCAGGCTCCGAGAGGAGGCCCTGCAGGGGAAGGCGGCTGAGCTAGGCCTCCAGGGGGACCTTCAGTTATTGACGTGTTCACTTACTTGCTCATTCATTCACTGACAGTGACCTGTCGAGCGCCTGGCATTGTCCAGTCCCGAAGGAGGCAGTGGGGACACGACAGAGGCTTAAGCCAGAGGATGGGGCGTGCCCTGGTCCAGATAATTCAGAGACTGCTGCCCGCGGGGCTCAGGTTCTCTTGCCGGGCTGAGCTGGGGGAGGAAGTGGCTCAGTGACAGTAGGTGGCCTGACCCTAGCTCACCAGAGGCAGGCACCCGACCCACCTCTGTCACCAGAGGGGAAGTTCCGGGGCTGCAGCGGGTGGGCCGGCTCTGCTGCCCCCACTGGCCTCGCTTGGGCAGCCCAGGGCCGTAACTTCACCTTGCCCCAGGGCTGGGACTAGGGTGCAGCCAGTGGGTTACTCGCTTTGGATGCAGAATTTAAGGGGAGGCCAAAAAAATGATCAAGGTAAATGGTATTTTAATGTGATATTTTAAAAATTGAAATTAATGCAAAAAAAAAAAGCCATGATGAACAAAATGCCAGACTTTAAAGACGGAATCCAGCATACAGTCTTGCATGCTTCTAGCAGCACTGCTTTCTGAGAGACCCAGGTAGGCAAATCACGGTGCTTTGGAGCCAGACAGGTCTTGGGTTGAGTCTGGTTCTGACAGGCAGCAGCTGTGTGGCCTTGGAAAAGTCAACTATCCTCTCTGAACTTCAATTTTCTCACCCATAGAGAAAAATGAAGCAAAGACCAACTTGGGCAAGCATCTTAAAGGTGATAGATGAGGCAGGCATTAAGGAATCTGTCATAGAACCTGGCCTGGTACCTAGTAGATGCTCAGTAAACGGTGCTGTTGCCATTAGTATTGAACTGACAAAGCATCCTGGGCGGTCAGAGGAGCCAAGGTTGGATGGAGGCAGCCAATGGCTGAGACTGCCCAGTTGATCGCCGTGTGCAAGCACTGGCCGGCCCCCACTGCTCCGGCCCACTGCACCGTGATTCTGCCTGCCGGTGCCGATGAGGAAACTAAGGCTAAGATGTCAGTGACCAGCCTGAGGTCGCCCAGCGGGGCCACGGCAGCGCCTGCATGCAGACACCCAGCGTCCTGGGCCTGTGGTCCCCGGGGAGGTGACGGCGTGGTGTCTAGGATGGGGCTCCCCCCACCCAGGAGAAGAGCCAGGAGGTGGTCCTGGCTGGTAATGCGCTGTCTTATTTCAGGTTGCCCTTCCCGCCCGGGGACCGAGTGACCTTCAACGGCAAGGAATGCATGTGCCAGAAGTGCTCCCTGCCCACATCAGTGGGCAGCAGCGTGCCCCTGTCCCAGGGCCTCTGGAGTAAGTGGACGCAGAGCGGCGTGGCGGAGGGGGCTTGGCAGTGCTGGGTGGCAGGCCTGACAACACTGGGACCAGAAGTAGTGGAAGCGAATAACTGTGGATGAACACAACGAAGGGAACCAGGGCCAGGCGTCTCTGGGCTACTCCTGCCTCTAAGCCTTTGCTCAGCCTGTGCCCTCCCCGCTTTGTGCCACTCCATCTTTCAGCCCGGCTCTAGCCCACCTCCTCCAGGAAGCCTTCTGGCCTCCTTCTGGTCCTCTCCCTCCAGCATCCACACTCAGCTCCCCACGGTTATTTCCGGAGCATCCGGGAGCCCTTCAGGAGAGCCACTAGGAGAACAGTGACCTCTGGGCTCCTGTGGTCTGGGGCTCTTAGATTATCTGCTCCGTCCCCTGGGAGCTGGGCCAGGGTGAGTATGCAGTGGGTGCTCAATACATGCTTGTTGAATGAAGAAGGGGGTTGTTAGTGAAAAAGAACCAGTAGCAGGGGCATGTCAGGAGCTTGTGGATGTGGGGCAGAGAGTGAGGCGGGAGCAGAAAGGCGCTGGCCTTTCCCTGTGGGTGGCTCTTCCGGGACCAGAGATGGGACACAGGGACAGGGAGGGAGCCCAGCGCCCCAGGCCTGCTCCCACCAGGCTCCCACTGCAGAAACGGGGTGTTCAGAGCCCACCCTGTGTGCAAGGTGGCTGTGGTGTCCCCAGTGCCAGGGCCACGTGTCCTGGGACAGAGGAGGGGTTTGTATTGACTTCCGGAGCCAGCCCCTGGCTCTCCTCACTCTCCTGTCCTCTCCTGCCTCCTTGTCCGCGACACTGAAAGTCTCTACAAAGGAGACTGCATGTCCTCCCAGGAGCCGAGTGTTGGCTTCAGGGGCTGGTAATAATTTTATCTGGGAAATGAGGCGAAGCCTTCATCCCTTGGGGAGGCAAGCTCACAGCAGTTGCAGTTGGTGAGGCTGTTGCTTTGGGGTCTGCTAGGAGAGTTCTCCATTCAAAACTTTCTCTCCAGCTGAGGTCTGGATTGATTAAATTTTTGAGAATTTGCTTCAACAAACAGTCCTATTATCATTAAGCCTGAAATAGTAATCAAAAACTACAGCAAAATTTGAAAAGGCAGGGATTAGTTTGAAGAGTTTGTCCAGAGCTTCCTGGCAGCCAAAGTAAAAAGGGAAGTATGCCCAATCACAGACTCACTGTCTGAGACTTTTTTGAGATTTTTTAAAATGTCATGGGCAGAAAGGGTGCCCTCTCCAAATGGAAATTTATTTTAAAATATCAAATTTGTGTTTTCAAAGAACAAATGCTGCCCTCACCCCCAGATGGGTCTATAACCTACCCCTTCTATAACCTATCCCTTCTCCCAGTCCATGGTGATAATCCCAAGCTTAGAACCATTTTTGTGCCTAGAAGGCATTAAACATTCATCACCAGCTCTTGGCTTCTGTGTGGATGTCTGCATTGCCTTCCCAGCTCCCACCTCCTTTTGTCCCCAGAGCAGCCTGGCCAGGCAGGAGTCCCTCCCTCCTTCTGCAGGAGCATAAGTGCCCTGAGCCTGGTGGAGAGCAGGGGAAGTGCTGGGTGCCCAGTGTCCAGCTAGGGAGGGGTGGGGCTGAGGTTTGAGCCAAGGCCTTTAAAGTCCAAAGCAGGGGAGCCCGCCCTGCTGTGACCAGAGGCTTTCTGAAGAGGTGGCCTTTGTTCTGAAACCTAAAACACAGGTTTTCGTAGGTAGGCATTGAGGGAAGGGCACTGCATGAGCTGGGCCTAACTGCCACCCCCACGTGAGTGGACAAGGGGGTTGCTGTGTGGGAGCAGGGAATGGAAGTGAAGAAACCAGGCGGCAAAGCCATGCCAGGGAGCTCCAGCTGCATCCTGGAGGCAACGAGGAGCCACAGATGGCTGTTGAGGGAGGTAGTGCCGAGGTGGGTTGGGAGCATGCTAGGAATGTGAGCCTGAGCAGCGTGGCCTGCCCTGCAGGTGGTGGCAGCTGGGGGAGGGACGCAGCCCTTCTTGCACGGGGTGGAAAGCCGCAGATGGCCACCTCTGGGGGCCGCCTTCCCTGGGGGAAGCGGAGAGTGGCCGGCTGCTCCCGTGGGGGTCAGGCTTGGTCCCAGGGACCGGAGCGTCCCTCCTCCGCTCATCGGCCTGAGCCTGTTGCTTAGTAACAGGATCGGCGCTTCCTGCTGGATGCCCGTGCCTTCCCCGGGGAGGGGGGCACCCCTCCTTCTGGGTGGCCAGCTCCTCCGCCGCACCTGAGCTTTCCACGCTGCTTCTGCCCTGGACTGCCTCCCCGACTGCCCTGGGGGGAGGGCCTCCTCCTGGAGAGCCCGCTTGGCGCCCATCCAGCCTCCCCTTTTCCGGGCTCCTCCCGGAATCTCCAGCTCTGAACCGGTTGCTGGTTGGAGCTGGTCACAGGGCAGCCCTCAGAGGGGCCCGGCGCCACTCCAGTCAGGGCGCAGCTCTGAGCCCGGCTGTGAGGAATAGACCCCGCCACTCACCACCTGGGTGCCCAGGGCACGCTGTGTCCCCCCTCCGGGCCTTGGGAGTGGATATGGGGTCAGCAGTGGGTGTGGGCGGTGGCCCGGAGGGGCAGCCTGGTGTGGCGGCAGCCAGGAGCTGGGAATGTGGGGCCTTGGACCGGGGCAGCCCTGTCCAAGCTGAGGAGCCCCCGTGGCCCGTTCTCGGGCTCAGCTCCACCTGCTGGGGCCCAGCCCAGCCAGGACGGGGTCACACCCGGAACCTGGGATACACTCGGAGCCAGGATCAGGAGGCCCGCCAGAGTCAGGAGGGAAAGGGCAGGAAGGGGCAGGGCCCTGGCATCCAAGGCCTCTGCTGGCTGTGTGCCGACGAGGGGCTGTGCTGTGGATGGGGCGGGTCCTCAGGCCTTCCGACGTGCATCCTCACCACCTGGGCTGTGACCCTTGGAGCCTCTGTGTCTTCCGCCCACGTGGGGTTGCACTGTCCATGTGCTCAGGGGTGGGTGACGGGATCAGAGCCCCAGTCCCCCTTCTGGAAATGGGGTGAGCCTTTCTTGTGGCAAGGCTGAGGTTAAATGAGGGGATGACGTGGAAAGATGAGGAGGGGCTGGGCCCCATGAGGGGAGCAGGCACGCGGGCTGCCTTGTGGGGTGCATCTGCCTTGTGGGGTGCAGTGGCTGCCTTGTGGGGGTGCATCTGCCTTATAGGGTGCTGTAGCCCCCAGGAACCAATGTCCCTCCTGGCCGCCACTCCCCGCCCCCCAGCCACCGCGTTGCAGTCAGTGGGTCGAGTCGCCAGTTCAGTGCAGAGCCCAGTGGGTGGGATGCACTTGAACCTTTTTTATCTCTCCCAGCAGATGCTTGCAGCTCCTCCTGCTTGGCCCGGGCTCCTTAGAGAAATCGCAAGCCAAGCCCGTAACGTGTCAGGCATTTTAAAGTTAGAACCCAGTCGGTTCCTTGCCATCAAAGGTCAATCTCAGATTCGACCCAGACGCCCCTCCACTCCCAGTTAGATCTGAGGAGGACAGTGGGCAAGGGAGTCCGATCCTGCGCCCCACTCCCACCCCGAGTCCACAGCTGGGGCTCAGAGAAGCACCCGACACATCCTGGGTCCCATGCGAGTTAGTGGCAGAGCCGGGCCTTTGAACCCATGACCACGTCTGCTAGAGGAGGGGGCACTTGAGGGGAAACAAGGAAACTTTTTGGAAGGTTCTAGAAGGGTCATGCTGGGGAAGGGGCCCAGGTCCATCCTGTTGCTGTGATGGCAGAGCCAGGCCCAGGGTGCGAGGGCGAGTGGATGGCAGGCTTTGGCCCTTCCAGGCCAAAGTGTGTCCCCCTTCTGCCCCCGGGCAGTGGGGACACACTCCCACAAGGACGTCTGCGCGTTGACAGCTGTTGTCGAGTGGATTCATCACAGAAGATTCACCTGTCATTTGCAAAGCCCTGCGAAGCTATGCTGAGCTCCAGATATGTTTAGAAAATGATGATTGCCGTTTCCATGACAACAGTCCTCGCACCTGGCTCTGGCCTCCACGTTCACGGCTATTAGTGAGACTCTACCCCGAGTTGATGGGGACGAGGAGGGGGTGTGGAGGTGCGGGCCACGTCCCCCCTCAGCTGCAGGTGGCACGTTTGCCCGGAGCCTCGGACCCTGCCCTGGGGGGAGGGGCACACTGCTGATACAGGAAGAGGCAGAGCGGGGGGCTTCCCGCAGGGAATCAGCCCCTCACAAGATATCCCCCTCGAGACAACAGCGGTAATAGTTCGAGCGTTCGGCTCACGTGCGCTTATTCATTCCTCAAACGCGTCTTTCACACCACAGGCCTGTCTCTGTTAGCTCATGACAGCTGCGTGAGGCTGGTACTGTTGCTACCCCCATAAAATGCGTCCCTGTCTTAGTGGGCACAGAGACGTGAAGTGACTCAGTCACTGTCACACAGCTGGCGGGGGCAGCCTAGCTCCAGGGTCCGTGTTTCCAGCCACTTCCGTGCCCTGCCTCTCCCCAGGCCCGGCGTGGTCCGGGATGCTCCTTTGCTTTGCCCATCTACGAAGACCTGAACCGAGGCTCCGAGCAGGCTTTCTCGACTTCAGCGCTGTTGACATTTGGGGCCTGACGATTCCTTGTGGTGGGGCCCAACCTGTGCCCTGGAGGGTGTTGAGCAACATTCCCGGCCTCCGGGCCCCTGGGGCACGACCCCCACCTTCCCCGCCCAGTTGGGAGGACCAGAATTGTCTCCAGACACGGCCAAAAGCCCCCGGGAGCAAAATGGCCCTGGTCGAGAGGCGCTGGCACAGAGCGTACCGTGTGTGCCCGCGGTCACCCGCTAGGTGAGGGCCCAGAGTCAAAGCTGTACGGATCCAGCGCTGGGAGGTGGTGTCGGCCCTGCTCTGCTGGGGACGGACTGAGGGGGCGGGTGGGGAGGGGTCTGGATGCCTCCTGAACTTGAGGAGGGAGCTTCCTCTTGGCTCCGATGCATTCCGGCGTTCGTTGACTGGGCTTTTCTCTGCCGCCAGCCTGGCTGGGCTCCAGGATCCTGAGATGGCTGGGAGGTCCCCTCTTCACTCCCAGCCCTGGACCTTGGGGTTTGAGCCTGTTCTTTGGGTCTTTTCCAAAGTTGCCAGTGGATTTGACAGTGTGGTAAATTAAGAAATCTAGAGTTTGACCAACAGTTCTGTGGATATTAAATATTTTTTCTTCTTAAAGATAACGTGATGCTGGGCTCTGCCCAGAAGGAGAGCAAATCCCTGTCAGAGCAGAGTCTGGCGAGCCCGCCGTGCATCGGGCGTGTCCCGGAAGCATCAGCACCTAGACGTGCGGGCTCTGCTGTCTTCATATGAGATCTGTCGTTGAATGTGACCGCCCCGCCCCACCCCCCTGCTGGATACAGGGCTCCACACGGAGAGGAAAGAGGCTTGTCCAGTGTGACCCCGAGGAGTAGGGCCAGGCTGCTGGACCTTGGGCCTCATTCTTTCATCTAGGGTAGGGGGGTCCCTGCCTGGCTGAGCCCAGGAGCTGCTGAGTCCCTCAGGGCACCCCCTCCTCGCCTCTGCTCATCAGGGCCCTTTGGGGTCCCCAAGGCCCCACCCTTGTCATGTCCCTGACACACACATGTACACGGACATACTAGACACACACAGACACACACACAGACAAGACACATAGAGACACACACACGCAGCCACACACAGACACACGCAGAGACGGATAGACCTACATCCAGACATACACACATGTATGCCACACACAGACACACACACACAAATAGACTCACGCAGGGACACACATTCACACAGAGACACATACACTCATGCAACATGACACATCACACACACAGGCACTAACACACGCATAGATACACTCATGCACACACACCCCTGCACACAGTCACATACAGATATACTTGTTTGCACACAGACATGTAGTCACACAAAGATACAAGTGCACATAATCAGACACAACACATGCACGTAAGACACACATATATGTACTCGATACAGACATGTTCACACACACGCACACCCCAGGCAGGTCATGCTGCCTGTCTCTGCCCCTGACGTTGCCCGGCCTGCTCCACCCCCTGGTCCTTCAGCACACGTGGCACTGACTGTGGGAGCCCCCGGTGTGGCTGCCCATGGCTGGAGGGGTCGGGAGGCAGCAGGGCCGTGTACTGAGCACCCGAGACCCCAGGGGGGGCTTGATCAGGGACGGGCGTGGCTGGAGGGGCAGGGGGGAGACCGGTCAGGGTCAGGGTCAGGGTCAGGATGAGATCACCCATCACCCGGACATGAAGGCGCTTCCTGGGGCCTGGCTCCGACCTGGGCTGAGACCAGGAGCAGGAGCGCGGGTGGTCAGCATGTCCCATGTCCGGGATGTGGCGCGGATGGCCACAGAAGGAGCTCAGAAGCCGGGGCCGGAGGGCTTCCTGGGAGGGGCACCCTGGCAGGCGAGCGTTTGGAGGACAGGCATTGGGGCTCCAACCTCTCTAAAGCGGCACTTTTCCTGGGGGGGGCACAATTAGGTTCAAAGTCCACCTGCCAACAGAGCAGGACAGGCGAGGCCACCCAGAGCTCCTGCCATCATGGCACCCTGCTGCCCGGGCCATGCTTGGGGCAGTGCCCACTGCAGGGTGCCCATGTGCAAGTCCACATCTGCTTCCGCAGGCCCGGACGCCCATCTCTGGAAGGTGGGGCCTCTGTCTGGTTCATCCTGGTATCCCGGGCTCGCGGCCTAGGCTGCATGCAGTCGGCGCTCAATGCGCGCTCACACTGGCCGTCGTGCAACACCCGCAGCTGGACGGTTCCCCCTGTCCCGGCCCCCGGCCCGCTCTCACTGCCCCTGTGGTGTCTGAAGTCCCGGCGGTGCAGGGCCGCCACCCCGCTGCTCTCGCCCACGCCCACGAGGATGAGGGCTGTGCTCCGTTCTTTCTTCCAGGTTGCAAGGGCTGCGGGGTGGAGATCAAAAACGGCCAGTCCCTCGTGGCCCTGGACAAACACTGGCATCTGGGCTGCTTCAAGTGCAAGACCTGCGGGAAACAGCTGAACGCGGAGTACATCAGCAAGTGAGTGGGCGGGGCCCGCTGCCCTGTCACCTGGGGGCGGGGCAGGGCTCGTCCTGTGCCCACCCTCCCGCATGCTCGGCCTTCCTCCTGCCCTCCTGCCAGCTCCTCCCGTCCGTGCCAGGGGAGGGGCCCCGGCCGGGCCCCTCTCCCTACCAGCCTTGCTTCCTCAGTGTGGTTTGCAGACGCTCCCATGCTGTTTCTGTTCACTGGGACAGAGACGTTAGCGCTCCCACCTTTGACCTTGTAAAACACCTCCCCGCACCGCCCCTGGTGTCACCCTCGCCCGTGGATTTCGCCCCCCTTGCTGGTGCCTGCATCCCCTGCAGAATGCAAAGTGGGCGTCAGCTGAGGCCGGCAGCAGAGCGAAGAAGAGAGGGCTGACCGGGCTCAGGTGTCACGGGTGTGACAGCGCAGCCCCGTCTTCTGCCGCGGGGCCATCGGGCAGCTCCCGCTGGCCGACACAGGGTCCCTGATGTGTGCTCAGGATGCAGCGGTGGCTGGTTTGGGGTGCGGGGGGAGCGCTGTTATCCAGAGGCCGTGGGGAGCGAGCTTCTGGGGATCGGGCCCTGAGCAGGGGCAGCTGGTCTGCCAGGAGTGGAGGTGCATTCTCATCCCTGGAGATCAGGAAACTGAGTCGGGTGAGCCCCCAGACAGCACAGGGGAGGGAAGGGTTACAGGCTGAGCTCAAAGGAGCAGCTTCTCTGAGTGCAGAGTGGCTCCCTCCTGCCAGGAAGGGGCTTTTTTGGCAACTTCTATCACAGACTGTGCTGGTTCTTGATGCCCTGAGGGAATAGAACCATCACAGGCATTGACTGGGGTAAAAAACTGCTGCAGTAAAACTTCAGAGAATCAAACACACACACACATACATGCATGCACACACGTGTGCACGCGAGAGCGGGTGTACACTGGGGGAATCCGAATCGGGTCGCTGCATGTGCCAGTGTCAATTTCCTGGTGGACCTTGTACTCTAATTCTGTAAGACGGGATCCTTGGGGAAACCTGGGGAAGGCCATCCTGGTTTCTCTGTCCCGTTTCTTACAACTGTGTTTGGATCCACAATTATCTCAAAATCAAACATTGCCGGTGAGAGTCCCCACACCAAGATGAGCCTCTGTCCAGGCTGGGGGTGTTTCTGGCCGCTTGGGCCAGGACCTGTTGCCTCTCATAGTAAAGGGAAGGGGTGAGTGACAGGCCAAGGCAGCCTTGGGGACAGGGCACTTAAAATAAAACAGAATGATGCCCAGCCCCCAGAGCACTGCAGCCCCTCTCACCCACGCAGCGTGTATGTTACTTAGCAGCCTCCGGAACAGCCCCGGAATTGATGATGAGGGCGCGGTGGTGTTGCCATGGAGACGTTAATCTTTGAACCTCCTGGATTTGCTGCATGTGCAGCCTTTTGTGGGGAGAGGTCAGGGCCCTGAGGTCAGGGCATTTGAAGGTGGACCCTAAGGGCCCAATATACACGTCCCCTCCCCTGTGGAAGGAAGGGCTGCTTCGTTTCTGAGGCTGCAGAGAAACACCGGGACCTCACCCCTCCTGCCGGCATCTGTGTGACCCAGACAAGGTCCCGAGCTTTGAGGAAAAGAGGGCGCCACTAGCTGCAGTCTCCCAACAGCTTGAGAAATCTCACCTTCTGTTAGCAGCTGAGCAAACATCAAAACCAAACTGGGGCTAACACGGCAACTTCAGCAGTGCGGGTGGGGGGGAAGATGCACCAGAGTAACGCCCCTGACCCTGCACCCGCCGTGCCAGTCGCCTCCACATCCAAGTCCCATTGGGCTGGACCTGGGGCCAGGGGGACAGCCCCGGTTGACGATGACAGTGACAATGGCCTCAGCCACCGAGTGCCAGGCGCCGGCCATACCTTGTCATACCTTGTCTTACTTAGACCTTGCTCTTACCAATCCCACTGGGAAGCTGAGGCCCAGACAGGTTAAGTGACAGCTGGGACTGGGCATTTGAGTGCAAGGCTGTTCACTCACCGCTGCCCAGCAGGGAGCGCTGGCACCACCTCCGACATCGTCACTGCCCCTCGTCCCGTGGTGCTGACCGCGTAATGATAAGTAATGAGCTCCGACTGCAGGCCAGGTGCTGTCCAGGCCTTGTGCCTGCGTTGTCTTCCGTCCACCACCTGCAAACCAGCTGTCTCCTTACAGTCCAGTGAAGGGGGCTCAGCGTTTGAGCAGCCCGCCCACGGCTGCCCAGATATTCAGGAGCAGCGCCCACGAGGGTGTCCCGCTCGTCCCAATTTCCCAAAGCCACAAGCCACGTGCGTGGCGCGTAGTAAGCCCGCCATTGCTGTGCGCGGGGAGCGTGGACGCATCGCCGCCGTGTGGTCCTCCCGCTCCTTCCTGCGCAGCCTGATGCCCCTCGCCCCTCGGGTTTCGAGAGCAGGAAGCTCCCAGCCACGCCCAGGAGGGTGAGGGTCGGTCCCAAGGCACACCTGCCACTTGGCATCTTGTCACCCTCAGACCTGGTCTCCAACGTGGGCGGCTGGGTCACACCCCCTTGTCGGCTCACGTTTTTCTCCAGCGCCCCAGACCCCTTTGAGAAGGAGCAGGAAGCCACCCGATGGGTAAATAGACTATTTCCCACCCCGGATGTTAAACATCCGACAGAATGAACTGGAAGGAGGAGCCACGTCTGCGGAAACGTCTTTTATTTCCGAGACGCAGCTTTGATTCCTTGGGCTCAGCCTTTGGAGCCTCCACCAGCCCTCGCTCGCCCCCTGGGCAGGCGGCCCCACCTCTTGCACCTCAGTCTGTCCATCTGTGAAATGGGACGATCTTTGTGGTATTTCTCGCGGGGCTGCCCTGATGACCGAGGGGCCGTGCTGGTGCCCGTAAGTGCCCCATACACGCTGTTCAAGGGCTGTGCTGTCATCCAGAGTAGGAGGAAGTGGGCGTTTGCCCCTTGGACGTGGCCGCTCTCGTTGGCGAGGACTCTTGAGGGCTTGGGGGTCCTGGGGGTGCCCCCGCCGTCCTGACCGCCGGCTCTGTTGCAGGGACGGGCTGCCCTACTGTGAGGCCGACTATCACACCAAGTTCGGGATCCGCTGCGATGGCTGTGAGAAGTACATCACGGGGCACGTGCTGGAGGTAAGGAGGCCAGCCTGGAGGCCGTGAGCGCGACCCTCGCCCGCTCGAAGTCCTGCTCCGGGCGCTGGGGCCTGCCCGCCCCCTAGGAGTTAACAGGATAAGAAGGTGCCTCTCGTGGCGTCTGCGGCGTATGTTTGTGCAGGAACCCGCGCCCCTGAGCCTTTGCCTCCCAGCTCTGCCAGAGGACACCTTCCAGGGTCGGCCCAGTGAGCGCCACCTCCTCCAGGAATATTTCCCTGCGACACTCTCTCACCTGTGCCCTTTACACGTTGACAGAGAGGTGGGCAGAACTTGCGATCCTGGTTCAGCCCTTTGGCATCTAGATGGGAAATCTGAGGCTTGGAGGGTTGAAAAGGGAGCCTGGGAGTCAGGGCTGGGTCCACAGAGGCGGTCAGGTCACCCAGCGATTTCAGGTTGGGGCGTTTCTGGGGTGCTGACAGGTGCGTTTCTTGGTCTGGGTGGTAGTTACATGGGTGTGTCCCTTTGTGAAAATAACACGTGTTACGCACTTTACTACATTTGTTCAGTAAGATCAATCCCATGGGGTGAACAGGACCAAACCCACCCACCTGATGCTCTGGCCCAGCCTGCCCCTCCACCCCACTCTGCAGCCCGTCCTGGGCTCTGCGCTGGGGCAGGTGGATGGGCCATCCCTCGGCGAGCATATGGTCTGTTGGGGAGGGCAAAGGTAACCAGAGGACCTGGGGGATGGCGAGGGGGCAGAGCACTGGGAGGGGAGGGGCCCTGACCCAGCCTAGGGGCCTGGGAGCCTTTTCCGAGGAGGTCACAGAAGCAGCCTCTGGGGGTGGGAAGAGAGGTTGGGGTCTGAGGCTGCAGGGCCCAGGCCACCATCCCAGACAAGGGCTTCTGAACCCTGGAAAGCCTGGGTCGGATTTGCATACTAGAGAGCTCCCTCAGGCTGCCGCTGAGGCTGGACTTGAGGCCAGAGGCCGGGAGGCCAACCAGGAAGGGCTGGGCATTCCCGCATCCCCAAGGACTCCTGCCCTGCCCGCCCCACAGCTAGAGCCCAGCGGTAGCAGGGCTCAGAATGCCTTGGTGAATTGCACATTGAGCCCTGAGCTGCTTTTCTTGAAATTACACTTGACGTCAGAGCTGCAGGGAGAGAGTTGCCCCAGGGCCTCAGCTCCAGGTAGCCAGGAGGGTAAGGGGGTGGTCACACCCACCCAGAGGGCAGTGAGGCCCTCCCCACCATCTCCCCATTTCCCAGATGCCACAGCGGGAATGGTCCCAGGCTCTGTGCAGGGCTGTGCCCTTCTCTGCCCAGAGGCCCCTGCGGGGGGGCTGTGATTACACCCTCATTGACTGTAGAGAGTTTGCAAAGCACAAACAAGGGGGGAAGTCACTGACATGCGATCATATTTAGCTGAACTTTTTGGCTGGATTCCTTCCAGTTTTTTCTCCCTCCACGTGTCAGAGTTGGCATCAAACCATTTATACATTATATCCTGAGTTTTTTCAACTCCCACGTCCTATTTAATAGATTCCTATGTTTTTGTTCTGCGTTTTATGGGTCTTTTTGTAAACAGCTTTATTGGAATATAGTTCACATACCACGCAATTCACCCGTGTAAAGTGTGCGATTCGGTGGTTTTTAGTATCTTCACAGAGGTGTTCACCCATCCCCACAGTCCATTTTAGGACGTTCTCATCACCTCAAGAAGAAGCCTGTACCCCTTAGCTATTCCTCCCCTACACCCTGAACCCGTGGCAGCCACCAATCTACTTTGGACTCTGTAGAGTTCCCTGTTCTGGACACGTCATATAAATGGAATCATCCACTATGTGGTCCTCTGTGATTGACATCTGTCTCACAAGATAACATTTCCAGGTGCATCGTACATAAGAGTGTTTCAGTGTTGCATCGTATTTCATTGTAGGAGTAGACCAGAATGTTTTAGGCTGATCATTCATTGTTGGACATAGCACCGTTTTCCCCTTTTTGCTACGATAAATAACACTGAGATGAACATCTTTTTTTATTGCATTTCTAGTTTTCCTTAAGATTAATTCACAGAAGTGTAGAAACTGAGCCAACAACCATGAACTTTGTAAGGGTTCTTGACACTTACAAATTGCTTTCCAGAAAGTTTATTCTGATTTACATGCTTATCAACAGAACATGATCTTTCCCATCTCCCACCCTGGGTGTAATCTTTATGAAATCCTATGTCAAGTTGATAGGGGAGAATGTGGGGCCTCGCTGTTGTTTTCTTCCCTTCCACCCCTAGTGGTGCCGGCTCTTCTTTGTCATTTTTAGCCAATCAGAGTTCTTGCATTTCAGGTATCTTCCGTCAGCATTGCCTGTTTATACACTGGGGGCTTCATGTTTTTCTGACGGAGTTGGGCGGGTGGTCACATAATGAGACTGTTGACATCTCGTCTGCTGAACATCTTGTATGTTTTTCTTGGGTGGTGATCACGCCTCATGTTTGTACCCCCATCCTCCGAATGTGCACAGAGGATGCGTCCTCCCCCCGTACCCCACGGTGACGTCTCACCTGGCCCTCCCGTCTCTCCGGGGCTCTCTCCTCACCCAGACCCTGCTGCAGACCCTGCTCTGGGGGAGTCTGGGCACCCGCCACCTCCGGCAGCAGCACTGAGGCTTCTGGAGGATTCCCCCGGCCAGGGCCCCACCTGCCACAGTGCCTGGCAGTTCAAGCCTGTTTCTCTCTGTTCCTCCAAAAGACTCTTCCAGACCTTCCTCGCTCTCCTCTGCTGCTCCCCTCCCACCCCAGCCAGCCAGCCACAATGACCTTGTCTAAGATTTAACAGAGAGAGGGTCAGACGTCACTCAGGGCTGTCTGCAAAGCTTCTACCCCACCCACCTCCTGCCCTTCCTGACGGAGGCTCTGCCTCTCCTCCCAGCCACAGCCGCCAACCCTGTGCTCGGGTCCGAACCCCGCCCGCCTCCTCTGGAGCCTTACCCTGCCATCTCCTTTCCTCCCTGGGGGCCACAAGGCACCCTCCTGGTGGCTGGTTGAAACAGCTCAAGTCGCCCCCATTTGAAAAGACTAGAAACCTGTCACCCTCACCTGTCCAGGTCCGCCAGCCGCTGCACCGTCTCTTCGAGCAGCTCCCCAGAGCGCCGGCCCCCCAGCCCCGCCGTGCCGGCCCCCTCCCGCCCTCCTTGGTGCCCTCACTCTGTGGGCTCGTGTCTGTGTGTCTGGGAGAGCGTGTGCCGGGCTATCGGCCGCACGCAGGGCCGAGCCCACTCGAACCCAGGAGGCCCAGCCGGGCTCCCGGTGCCTGTCCTTCGCCCGACCGCCTGGCCTCTCCCTGCGTAGATGTTGGTTTGTGCTCTGTTTCACGCCGCGCTGTGATACCTGATGGCCTGAGCGGGGAGCCTCTTAGGCTCTGTGGGCCGAGCAGTTGCCGCTACAGGTGTGCGACTGGAGCCTGGCCCGCTTCCGGCACCCTTTGGGGTGGGCGGGACACACCAGACCCAGCCCCGGCGGCCCGCCCTGCCTCTCCGGGTCCTGATCCTGAGCCAGCACTGTGCCTGCCGAGGCCGGTCCACAGACGTCAGCAGAACCTCCTCGGGGATCCGGCGGGTCGTGTCTGCGGAGCGTCCCCCAGCTCGGCGCCGGCCACGAGGTGGCTGATGGGGGGTGGAGGCTGCACTACCGTCGCTGGGCCGTCAGCGGGCCTCCCCCTGGTGGACCGGGCGGGGAGGGCAGGGGTGATTCCGTCCGCAGTGTTAGCGTCCCTGGTCCTTAATGGGCCAAGACTCGGGGCGTGTGGGGCCTGTGGATGGGGCCCCTCTGGCGCACTCGGGTTTACCCTCAGGAGGGGACCGCCTGACTTGTGAGGAGCAGGAGAGGAACAGGCCTGGGGTGGAGGATAGAGAGACTCCCGGGGAAGATGAACGCTTCTGCCTTCGCCCCTGCGGGCGGGCGGGCTCCGCGGTGTGTGGCAGTTGAGTCAGCGGGCACCCTCCCCAGCGAGGCGGCGGCAGCTGCGGGCGGGCGGGCGGGTGGGGACGAGCCGGCTCCACAGAAGGGAGCAGCCGCCGTGCTGGCACCACCTGGGCTCGGCCCGGCGCGTGCTGGCACCCAGCTGGGCGTGCGGTGGGCTCCTGAGGGGCGGCAGGGGGCAGGGGGCAGGGGGCAGGGGGCAGGACCTGGAAAAGAAAGAGAAGGATCCCGACCGCTGGCTGGAGGGTGAGGGCACCTCTGTGCCCCCGTCCTCACGGTCACACGGTCTGTTCCTGCCAGCCCGTCCCGGGAGCGGGGCTGGACAGGGGCCGAGGGGCCGACTGCTCGGACCGGGCTCTGGTGCCGGGACCCCGTGCAGGTAGGAAGCTCCCTGGGCTGATGGGGAGGCCACACTGGCTGCAGGTGGGTGGGATTGCGGGCAGCGGGGCAGATCAGCCAGGTGCAAGGCCCCCAAGGCACCTGCCACCCCGCCCCGATTTGCCTCCTAAGGTGCTTTCCCCTCTGGAGCCTGAGTAGGAGAGCAGCCCGGGCCCCTTCCCCGCCCCTGCAGGAGCCCTCAATCTGTGCCGCGTCTGCGTGCGCCGGGCCCGGTGCCATCTTACGCTGGGCGCCCGCCCGTGAAATGTGCATTTGGTGGTAGTGCAGTTCCCCCCACTCCCTCTGTCACTGTAAATATTTAGCATCCTCTACTGCGTGTTTTCCTGCATCCTGCGTGTCTGGGGTGTCTGTCCTGAGGAACCTGCTCCGTGCCGGGTCTGGGTGTGGGAGCGTCCTGGGTCCGGCGGGGACCTGGGAGGGGCTGACACAAGCCCCCTCCCCATCGCGGGGTTGGCTGGCCGGGAGGGTTGAGGGGGGGCCAGGGCCAGGAGCAGAGGTAGGGGGCTGGGAGCAGCCCTGCTGCAGTGCTGGCTCCTGGGGATGGGGTCGCTCCACAGAGAGAGCTGCAAGGTGGCTGTGAATCACCAGGGGACGGCGGTCTAAGCAGATCAACCAGACCAGAGCTGGATGAGCGGAGGGGGAGTTGAGTGAGAGGGAGTCCCTGGCCGAGTCCCTGCCATCACCTGCTCTCTACTGGTTCTCACAGTATTAGCAGGAACAGGTGGGTGGGGGCGGGGAATGGGGTGCGTCTTGCTCAGCCCCATCCTCCTTAACCCTGGCGGGCCGCTGTCTGAGCCCCACCTGCCTCCTGCAGCCTGGCTGTCTCCATGGTAACGAGAAGCCCAGGGTCCCCCTGGGACCACTAATTAATCCCTCCCTCCCTTTATTCCTTCCTCTGTGCTTCCATCCCTCCCTCCCTCCTTCTTCCTTTCCTTCCGCTCCTCCATCCAGCACCCACCTTCCTGAAGGCTCACTGTGTCCCACCCTGGCCTGGGGGCTGAGTTCCCGGTGAGGACGGTGGCAGGGGTCCCCCGGCCTGACCTGGAGGAGCCCTGGAGGGAGGGGGGCGGCCAGCTGAAAGTTTCTCCATTTCAAATGGACCCTCTCCTGCGACTCCAGACGCTGGTGTGTTTATTTCTTCCTCTTTTCTCCTTGGCACTTCCTTTTCACCCTCCTAAGCCAGCAGGACTTTTATCATTGGGAGGAAACAAACCCTGAGTTCCGAACAAATAAAGGCATTTCCTAAGGACGGAGGTGAAGTCAACTTCCCAAGACCCCAGCTTCTCTCTCTCTTTTTAAAACTTAATGAATGTGTTTATTTTAAAAACACTCTCAGAGGGAATACCTGTTTATCATAAAAGAAAAATCATCCATAATGAATGTCATCACCCAGAAAAACTACCGTTAGCTTTTAGATTTCATCCTTTTAGATTGTGTGCACACACACAGACACACACACACACACAAAGACACACAGAGACACAGAGATACACATAGACATACACACAGACACAGAGATACTCAGACTTATACACAGACACACACAGAGACACAGAGATACACACGGACACACACACATACAGACACACAGATACACAGATACACACACATAGAGACACACAGGGACACAAAAATACACACGCATACATACACAGACTGACATACACAAAGACACACACAGACACAGAGATACACATAGACATACACACAGACACAGAGATACTCACAGACTTACACACATGGACACGTACACAGACACACACAGAGACACAGATACACACGGACACACACATAGACACACAGCTACACAGATACACACACATAGAGACACACACAGGGACACAAAAATACGCATACATACACAGACTCACACACACACACATACAGACACACAGATACACACAGGGACACAAAAATACACACGCACATACACAGACTCACACACACACACGTAGAGACACACACAGAGACACACGCCGACTTGCCTTCAGCCTGACGCCACGTCCCTGCTCAGCGCCCAGCAAGGATCAGTGTCTCCAGCCCTTGTCCTTAACCATCGGTCCGTCAGCGCGTTCCCAGGCATCTGGGTCGAGGAAGCCCGGCAAGGGCGCCAGGCCGACGTCCTTACTGCAGGACTTCTCAGAGCCCTGATAGCTGACGTGCCCGGAGGTGGGGTATGTTACCTCTCTGCTCCCACACTCACTGGTCAGAACCCCACTGTCCTCTAGGACCCCGCTATGCATGCCT
The DNA here is from genome assembly GCF_009873245.2 of Balaenoptera musculus. Lineage (NCBI taxonomy): Eukaryota > Metazoa > Chordata > Mammalia > Artiodactyla > Balaenopteridae > Balaenoptera > Balaenoptera musculus. Next base: position 137,212,772 of record NC_045789.1, on the reverse strand, counting down.
GGCGGGTACTGTTCTCTCGTTCAGAACATCTTTATGGGACAGCCCCTCTGCGTGCAGCTCTGCTCTAGGACCTGGGACAGCAGAGAACGAGGGGACAAGGCTTAGTCCTGGAGCGGTCACCCCAGTCCTGGAGCTGGAGGAGAGAGAGGAACAGAGCCCAAACAGAGTCAGGGAGCCACGCCAGCCTCCATGTGGTCCCCCAAGACCCTGAGTCCGGAACGAGACCCCGAGCCCAGAGCGAGCCTGTCCCAAGGCCTGTGGCGTCAGCAATGGGGAGGGGGCAGGGCTGAGTCAGGGGTTCTGGGGAGGGTCTTTGCTGACATGGCACAGAGCTGGGAAGGTCTGGGGTTGCAGGCCCCCCTGTGAGGGCTGCCAGACGCTCCCCCCTCCCCCGACTGCATCCTTCCTGCTAAAGATTTTGATGAGCTTCTCGGTAAATTTCATTTGATCGGTGCGCTCTGGATCCAGTTCTGGTCCTTCACAAAGGAGACTAAAGCTTCAAATTGGGGGATATGCCAGGAGCAGCCACTGGGAGCTGGCTGGTCTGTGCTGGGGGATGTGTGCCCTGCAGCGGGGACCCAGGGGAGGGCTCAAAAGCAGGCGGAGGCACAGCCGGCTCTCCAGGGAATGGAAGAGGCCATGGATGGCTCTAGGGAGGAAAAGGGGGTGCCTGCTTCCGATGGGGTAGGGGAGGTCCATTCCTCCGTGCTTCCCACAGCTGGGGGAGGGGGGAGGGGTTGGCTGCTCCTCTCCGCAGGGAGGGGAGGGAGTTTCTGGAGCCCAGAGACACTGCCACATCTCCACGGTGCCAGCCCGGTCCCTAATGCCCACGGTAGGGCCGCGCTCAGTACCCTCCACTCTGCCTGGGTACCGCTGAGGAACAGAGCTCGCTCTGTGCCCTCGGAGGCTGCGTTCCTAACGAGCCTGGTTCTGTCTGATGAAAGATGACAGCCCCTTGTCAGAAGGCACAAGACATCGTTTTCAAACCACGCACTGCAATATCTCATGGGCTTTTGATACACTTTTAAAATCTGCGCCATCTTGAGTCCCACCTGGGTAAGGGGCCGCGCTGCCTGCCGGGCTGGGGGCTGGGCTGATGGCACAGATGACTGAGGCCCTTCTAGGACAGTTGTGGGGAGGAAAGGGCTCTGACGGAGCAGGGGCTGCTGCTGGGTTCTGATCACGTGGAACGCCCCGGCCACCGTGGCCACGGCGAGACTGCGGGAGCAGCAATGGGGATTGATGCAAGGGGTGAGGACACTTTTATTTTTGACTTCATGAGCCTGTCTTAGTCGGCTTGGGCTGCTCTGCTATGAGCTGCGAGGCTTAAACAACAGACGGTTATTTCTCACGGCTCTAGAGGCTGGAAGTCCAAGATCAAGGTGCCAATCCACTGGGTTCCTGGCTTGGAGAGGGTCACCTTCTCCCTGTGTCCTCCCATGGCAGAGAGCTCTGCTGTCTCATCTTGTAAGGACACTAGTGTCCTTATAAGACATCATGGGGGCCCCATGTGGCTTTTCATGGCTTAATAACCTTCCATTGTGTTTATCACACTCACATTTGGACATTTGGGCTGGTTCCACCTTCTGGCTGTTGGGAATAATGCTGCTGTGAAGATTTATGTACGCGTTTTTGTGTGGACCCATGTTTTTATTTCTTTTGTTCTCTTCCTTTTTCTTAAATACTTAGGAGTGGAATTGCTGGGTTGTATGGTAGTTCTGTGTTTAACTTTTGGAGGCACTGACAGAGTGTTTTCCACAGTGGCAACACCACTTTACATCCCCACCACCGATGTGCAAGGGTTCCAATTTCTCCATATCCTCACCAGCACTTGTTATTTTCCATTTTGTTTTGTTTTAATTATAGTCGCCCTCGTGGGTGAGGTGGTATCTCATTGTCGTTTGGATTTGCCTTTCCTTAATGACAGTGATGTTGAGTATCCTTGATTGATTCTTGGCCGTTCCTGTATCTTCTTTGGGAAAAAATGTCAGTTCAAGCCATTTGGCTGTTTTTTAACTGGACTGTTTGTCTTTTTGTTGTTGAGCTGTAAGAGCTCTTTATATATTCTGATCCTAAACCCTTATCAGATCTATGATTTGCAAATATTCTCTCCCATTCTATAGTTTGTCTTTTCACTTTCTTGATAACGTCCTCTGATGCACAAAAGTTGTTAATTTTTATGAAGTCCAACTTATCTATTGTGTTGTTGCCGCTCACGCTTTCCGTGTCGTATCCGAAAATCCACTGCCGAATCCGGGATCAGCAAAATATACCCCTGTGTTTTCTTCTGTGGTTTTATACTTTTGTGGGAAAACTCTTTTACTGGCATGTAACACACAGAGGAGTCCATGAATCTCACACACTGGACACACCCTAGCCACCAGCACCCAGACCAAGAAAACACGTGCCCAGCACCCCAAACAGCCCCCTGGGGCCCCCAAAGCAGCCACCACACCCTGACTCTGACCATATAGATTCATTTGCCTCGTTTTGAACTTCATAAAAATGGAATCTGCTCTGCGGTGTCTGGTTTCCTTCCTCAGCCTTGCGTCTGTTCTAGGCCTCCAAGTTGATTGCTCAGGGCGTGGGGTTTGGGGGTGCGTGGGCATGGGGTGCACACCACAGAGTCAGGGACCCCCCCCCCAGCTGGGGACAGAGGCCACAAAGGCCAGACTCCTGGGCGCCAAGCCTGGCTCCACCCCATCCTGCTGTGTGACCTTGCTCAGCTTCCTCCACCTCTCTGTGCCCTGATGGAAACAAAGATAGTCATGAACCTCACAGGCTGTCACAGGATGAAGACCAGTTAGTGTGTGAAAGGGCTTCTTGCCTCTCCCTGTAGAAATAAGCGGTATCCCCGTTGCTGCTATTTTTGGAGACCGGGGGCGTTTGCCAGCTGCTGGGTTGGGGGGTGCTTTCCAGAGGGAAGAGTGTGGACGCTGGGCCGGCCCCTGGCGGTGGCCGCAGGGCTGTTTCTCTGCTCAGCCTTAATTCTCATTGGTCGGGCTGGGGTTTCAAGCCTGTCCCCTTACAGACCGTCCCCACGGCTTTCTCTCTCCACCTGGCTCACGTGTAGACATGCCGTGTAGATGTGCTGTGTAGACACCAGTGTGTGCTTTCTCCCCCAAGTGGCTGTCACAGAACTCCTGCTGTTTGATGTCATGAGGGTGGGTTGTCCCCCCGACCCAGAGTGAAGGGGGTGCCTGCCTGAGGAAGGCGTGAGGACAGGTCAGAGGTCACAATGTTTAAAGTGCGTGAGTCGTCAGTTGACAACTGGGACCTGATAACAGGTGGTTTCTGTTAAAGCTACAGCACTGTTCCAATCCCCTGTTTGTACCTCAAGGACGGAGCTGCTCTGACCGCTCAGCATTTTAAGGCTGAAATGGCAGCTTCACCCTCACTATGCCTGGGCCCAGTGCCGCAGTGTGACCTGCTCCCCAGATAGATCTCTGAGACTAGGGGTTCCTGCAATGGCCCCGTGCCAGACCCTGCCCTCGGAGGCTCACTGTCTAGTGGGGAAGAATCACCCGAAATAATTGTCAAACCCTGTGAAAATGGGGCTGTGGGAGCCCAGAGCAGGGAAGCAATCAGGGGAGACTTCCAAGAGGAGGTGGCATTGGAGATGAGATCGGGAACATTCCAGGTGGTCCCGGGTGGGAGAGTCGGGAGGGCAGTCCAGGTGGAAGGGGCTGCAGGTGCAAAGGCCCGGAGGCCGCAGAGCCGGCAGGGCTGAGCACTCAGCATTCTCACGCTTCCCCAAAGCATCCCTTTGCCTGGAGCCATGGGTGGGCCACGCAGACTGGCACCTCCGGCCCCACGCAGGAGGGGAGTCTGTTCTGGATTCTTCCTCCCTGATACTCAGGGGTCCCCCTCGGGCCTGGTTTGCACCGAAGGCACCGGTGGGGACGGGGAAGGAAAGCGAGGTGCTTGTAATGAATTTGCACCCCGTTACTTACTGACTCAGCAGAGGATTACTAATTCAGTTTCAGAGAGTGGTGATTAACCTTCGCATCTCAGGAGAGAGTGGGGGGGGGCTACATCCACATTTAGTAGCAGGCTGCAGCTACCCCCAACCCAGGTGAAGGAATAGTCACTGTACAGTCATGCTGAAGACAGTATTTTGGGGTGACTTTTTTGGTACCGTGTAGAAATAAGCCAAACTTGCCAATGTCCTTTGTTTTGGTTATTTCGGTATTAATATTTTAATCGAATTGAATGGATTTCAAGAATGATAAAAACAGCAAAACGCTCATTGAGAAAATTGAGCGATACAGAGAGACAAAAAGAAAATGATCTATCACTTTCACCCCAGCTGTCCTGTCCCTCCATCTGGGGAGATAACACTAGGTCCTCCCTCCCCGCCCCACCAAGACACAGAGATGCACCCGACCTGGCCCCCCTCTGCCTCGTGGGTGGGGCAGACCCATCCACCGCTGAACCGGGAGGAGTGGGCGACACAGCTGCCTCTCCTGGAGGTCTCTGCTCCCAGGCGTGGCCCCAGCGGGCAGGGGCCACATTCACACACCCTGGACGGCCTGGGGCACCACCGGTCCCGCCCCATCCCCCTGGGCGTGGGCTCTCCACCACACAGCCCGCCTTCCTGCCTCACCTGAGCACCTGCGTGGGGACACGCCGTGCCCTGAGCAGAAACGCCCGTGCTCTGTGCTTTTTCCAGGCCGGGGAGAAGCACTACCACCCTCTGTGTGCGCTATGTGTCGGGTGCGGCCGGATGTTCGCGGAAGGCGAGGAGATGTATCTGCAAGGTAAGAAGAAGACCGTGCTGCTCGGGACCCGAGGGCACCAAACAGGCGGCTCCCGGGCCCACGCCCTGTGCTGGGTGTGCCCTGGCGGGTCAGCGAGCTTTCCCGCTAGTTAGGGAACCCCGCCCCCCATCAGGGGTGGGGGTCCAGGGCCCAGTGGGCTCTCCCCGCGGAGCACCCGCCGGCGGCGGCAGAGTGACAGCCTGCCTGGTTCTGCATCGTCCATCCACATGATGTCCGTGAACCTGAGATGGACGAGATAAGAAAAAGGCCAAGTTCAAGAGCAGGGTCCAGGAGTGTTGGAAATTGGGGTCCCAGTAGCCAAACGTAAATGGATGTGTTCTGTGTGTCTGTGGTCGCTTCAAGCCTGTCCCGAAAGCCCCTCAGCCCGGGGTCCATGTCTCAGGGCTTCCCCCGCACTACCCTCCCTTGATTGATGAATGAATGTGGAGACCACAGGCCGCTCCTGAGGCTTTTTTCCTGGTCAAGGGAATCGCCAACGTGTTGGTAAAGAGAGTTCTGGAGAAAAACATAGCCAACCTTCTAACCCATTGCATGGCATTTCATGGGAAATTCCCAACCCATTCACCATTAAAATAATAATAATAACAATAGAATAAAGGCGAAGCGTTCTGAGGCCACCAGACCTGGAGAAGCAGCAGGTGACAGCCAGTTGTCCCCTCCCTCCTTCTGCAGTGACCCTGTTCAGCTCCTTGCTGCTTGTTCAAAAAATTACACCAACACTCAGACCGGAGCACCCAGCTCCCAGCTATTTCTCTACATGTTTATTAACCGGGGTGCTAGCAGTTCTCCTTCGAGCTGCACTTAGTTTTAGCACCTTGAAGACCCACCCCGTCCCTGTGGCTTATTCATTCCCAAGCCTTGATAAAGAAAGATTATTTGGACACTTGTCAAAACGGTAGGAAGATGGTATTCAGGACGTGGCAGAAGGGCAGGGGGATCAGGCCAACTCCGAATTCGACAAGGACGGGGGATTTATAGCCAAGGAGGGGGTGGGGATTAGGGGGGACGGGTGGATGGAAAATTACCAAGAGGAAAGGCCGAGAAGGATTCCTGCTGAAGACAGGCCAGCGGCCTAGACGCAAGGTCAAAGGTGGGGCTGAGGCTCAGCAGGATCCTCGCTGAAACTGGGCTCGCAGGTTGAAGACCTTCCCCGAGGGGCCTGGGCGGGATGGGTTAGATGCTGAGACCCCCTGTCTCTGTAGTCACATTGTCTTTTCAAGGACGTCTGTGTCTCCGTGACCCCGGAGGCAAGCTGAGTAGGGCCAGACGGGCCATTGGATGACCTCACCCGGCATCCTTCTGGGGCCGTGTGTCACACAGCCCTCCCTTTCTGAGACTGAACCTCGTGGGGTGACGTCAGCCAGGACTGCCTGGTCCCCAGTGTCCCCTCTTTGTTCTTCAGTCTTGAGAGCTTATGAAAGGGGTCCTTTACGCCTCTCCCAGACGTGCTGGTATGTCTGGGTGGGGAGGGGTCACCCTGCCCGAGGCGCCCACGCCCACCGTAAGGGGCACCTTCAGGACGTGCTGACGCCCAGCACAGTGGCATCGAGCCGGCACCTTGGGGACACACGCTGGCCATCAAGGGGACCGAGTCTCAGAACAAAGATGCTCTTCATGGCTCTGGGCTCCCTGTTTCTAATGCGGGACCTGCCCTGACTTTCTGTGGGATGTCGCAGCCCATCCCGTCCCCTCCCAGCCTCTTTCCCAGTCTGTGCCGGAAGGGTTCAGACCCGGTCGGTGATTTTCACGCCCCACTCCACGGAGCACCAGAGTCCCACGGTGAGGGGCCCCTTTGGGGCTCTGGCCCTGCCCTGCATGGACACCCCGAGACCCTCTGCCTGGTCCACCTGAATGCTGGGGCTCCAGGAGGGCGTATTTGACGGGTGCATCCCATGCAGTAAAAGCTCCAAGGAGCAGAGGTCCCGGTGAGCCCTTTGGCCTCCGAGGGAGATGAGGTGCCCCCCGCCAAATACCAGCACTGCCACCCAGCCCTGGACGCACCTTCCTGTCTGCAGACTCAGCGAGCGTAGGCGGGGGAGTCTGACTCTCACTAAATATCAGGGAGACCCAGATTAAAATAGCGCGTTGATGTTATTCTTCCCGCTGGGTTGACAAGGGTTAAAAGGAAAGACACATCCCCATGTTATGGGGATTGGAGGAAACGGGCGTCTTACCTGGCTCATGGGTGAAAACTGGGAAATTGCCAAGATGCCTCAAGAGCCTTAAAAACGCCCACACCCTTTGAGCCAAGACCCCACTTTTGGGAAGCCCTCAAGTAAATCAGAGAGATGGGGTGGAGCTCATGTACCATGGACTCCCCGCAACTTTTTTTTTTAATATAAATTTACTTATTTATTTGGCTACGTTGGGTCTTCGTTGCTGCGCACGGGCTTTTTTTAAAAATTATTTTTGGCTGCATTGGGTCTTCGTTGCTGCACGTGGGCTTTCTCTAGTTGCGGCGAGCGGGGGCTACTCTTCTTTGCGGTGCATGGGCTTCTCATTGCGGTGGCTTCTCTTGTTGTGGAGCACGGGCTCTAGGCACGCGGGCTTCAGTAGTTGTGGCTCGCGGGCTCTAGAACGCAGGCTCAGTAGTTGTGGCGCACGGGCTTAGTCGCTCTGCGGCATGTGGGATCTTCCCGGACCAGGGCTCGATCCCGTGTCCCCTGCACTGGCAGGTGGATTCTTAACCGCTGCGCCACCAGGGAAGTCCCTCCCTGCAACTTTATTTAGAAATAAAACATTGAAACTAACAGGCAAGGAGCAGATAGAGTCATTCTCATCAATCCGTACGATGCAATATTATGCAGCCCTTAAAGTTACAGTTTTGATATTTAATTACGTGGAGAAATACTAAGACACTTTTAAGCAAAAATCGCAGGATACAAAACTGTGTACCTACGTTGTATTTAATATGTATGTGTACACTGGAAGACAGCCCAACCCAAAGCAGGTAGGAGGTTACAGATGATTTTAATTTTCCTATATATTCTTTTTTAGGCTTGTTTAAATTTTAATTAATAAAACAGCTATTACCTTTGTAATCATAAACAATGTTTTAAAAAAAGAAAAGCTTACGCACAAACCAACCGAGACCCGGTCTCTCTGGGAGCTCCAAGTTGGTGCAGATATTTTTCCAGGGAGGAGCAGAAATAAGTTCCCTTCCCCGGTGTTAACTCACGTGACCTGGAGACTTTGCAGACAGAAATGGGGTGTAGCTCCTTCCTGCCACCGCAATTTTAAGCCCTTGCTGTGTGCCAGGCCCCTACTACGTCCACTCTGTGTGGCTTGTTCGGGGGATGTGAGAATGGGATGGACAAGGCTCCCACCTCCACGCGGGGCGTGGGCTGTCCTGGCAGCGGCGGATGCAGACGCGGACACAGCAGCCGTGGCCACCCGCAGAGGGCGCGTGAGTGGAGTACGGATGGACGGAGGGAGAAAGGGGGTCGGGCTGAGGTTCAGGGAGACCCGAGGGGGGAAGCAAGCGCTCTGGGCCCTGAAGTTCTTACCCCTATTTAGTTATATTAAATTCTGCCAAAGACCTGACCAGGTAAGATTATTGTCCGCCCTGTGTGCAGGTGGGAAAACTCTGAGACTCGGGGAGGTCGAGTTTGAATTAGAAAAGAGCAGGGCCCTTGGGGTCCTTGGGGCGCTTGGTGACCTGTTACCTTGAGGGTGGCGCCTGTAGCTGTGGAAGCTGGGCGGAGCCGGCATGAGCGAGACAACTCAGACACCCCGCGAGTGAGTGGGGGGGTCGGGCCCCCAGCCTGCAGCCCTGATCTTCACCCCACACCTAAGGTCCCCACCTGAGCGTCCCCGAGGAGAGCCCTGCCCCGAAGCCCTCGTTCCCCAGGCAGGTCCCACTGGGCTCCGGCCCCCCACTGCGCCCATGGCTGGGCCTGGCCGCTGCCCACCCGCACAGAGAGGAGCCCGGGGAGGGCGCACGGCAGCCCCTCTTCTCTCCCCTGCCTCTGACTAGAAGCCACCCGCAGAGCCCCCCTGGGAGAAGCCTCGTCTGGGTGCCCGGGGATCCGAGGGACCCCATGGGAGCCTCAGCTCACGGTGGGGCGTTTCCTGTCTGTTTCGTGTCCTCCCCCTCCCGGCGGGGCTGTGAGCCCCCGCGATCTGCCCCAGGCCCAGCCCTGACCTGCGACTCCGGCACAGACGAAGGGGAGTGAGGGTCCGAGTGTGGACGCCGGCTCCCTCCTCCTGACCCTCCGCACGGCCCCTGCATCTCCGGAAATACCACTAACACGTCCCTCTTGGGAATCCGTCCACAGGCTCGTCCATCTGGCACCCGGCATGTCGACAGGCAGCCAGAACTGAAGACAAGAGCAAGGTTGGTGGAATTCAGTCTCTTCCGACGCCTTTTCCCCGGCTTCTGCGCTATCGTCACACGGTTAGGAGGGCGCTGGCTGCGTCTGCGGGCTTGCCGGCCGGTCCCACCAGGCTATGGGGCAGGTGGCCCGAGGCCTGGCGGTGCTGAGGTGTAAACAGGTAGATCAGCTGCTGGGTGGAACCAGGGGCCTTCCCGCACTGGCCCTGCCGACCTCTTCCTTTGTTCAGTGGACGCTGATGGCTGCGAACGTTTTGGGACAACTGCAAAGTTAGCGGGTCTCCAAACAGTCCCAAGATCATCCATAATTCTGACGCCAACGGCTAGTTCGAGGGGTCCTCACGCTGCCCGCAGGTTCATTAGTGCATCTGAAGGACTCACAGAACTGTTACAGCCCCGGTTACGGTTTATCCCGGCAGGGGGCAGTGGGGAGATACAGAGTGAAATCAGCCCAGCACGGGGCAGGGTCCAGGAGGGGTCCGGACACACGGTGCCATCGTCTTCTCCCCGTGGAGTCCAGACTCGGCCCCTCCCAGTGATGGGTGACAAGAGAGTATCTCACACGGAGTATTGCCAACCAGGGAAGCTCCGGGGCCGGAGATCTTAACGGTGCTCCATTAAATGATTGATTGGTTGGTTGGTTGATAGATTGGTTGCCATGTGGTTGATTTCACTCTCCAGGTGACATGACCCAAGACCACCAGAATCATAGGGTTGGTCTTTCTGGCATGGCCAGCCCCACTCTAAGAATTTTGGGTGCAGTTAGCCCCCTCCCTAAACAGAGACATCCTATCGGGTACGATCACCTTCCAGAAACTAGGGCAAGACCTCCCTCTGGGCCAGGCTAGACCACCCTCTAGGCCAGGCCAAATTCCTTGCCTCTCAGAGGCCCTGTGCTGGGCGCCAGGCTGCAGGTGCAGTGTGAGAAAGGAGGCCGGCATATCCCTGACCCTCCCGGGGCTGGTGTCCCAGAGAGAGGCAGAAATCGACGCCTCAGCAAGCAGATAATGCAGCAGTGATTGGCGGGGCAGGAGAGCAGGGGAAAGAGCGACTTTACCTGGGATGGTTGGGGGGGTGGAGGCGGTCCTCCAGAGGAAATGACCAGGAGCTGAGCCAGAAGATGAGACGGTGCCAGCCCTGAAGAGAGGGAGAGGGAGTGCGGTGCCAGGCAGGGTGGCAGTTCGTGCAAAGGCCCTGGGGCAGGAACAGGGCAAGCTCCCTTTGGCTTGGGTGGCAGTGCGGTGAGCAGGGGAGGGGTCCCGCTGCCCCCAGGCTGCCGTGCCTCTGTCCTCACTGCTCCCTTTCTCCCCTGCACCTTCGCAAACGCGTTCCTTCCTCCGGAGATGCCCTCTCGTGCCCTTGCATCGCGTATCCTGGCAAACTCCTCCTTTGGGTTTTAAGATTCACCCAGAATGTCAGCCCCCAGAGACCTTGCCAACTCCTCCTCCTGCCCCACGTCCTCAACTCACACCCCGCATGCAGCTCCCTCTTCCCTAAAAGCCTGGAGGAAAGGCTCCAGTCTCTCTGTCCTGAATTCCCGGCTCCCACACGAGTCCTGACAGGTGACACACTCAAGCGTCTGCGGGCTGAAGGAAGGAAGTGAATCCAGGGTGAACTGCAGCCCAGGGGACCACAGGCCCTCGAGGGGAGGCGTGTCAGCCAGCTTTGCTCTGTCAGGCACTACCAGGCCCTGTGCCAGGGAGCCCCCCACCCCTGCAGGACCCCCACTGGGAGCCACGCCCTGCAGGGCCCCGGGATAGTGCAGACGGGCCCCGGGCGGTGAGTGGTGTGTGACCCACAGGACTCCTGGCCCGGCCTCAGGACGCCAGCAACCCCTGGCTTTCCACTCTGTCCCCCATGCGTGGTGTCCCAGGCATGACAACCCTTTTAAAGCCACCAAACTGGCTCCGGATGAGCCGGATGGCGGTGGGCCCTTGAAGACCCTGGCTACTCAGATGCCGCGTAGCAGCGGGTCTGCATCCATGTTTGGGAGATGGGCGGGGAAACTGCTGCAGGGGGCGGGGGGACCCACGGGGTTGCTACCGTGCCTGCGTGGGGTGTGCAGAGTGACGCTGGGATCACTGCGGAGCTCAGACCCAGCCTTCTCGGACCCAAGCCCGTGGGATGCCCAGAATTCCTTTCGGGGGGGAGGGGCTCGCTCTGCTGGTGGCAGCTCTGGGCCAAGAGGCCGAGGTGACCGGGGTCCCTGGGTGGAGGTGGGGAGGGCTGAGAGGAGCAGAGGCTGGAGTGACTCTCAGCCCCTGCCCCCTCAGTCAGACAGTTCCCCCGGGAAGAGCGTGGGAGGCCGGCCGATCCGGGGGTCTCGGTGGCTCCCTGAGACTCCCCGGCAGCTGTGTTTGGCAGGAGGGACCGTTGCCCAGAGGAATTCTGCTCCAGGAGGAAAGGGACGGAGCTCTGCTGTTGGGCGTACTTCGCTCTTTACTGTTGACGCTGGTTCTGTTCGTTGAGTCCTTCAATAATACCTTGCGCTGTGGGAGCGAGGGGTCAGGGCTGCGGAGCCCCCCCACCCTTGGCTGTGGGGAGTGAGCAGAGCCAGAGGAGAAACCTGTCCCCAGACCTAGCAGACACCGCGGGGGCTCAGGGGTTGGGAGTTCCTGGTGGGGCTGGATGGAGACCCACCTCATGAACTTTGGCCCAGAAGTCGTGATGGGGGCATGGGCTGGTGGAGGGGACCCTCGTCGTATCGGGCCCTCGGGGTGGGTGGGACCCAGCCCAATTCAGCACACTCTTGCCAAGCCCGTTCTGAAAGAACTGAACAGAGGGAAATCCTCCCATTTTCTTTAGCAGTTGATTTCAGTGGGTTTGGAAGCCGCTGCTTTTTGGGCATCTGCCCCTTCGTGAATCATTCATGGCTCTCGGCTTGCGGCACCAAGGTGACTAAATCTCAAGCCCTGCTCTTCCTGATAGAGGCAGGAACAGGTGGACGTAGGTGCACGTTACGTCCGAGGGCCGTGGGGACCATCCTGCTACCCCTGGTGTGTCATGGCGACCTGGGGAAAGGTGGCCCTGAGCCGGGGTGGGAGGGCTCCGTGGAGAAGGACCACGTGCCCCGGTCCTCTGTGTCCCCAGAGCCTCCCCTAGCCAGGTCAGCGTGCCCAGCACCAGCCCCTGGATTCTGGACCCGCTGTTGAGCTGGCCTCGGGGCCTGCAGGGAGCCCAGCTGCTGCCAGGCCTGGTGGCAGCAGCCGCCTCTGCTCTCAGCCTAGAGGCCACTGGCCCAGCAGAAGGGAGGCCCGCTGAATGCTGAAGGCCGGCAGGGCAGGGAGGAAGGGAAGGCTCGTTGCCCCGGGGGCTGGTCTTTGCCCTGGAGTTGGCTTCCTGGGCTTGTTTCCACAGATGCTTTGGGAACATTTGGGGCAGAGGCCAGCAGCCTGACAACAGTTGCCCTTCCGTGTCCTGGGACAGGATCCAGGCCCCAGTCATGCCCTGCTTGTCCCTTGTTTCACCCTCCCCGGGTCCCAGCCCCACCTCCGCCCCTCAGAGCCTCTTCTGTCTCGCCCGGGAAATGAGAATAAACTCTGGGCCTGGTGGGCCGGGCAGTGAGTGGGCACGTCAGTGGGTGGACAGGGCAGTGAGGGGTTGTGGCAGTGGGTGGACGGGGCAGTGAGTGGAAAGGGCAGTGGTGGGCGGGGCAGTGGGTGGAAAGGGCAGTGGTGGGTGGGGCAGTGGGTGGACAGGACAGTGGTGGGCGGGGCAGTGAGGGGTGTGGCAGTGGGTGGGCAGGGCAGTGGGTGGACAGGGCAGTGGTGGGCGGGGCAGTGAGGGTTGTGGCAGTGGGTGGGCGGGGCAGTGAGGGGTGTGGCAGTGGGTGGGCGGGGCAGTGGGTGGGCAGGGCAGTGGTGGGCGGGGCAGTGAGGGGTGTGGCAGTGGGTGGGCAGGGCAGTGGGTGGACAGGACAGTGGTGGGCGGGGCAGTGAGGGGTGTGGCAGTGGGTGGGTGGGGCAGTGGGTGGACAGGGCAGTGGTGGGCGGGGCAGTGGGTGGGCGGGGCAGTGAGGGGGTGTGGCAGTGAGTGGAGGGGGCAGTGGGTGGACAGGGCAGTGAGTGGAGGGGGCAGTGGGTGGACAGGGCAGTGGGTGGACAGGACAGTGGTGGGTGGGACAGTGAGGGGTGTGGCAGTGAGTGGACAGGGCAGTGGTGGGCGGGGCAGTGGGTAGGCAGGGCAGCGGGTGGACAGGGCAGTGGGTGGACAGGACAGTGGTGGGTGGGGCAGTGAGGGGTATGGCAGTGAGTGGATAGGGCAGTGGTGGGCGGGGCAGTGAGGGGTGTGGCAGTGAGTGGACAGGGCAGTGGTGGGTGGGGCAGTGGGTGGGCGGGGCAGTGAGGGGGTGTGGCAGTTAGTGGACAGGGCAGTGGTGGGCGGGGCATTGGGTGGGTGGGGCAGTGGGCGGGCCGGGCAGTGTGTGGACAGGATGGTAGGGGGACAGGGCAGTGGGTGGATGGCACAGGCACAGATGACTTTCCCTGGGCACTCGGGTCCCCTTGGAGATAGTTCTCCCAGCCAGCTGACTGCTCCCTGCCCGGGCAGCGGGGAGAGAGCTGTATTTTCTGTATTGTTCACTGCCTGCAAGGCAGCTAATGCACATGAACCAGCCAGACCCGGTCAGCTCCGGGTTAGCCCAGCGGGGTCTGCTCAGGGGGCCATCAGCCCCTGAGAAGTGCAGCAGAGGTGGCGTCACTAACTCCCTCTGAGTCCGGCCTGTGGGTGGAGGCAGCTCCACTGTTATGTGGTAATCCAGACGAGAGCTAACTCACTCTTCTGGAGAGCTGCTCAGCAGTCATCTAACTAGTGCCCCTCACGCCAGGCCCAGTGGGCTCCAGGACCCCCGGGAGCCAGCTCCATCTCTGCGTCCAGCAACAGGGGCCAGCACCGGAGTCCGTGCCAGGCCGAGCCAGGAGAGGGAGGGCAGTCCTTCCTCACTGCCTGGAAGGTCTCCCTGACCGTGTGCTCCCCCGGGGGATGGGTGCCCCCCAGGACAAGGACGTGCGTCTGCTGAGCGTGCCCAGGGAAAACCCGTCAGAAGGCTGTGGTCCTAACTGCCTGTCCCCAGTGCATCGTTGGGCATTGGATCACGTGGTCATTCAACCCACAGCCACTGAGCACCTGCTGTGTCCCTTCCGGGCTGGGTACCGGGAGCACAGAGGTGAATAAGACCAGCGGGTCTCTGCCCTACAGGAGGGCCCATGTCATCTGGCAGGGGAGACAGATGGGCAGGCTCCAGGGTGCAGGATGCTTGCCTGTGACAGGGGGAGGGATGGGGCCAGCTGGATGGGCCGCAGGGTGAGGGAGAGGCCAGCTTCCCGGAGCTGAGACTTGGCAGGTGTGTGGGAGGGTGGGTCACAGGGCCCAGCCCAGTTCTGGCTCTGGGTCCCGAGTCTGAGGAGCCGCGATCTGCTGGGGATTGAGTGCGGGTTTCAGAGCCATGGCAAGGGGCGGCCCTGTGTCAGCTGAGTAGCTGGAGAGGAGCTCCTTGCGTGGAGAAGGTGGCCGGGGACAGCCGGGCGGGCTCCTGCTCTGGTGGGGGCAGAGGGAGCCTGGACTGACCGGGCTGGTCCCCCAGGCTGCGGGTCTCCACGGTTACCGTGTCAAGAGCCCGTGTCCTTCCCCACCCCCACCCCCAACCCGGGGCACAGAGGTCCGGGCTGCTTACCGCGGGGGGACCTGGGAGGAAGCAAGAGCCCCTGCGCTGACTGTGAGGCCGCTGAGCAGGGAGAAGACAGGCTTGTTGAGATGGTCCCAGAGGCCCAAACGCAAGGACAGGGTGACTGAGCATGAGTGAGAACATTTTAGTGGAATTTGCAGCGGCCGCCGGGGTGGGAGAGCAAGCCTTGGTGTTGGACTCTGCCTCTGCCCAGCTGTGTGACCTTGGGCAAATCACTAGCCCTCTCTGAACCTCAGCCCCTAGGCTTTAAGTTGGAGATGAGTGGGTGCTGACCCCTCACGTGGTGTCCATGCAGCTTGTGTGTGACCTTAATGAGAACCAGGCGCCCCCGTCCCTGTTGTAGGACGACGCTTCCCGGGACCAGGCTGAGCGGTGGGGACAGGGCTGGGTGAGCTGCCCGGCCCTTTGCTGGTGTGAACAAGGCCCTGGAGAACACAACTGGGTATTGGGTTTGATTGTGAGGCTCCTTGGAACGAATTGGAGTCAGGGTAGGGAGAAAGTGAGAGAAAGCCCAGGTCTCCTGACTCTGGGAGAATCACCTGGACTCGGCGCCCTCGTGTCTGGGCTCCCTGACCTGTGGGACGTGGGGACGCCCTGGCCCTCTCCGGGGCTGGGAACCTGGCACAGGGAGGGGAGCACCGTGCAGCCACCCACCTGCCTGCTCGGGACCCTGAAACGTGCCAGAGCAAACCCAGGTGCCCGCTGCCACTCAAAGAGCCCAAGCCCCCTTCCGTCGGGGTCATGGTGACAGTAAGCCGGTGCCACCCCACCTGTGCCAGGAAGTGTCCCTCTTGGTCTGGGGGACAGTTCTTGTGCCACTGCTGCAGCTCTCAGCTTAGGGGCACTTTTCTTTTAAAACAACCAGTGTTCGTCACCTTTGCAAAGAAGGGGCTTCCTGCCGTGAGCTGGAATAAACGGAACAGAAATAAAAGTAAGGATGATTTACCAGTGCCAAGCCCCTAACAGGCTGTGCCTGAGTCCTCAGAAACAGAAAGCACCTTCCAAGCAGGTTTTTCCATTTCATAGAGAAGGAAACTGAGAGTCAAAGTTTTCTTCAAATGTATTAAATGTGTGCGTACATCATTTTTGCCTAGTAAAATAGGCAACCTGGCCACAGGGGCAGTGATAAAACAGACCCAGTGTTACTGGCCTCCGATGGTGCATCTCCTTTGCAACAGCACTTGACGTTGTGTTTTACTGGGGGTGGCCGAGCCTCAGGGGTCAGGCTGAGCTCCTTGAGGGACCCCAGCCCCTGCCTCCGAGGGGCCCGGGGAAGCAGGGCAGGCCTCAAGAGGATGCCAGGGTCATAACCGGGGCAAGGAGAGGGGATGGACCAGCTGGACGAGTGACCAAGCGCAGAGATGACCACAGAGCAGCACACCCTCGCCCTCTTCTCTTTCCCTTCTAGATGCAGAACAGGCTTCCAATCAGGTTTACCCAGGCACCACCCCCTATGCCTTTCAGGTTTGTCCCTCCCACTACCATGTCGGCCTCGCATCTGGTCCTGGTGTTGTCCCATTCTCGCTGGTGTTGTGCTGAGCGTAGCCAGACCTGGGGGTCATCCACTTGGCGGGGGTCCATGACGGGTGTTAGCGTCCTGGGGCTGTCATACTAAATGCCACAGACTTGGGGATCTTAAACAGCAGAAATGTATTTTCTCACAGTCCTGGAGGCTGGACGTCCAAGATCAAGGTGTGGGCAGGTTGGTTTCTCCTGAGGCCTGTCTCCTGGGCGTGTAGAGGGCCGTCTTCTCCCTGTGTCCTCACATGTCATCCCTCTGTGCATGTCTGTGTCCTAGTCTCCTGTTCTTCTAAGGACACCAGTCAGATTGGATCCAGGCCTGTCCTAAAGACTCCGTTGAAACCTAATTGCATCCTTAAATGTCCTATACCTCCAAATACCATCACATTCTGGGGAACTGGGGTGTTGACTTCAACGTATGAGTTTTGGAGGGATGCAATTCAGTTCATAATGCGGCCCCTCCCAGGTTGCTGGCGCCATTGCAGCGGGTGTGGACCACTGAGAGGGGCTGGACAGAATTCCAGGGGGTGGGAGGAAGGGGCCTGCTTAGAAAACAGGAGAGGAGCCGTGAGTGGGTAGGGAGAGGGGGGCCCTTTGTGGAGATGGGTCCCGTTTAGACGGGGCACGTGGGAGGTGTGGAGAGTTAGGTACGTGGGTGGTCCCAGCAGGGGTGAGGGCCGCCAAGTCAGACGACAGAGGCGGGGCTGGTGGAACGAGCTGCAGTACATCCCCCGTAATCGACATGGAGAATACGGTCTCTGAGCAGCGCAATTCTGCCTTTGCCGTTGGAGCGCGCAGAAACACGGAAACTGCATCGCTTGCTCTCATCCTCCGAAAAACAGATAATCTTGACGCCGTGAAAGCTTGGTGATCACGGGAGCGGTTCCGGCCGGCGCTGAAAGCGTGGCTGCTTTGCTTGCAGCCAGGGTCACCTGCTGTGTCTTCTGGTTACAGCTGTGCTGTCGTTCATTCAAGCCTGCATGTTTATTTTAAGAATCCTTTCAACCTGCAAATGAAAAGTATCTCGTGAGCCGGCATTTCTGTTGGAGTGTAATTGCCTCTGAAAGGTTCTTCGCGTTGACAGTCTGCCTCAGCCTCCTCCTATCTCCTCCTCTCCTAGGAAACCAGAACCTCTGCAGAGAGCATCATTTCCGCCCCTGCTTCCAGCACCTCAGGGTCTCCGAGCCGCGTGATTTATGTAAGTTGGATTCTCTCTGTGGAGAGTGGGGAGGGGCCCCGGGGCCTGGGGTCATTGCTGAGAGTGCCCTCGGAGTTGGGGACCGGGGCCAGCACCCCGCCGGAGGCCGCGGGAGAGATTGGTGCAGACCGTGAGGCTGGGTCGGAGCCCCCAGTGTGGATGTGCTGTGTGACCACGGCTGCCCCGGGATATGGCGACAGGTGCACGGAGGGGTGTGCTCACAGCTGTGGCTACAGAGGTGTCGGTGAGTCACACCCGCATCCCCACAGCCAGGACTCACCTGCATAAATAACACTCGGGCACGTGTCACAAATAACGGTGCAGATCTGTGCCCGCTGCTGTAGAAAGTTCCTAACGTGTTTTTAGAAGACGCATGTGAAGGGTAATATATGTTATGTGATCCCATTTTCGTTTGTGTGTGTATGTATTTGTGTGCATATGTATGTACGGGTGTGTGTGTGTGTGTATGTGCGTATGTGTGTACGCATATGTGTATATGTGCACGTGTGTGTGTGCGTGCGTGTGTATTATGGGAATGGGTATTTGTGTGTGTATGTGTGTACGTGCACATACAAGTCTAAAAATGATTGGGAACATCTTAGCGAATAGTTAATAACAGTTACCTCTGGGTGGTGGGATTAGAAATGGAAGGTGATTGTTGTAATTATTTGCTAGTTTACTTGTCTAAGTGGCGAACTTCATTGTCTGGGAAAGAGCCTGTGCAGGGTTGGGGAGGGGAAGGGGGGGGCGAGCCCTGGACTGGGTATCTTGGCCCAGCTGCACACCCGAAGGACAGCCAGTGACTTGGGACAAGTCGCCTCTCTCATCCCCCCTGCCACCCGGCCAGGGCCTCATTTTTCTCTCACACGATGGAGATGGGATTCGCTCTTCTTAACACTGCTTTTCACTCCCCGAACTCTCATTCTAGTTGGGCTAGGGCCATTCCTGACCCGAATTCCAATGGGTGATAATAACAAGGGTTGTAGTCCGGAGGGTAAATTGCAGGATGACCCTTTGCAGATGCAAACCCGGAGGCTCAGAAAGGCAGCATGAAGTCACCAGGCAGCTGTGTGCCCTTGGGCGAGATGTTAGCCTCTCTGAGCCTCTGGGAGCTCACCTGTACCTGGGGACCCAACAGAGCCTGCTGCCCAGGGCCACTGAGGTACTGAGTGGGAGGCCCCGGGCCCAGCCCTGAGCCCAGAGGGAAGACCGGAAACGCTCGCTCGCTGGGATTACTGTTATGACATCTGTGCTCGTTTGCTGGGGCCGCCGTAAAGTACCGCAGACCAGGGGGCTTCAACCACGGAAATGTATCTTCTCACCATCCTGGAGGCTGGGAGTCTTGAGTCAAGGTGTCTGGAGGGTTGGTTCCCTCCGAGGCCTCTCTCCTGGACGTGTAGACGGCCGTCTTCTCCTTGCGTCCTCACGTGGTCGTCCCTCTGTGCACTTCTGTGTCCTAATCTCCTCTTCTCAGAAGGACACCGGGCGCACTGGATCAGATCCCACCCTAACGACCCCTTTTTACCTTAATCACCACTTTAAAGGCCCATATCACCAAATGTAGTCACTTCTGTGGTGCTGGGGGCTAGTGGTTCAACACAGAAATTTGGGGGGACACGATTTAGCCCCTAATACCATCATCATCATGAATAATAATAATAATGACTATTATTGTTTGAATGAGATGGTATTTGTGAAGCACTCGGCATGCGGCCAGGCATGGTCGTGTCCCCAGACTTCAGCTGCTGCTGGTAAACTGCTCATTAAACATGAACTATTATTTTTTGAACAAATTGGTGTTTGTAAGAGGCTTAGGCACGGTAGTGACCATGTAACCGTGCAGTGAGCAGGGACAGTGGTCTCTGAGATCACTGTTGCTTTAAAGGTCATGCAGCGGTAAGCAGCGGAGCTGCCTTTGAACCCAGGTCTCCGCCACCACAGAGCTTGGGTTCTTCCCAGGGAATCCCGCTGCCCAGTGCTGAAAACCAGCCCTGCTGGGTCCCTTCTTCCACCTGGCAGTTCTCAGCACAGCCAAGTCCACGCCCCTTGATCGGGTCACATGGCCTCCCCGCCCTTGGGGAACACGAACTTGCCAAGGATGATGGTGGGCAAAGAAGTTGCCCACCAGCTGGGTGTGCCTTCAGCCGAGGTAGATTCCAGCTGGTCGCACCGTCCCAGCTGAGATAGACTTCTTGCTCAGCTAATAAAAGTGTGCTGGATTCCAGTTTTAAACAGAAGGCCTTGAAGTGTACACACTGCTATATTTTTTAAAAATTAAAAATTAAAACAATAAATAGAAGACCTCGGGCGAGTTCACTGAATCCTGTCTCCTGAAATCTGAAGCACCAGTTGTTAGTTTGACACTGCAGAGGTGCCTTGAGTCCTGGGTACCGAGGAGCGTACTCTGCTGTCTCCTCTTGCCTCTCGGCATCCCAGTTAGGTGCAGCTCAGAGAGGTGCAGAAGCTAGTCTGTGTCACAGCCTCTGAGTCATGGAGCCACCGTCCAAGGACCTGCATCCATTTCTAACACATGGACTCCCAGCACCATGGCCAGCGCCCAGCCGGGAGACGTCCCACCCTGGCCATCCCTCCCAAGTCAGAGTTGGTATCAGCACTAGTTGGCAGGGCACATCCATGCAATTCCTTCACTGAGGAGACGAGAGTCTGGTCAAGCCTGCCCTTCTTATCTCAGGCTCAGCCCCTGCTCTTCCTTCCGTCTCCCTGTTGGTATCTCCTGTCACCCTACTGTGCGCCCGACTCTGCTCAGTGCTGGGCACACTCAGGACCTCAGGACGGCGGTCCCAATCCATGCACCAGCTCAGCGTGCTTAAAAGGATGCCAGCCGCCTGGGACCCGCCTGCTGTGGGACGGTTGTTCTCAAATGCAGCCTCCTCTCCCTCCCTCTCCCTTCCTGCCCATCAGGAAGAGATCAATTCCCCGTGATGTCCCTGTGTGCAGGAATGGCAAGGAATTTATCATGTGATGTGGCTACCGTCTCCCACACGGGCTGTGAGCTCCTGGCGGGCAGGGCCGTGCCTCACTCACCTTAGTATCTAGGATAAAACATGCACACAGTAGGTGCTCAATAAATTGTGGGTTTTTAAAAGTAATCTTTTCACTGCCTTTTTCTTGATTACAAATGTAACCCACATTTATTAGCAAAAAAATAGTGATTGGCGCAGAGGTGAAAATGAATACCATTTATAATCCTCCCAGCCAGAGTAGCCACTGTTAATATTTTGAAGTACGCCCTTCAGGTCTCTTTTTCTCTGTGTGCGTGTATTTTTTTTTAACAAAACGAGGTCACATGGTCACATTGGCTGTATTGTTTTGTAACCTTTCTTCACCATGGCAATAAAGCAGTCAGTTGGCATAGCATAAAAGCAGCATCATAAGATTATATTATCGGTAGGATTATATTATAGCTATAACATCATCTATGGTCATATCTTATTATTATTTGTTATGCTGGATACAGCGTAAGGGAGAAGAAAGCTAAGGGAAAACACTTGTACGTACACACACTCCAGTGGCCTTCCGCCAATTAGACAACATAGCCCACTGTCATGGCAACCGCCGCAGGACTTGGATGCAAGGAGATGCATCTGTGAGCCCCGCTGGGCAGGACAAATGCTGAGGAGCCAGGAGCACAGCCGCCTAGCCGGCCAGCTGGGGGCGGGCAGGCTTCTTTCTGAGCAGGGTCGCGTTGGTGGCAGTTGGCGTCGTCGAGCTGCCTCCCTGACCCCCGCTGTCAGGGCAAGGCGGGCGCTGCGGACTGTGCAGCTGGGGCTGAGAAAGCCAGTGGGCACTGAGTGCTGTGACCACAGCAGGACAGAGGCGGGCGGGTGGACACAGCCTGCGCAGTGACCTGTGAATGCCGGCCTCTCCCAGCCCCGCGGCAGCATCGCCCTTTATGTCGAGCCGTGTTGATGGCCACGAAATCCAGCAGCTGGACAAGGCCCAGGCGGTACTCCCGTTGTCAGGGGGAGACAAAGACCCAGAGAACCCAGCTGGCTTTGGCAAATGCGCGATCGATTCTAGTTCCATTCGGCATGCCTGCCCCGAGGACCTGTGCCGTGTCAGGCGTGGAGTTAGGGAGAGGGACTCCATGGTGAATCAGGGTCCTGAACCCCTGGGAGCCACCAGCCTTAGGAGAAAAGGAGACAGATGCGCCCACAAAATCAGCACCTTTACTCACAGGAGAAAAACATCCAACTCAGGTGGCGAAGGGGAAGCAGGCTGAATCTGGAAGGACCAGAGGATGAGCCGGGCAGAGAGGCCTGGGAAGGGCATTTCGGAGAGAGGGAACAGCATGGACCAAGCCCTCAGGTAACCGAAAGTGCGGTCCGGCTGCTCGCCGCTCAAAAGCCAATGAAGAGGCAAGGCTGGTGGAAAGGAAACTTTGCTTTATTTTGGATGCCGGCAACCAGGGCGGGGTAGAGGAGGGCGGACTCCTGTCCAAAGGCTGACTCCCCCCGCTGACAGTCACTGGGCAAGAGCTTTTATAGACGGAGGGAAGGGGCTACGTGCAGAAACTGCACAGTCAGCTCTGACAGCCGTCTTGGAATTGGTCATCGGCGGTCTGACCAGCGTCATCTTGATTGTTTTAAGTACAGTTAGTCTTCAGTTCCAGGGTCAGTTTGTTCCCATTTCCTTGAGGCCAATTCTTGCAATTGTGGCCCCTTATGTCATGGCTACAGTCTGGTCATCATGTAGTTAACTTCTTCCACCTGGTAGGGGTTTCAGTATCTGCAAGTCAGCTCCCAGGATACAGCTCAGAATATTATCTGTAGCCCTTAAGGAGGAACTAAAGGTCTTTGACTTTGCTTAATGATTAAACTATTATTATTTGGTCTCCTTTGACTGTGTTCCTTTGTTTCTGCATCTTCTCACTTCTCTGATTAAACTTATTCTTTGGCTGAAGGTTTTCTACAGACAAAAGGCAGGCAGAGGACATGGGTGGAAACACCATAGGGTCCTGCTCTGCTTCACTCAGGCTCTGGATGTTCTGGAAACTGTAAGGAGTTGAGCGTGATGAGGGGCATGGGTGGGGGAGTGAGAGGCTTGGATGAGCAGATACACAAGGGTCAGATCCCCAGGGGCCTGAGTTCAGATTTCCCCGGAAGGCAGAGAGGAGCAGCTCAGAAATGCTGATCTGGTGGCGCCCCACAGTTACAAACGACAGACTCAGGGTTTGAACTCAGGTCTTCTGAACGTTGCCCAGGGTTCCCAAGGGAATCGCCAGAGATCTGAGGCATCAGGTGTTCACTCTCTCAACCTACGTCACAGATGGCAGGGATTGCCCCTAGCGTACCCAACGACTCATGCGAGCCTTGGAGTTGGTGGTCAGGGAATTCTTCCTGGAGGAGGTGGGCTGCCGGACTTCAGAGGATGAAAGAAAGCTGGAGGGTGGAGGCTGAGCCTGGCACACTTGGGGAAGAAGGAGGAGACACCTTATGATGAATGGGCTGGAAACATCAGGGCCAAGTTTGGAAACTGCAGTGAGGGCTGTGTCACCCATCCCGGAAGGGGCTGCCGGAGGATGTGAGCTGGAGGACGACGGGGTGCAGCTGGAGTTTGAGCGACGTGGCCCTGGCGGAGAGGAGAGCCATGGTGGGGAGCATGGCTCTGGACTCAGACAGCCTGCGTCTCCTCCCTGGCTGTGTGACTCTGGGCAAGTTACCCGGCCTCTCTGGGCTCCGGTTCTGCCTCTGCGAAGAGGAGGTCCTGTGAGTGCCCCCTGGGCTCAGCCCAGTGCTGTCCAGGGCGGAGGGCGTAGTGTCACGCTGCTGTTGGGGTGTTTGTTAGAAGAATTGCTGGCAGGACAGCCCCCCAGAGGCTGTGGCTGGATAGGGACGCGGGCAGTGAGGGCCTTGACCAGAGCCGCCTGGGTCTGGGAAGGGGCAGAGAGGAGGGCGGGGGCAGCGCTGACCTGGCTGGGGGCACCGAGGGAGGCCGGGGTTGAGATGAGGGTTCCTGCTGGGTTTGGGGGTCGAGCCGAGCCAGCGGGGACAGCCCCAGTGGCCAGCTTTGCCTGTGGCTGGCAACGCCAGGCTGAGATTAACCCTCAGAGGGGACCCGGGGGAAGGAGGTGACTGGTGTGTCAGCTCCAGGAGGGACGGGAGCCTGGGCATCTGCCCCACCAGGAACTGGCTCGTGCTGGGAGCAGGCTGGGGCCTCATGTCCTCTCTTCCGTTGGGCTCGTGGGCTGTAAACATTCCGTCGGCGCTGGAGGGGTGCTGCAGGGACACGGGGACTGAGACCGGTATTTGGGGGGGAACCTCGGCCCTGCTGTGAGAGCCAAGCCGAGGCGGCCACCCCGCTCCAAGGCCTGTCCTGTCACGCGCCCCCGGCAGCCCCCGGAGCCAGGAGGAGGGGCCGGCGGGCGGTGCAGGGGAGGCCGGGCCCAGTCGCAGGGGAGCGAGCACCCAGGTGGACCTCACCTAAGCAGATGTGGTGGCCCCAGGTGCGTCACCACAAGTGAGCACCTCTGCAGTGACCTTGCTGAGGCCACACAGCTGGCCGGCAAGCCGCAGGCAGTTGGCTGCGTATTGAAAGCGCTCCAAAGCCCTGAGTGTATGTGTGTGAGTGGCTGGGTAGGGAGGTGTGTACGTGTGTACTAGTTTGGGTGGGTGAGGTTGTGTGGGTGCGAGTGAGTGTGTGGAGCTGTGGGTGTGTCAGTGTCTCCCCTCCACAGCTGTAGGCGGGCACGTTCCCTGTGTGCGTGCATATGTACACGTCTGTGTGCATACGTATATTGTGCGTGCAGGCCTGCATGTACGTGTTGGGTGTTTGCATGTGTGCATTCATGCGTGCACGCATCGTGCATGTGTTTAAATGCATGTATGTACCTCTTTTACGTATGTGTGTATTTTATGCGTGCGCACGTGTGTGTGTGCGTTGCATGCATACAAGTGTACTATGTGCATGTGTATCTGTGCATGCATCCATGTGTGCATTTGTATGCATGTCTACATGTGTGTGTTTTCTGTGCCCGCATGCACATTATGTGTGTGTGCAGGTCTTTGTGTTTGTATGTGCATCCAAGTGTGTATGTATGTATGCAAGCATAGATGTGTGTATGTGTTTCCAGTGCCCGCACACGTGCATTTGTTTACACGTACGTGTGTGTGTATGTATGCAAGCATAGATGTGTGTGTGTGTGTGGTTGTGTGTGTATTTAGACCACGGGCTGAGTTCTCACTGTCTGCGGGGATGCAGGCCTGTGTGCCACGAGGCTTCCCCACGCCTTTGCCCCTCGGCCCCATTTTGCTCAGACCCACCTCTACCCATGGCTGCCAAGCGACCACGCCTCCAGGTGTGGGTCTGACCACCCCCTCGGCTCTTTCCTTCCTCTCGCAGGCCAAGCTGGGCGATGAGATCCTTGACTACAGAGACCTGGCCGCTCTCCCTAAGAGCAAGGCCATCTACAGCATCGACCGCCCCGACATGATCTCCTACTCGCCCTTCATCAGCCACTCGGTGGGGGACAGGCAGAGCTGCAGCGAGGTACGGCCCTGCCCGGCCTGGGGCCAGCCTGCGGGGCGTGGCACCGATAGCCGGTCCCCTTGGCGTCCGTCCCCACGGCCGTCCGGCGGCCTCAGCCTGCTTTACCCCCTCAGATAACCTGCGCCTCCTCTTTAAAGAATTCCCAGTGTGCTCTGGCCCCGAGCTGCCCCTCGCAGACACACTGACAGAGAGGGTCTGGACAGGCCCCCTCGGCGGGGGCAGAAAGCAGGAATCTCGCTGGCGATCAGGAAAGTGACAGGAGCAAAGCGAGAGTCTCTTTATTTTCTTAAGTTGGGCTGATGTCCATCATCGGGAAATGTATCCTGTTCCTTTGTCCAGAACGCTCCAGGCCACGCTCCGGCTCTCCCAGCCCTGGCCTGTCCCCCCGTCCCGTGAACTCCCCGGGCTGGTTTGACCCCTGGCTGAACCACAGACGACTTCTTGCCCGCTGTCCCGTGGGCAGTGTCCTTTGCTGGGCCTTCCTAATCACGGCTGCTCCTCTCCATTTAACCTGGAATTTGCTGATGGAGTCGCTTTTCCTTCTTGAGACTTCAGTGTGACCAGGCAATGGGGGTGGCTGGGATGGCGAGGCGGCGTGTTTGGCCAGCTGTCAGCTGTGTCGTGTGCCGATCACGTGTGGTGGCCCGGCATGGGCGCCCCACTCTGAGTCTCCCAAGGTGTAGCCGAGGCTCCGGGGCGCCGGGCTCGATGGGGTCGTGCAGGCAGGCCCAGCCTGGCAGACACCTGCTGTGGTCCAGCAGCTGGCACGGCTGCAGGGCGTGAGCGCAGGGCGGGGACAGCCCAGGGGTCCAGAGGTTCACAGCACACTCACCGGTCACGCTGCGGTGGCTGGTCCTTGTCGCTGATACCACAGTCATCACCCGTTCCTCAGGCCCGCTCTCACTCTGCACTGACCCTGGGCTTCTGCGTCGCTCCACTTCCTGTGGCCCGGCACTTTGGGAGTGACCGTCCCAGGATGTAGAAGAGAAGACGAGGGCGAGGGAGAATGAGTTGGGCCCAGGACCGTGCGGCTCACGGGGGCAGAGCTGGGGCTCGGGCCCTCGTGGCTGACTTTGGTCACTGCTGCCTCCGTGCCGGCTGCGGCCATTGCCCAGAGCGAGGTATTGGGGTTCTGTCCCTCCTCCATCTCGTGGGACCTCGAGGCCTCTGCCCTCCGCAGGCGCTGCCATGCCCGGGCTGGGAGGCTGCTCAGAGGTGGTCTCCGTGGGAGCCCTTCTGTGGGTAAATGGTGGAGTGGGCCACAGGACGTGGGTCAGCACGCTGAGCTGAACAGACACTGGCCTCGGGGTCGGACCGCTTCCCCTGCTTCTCTGGAACTGCAGCCTTCCAGCAGTTCATCCGAGTGTGGGAAGCTAGCAGAGCACACAGATCTAGGGGAGCTAGGGGAGCACAGAGATCTGCCAGCCTTTCTGAGCCTCAGTCTCCCCTTCCATGAAATGGGAAGATTGGGAAACACTTTCCCCTTGCCGTGCTAATGGTACGAGCAGACGTCCCCAGTCGCCAGGGCTCCTCCTCGGAAACTCTCCACAGCGTCTTCCTACCTGTCCAGGAGAGGGGGAGACAGGTGAGCTTCCCTGCCTGGAAGCCCCGTTTCCAGAGCCCCTTCTGCCACGCGCTCCCTCCCTAAGTCCTGGTAACACGTCTGTAGGTGGCAGGCGGTGCTCACCTGCTCCAGCGGGAGGTGCCTGGCCGGGGAGGCCGGTCACCTCTCCCCAGGGCCCCGATGACCCCCCCCCACCCCGCCCGCTGGTCCTCACCCCAAGCCCCGAGGCTCCGAATCGCGCTTCCTTTCTCTGGACCCCTTTTCTCTCTTCTGAAGAAACCTGAGGGTGATGGGCTCGCAGGGTGTGGCCACCCAACGCCCGGAACCAACAGTCTTCCCTTCGGAAATGGGTCCTCGTGGGGGAGAGGCAGGGCGGGGGCGGGCCAGGATGAGACAAGGTCCAGGCTCATCCGCACAGAGCACTGTCCTGGGGGCCTTTTCCTCGGGTGCCATTGACTGTATGTCTCCAAAAAGGAGGTTTTGGAACGTGTGTTGGGTCTCGTGCTGGGGTTCCCTCCCATGTGGAGGGGGGTCCGTGGTGCAGCTGAGCCTGGGCCGGGGTGCTCTCCTCCCCGAGTGCCCACCAGGCGCCGGGCCTAACGGGTAACTCTATGTTGTGTCCACAGTCCCCTCGGCTGCTTTCGCCAACGCCGCCTGAGGTAACCGCCCCCGGCCCACCCCGTTTGCTCACGGCGCTGCCGCCCGGATGGTAAAGATAACCGCCCGAGGCTCCCCTGGAGGGTCTCCCAGGCCCTTGACTGCGGCCTCTGACTGTGGCATCAGGCCGTGACCCTCTGAGGCTGGGGCGTCCTCCTCGGCGTCGGTTATTTTTATAATCATATCTCATCTGCATGCTTCCCTTGCGTCTGTCGGTCCTGCGATGCGGACGCCTGGGACACCTGTGTCTGACCTGAGGTCTGGGTCACGGCTTTCTTTAGAGAAAAAGTCCAGGGGCTGGGTTAGCCTGGGCCACCTCACGCGCCTCCAAGTGGGACTTGTGGGAATATCTTGGGTCCTCGAGGACACATGTGCTGAAAGCGTTTCTCTATCAAATAGCACGAACTAGCAGCCGGCTCTTCTTTCTTGTTTCTCAAAACTGATGCACGACATAGACAGCCACCAATCAGGCTCCAGTCTGCATGGGCATCAGACCTTGGGTCCAGGAACGCAGCAGCCAAAGCCTGCATGTGGGCACCTAGCACCGAGCTGCCACGCCCACGTGTGGCCGCGAGCCCCGGGCACAGTGCAGGCGAGAAGACAGGACGTCTGTATGGTGTAAACTGGCCAGCGGGGCTGTGCAGAGGATGCCCGGGGCTGGAGACTAGACTGCAGGGCTGTAGCCATCCCAGGGGAGAGCGCGTGCCCATGGCCGGGATGGGCCAGGCCAGGGGGGCTCGGGGTGAAGCGTGGGTGGGGCCTAGCAGGTGTGCGCCCAGCATGAGGGCTGCCTGAGCGGAGCGCGCAGGTGGGCACACAGGCAAGCTTTAAGGACAGTGGCTCCGTGGGTTCTGCTAAAGAGCAAACCCTAGGAGGCGGGAGGTCAGCTTGGAAGGGCGTGGGAGCCGTGAGCGCCAGACCCAGACTCTCCCATCGCTCATCCCATGCCAGCCTGCGGGGGCAAAGCGGCAGCATCCACCCCATGGCAGGACGCTGGCCCGTGTCGTGACTCAGGCCAACGTGCCGAGCTGTGGCAGGCGGGCGATCTGCTCTGCCCCCGTGCCATGGTGCCACGCCATCTCACACCACCTGTCACCTGCCCTGACCACTCCGGACAGCGGCCGTCCTGCTTGAACGGAGTCTGCGTTGTCAGTGCTTGTGGGTCTGACTCAGCTGGGCTTCTGGGCCGGGGCTGGGGGGGCTTCTTCTTACTGCCCGCACCTGGGGAGCCCCCATCAAGGCCAGGGGGAATACAGAATCTCAGTGGTTCTCAAACTGTGTTCCAAGGGGCCCTGGGTGCCGGGAAGGATGGGGCAAGAGGGGAGCTGAAAGACATAGGTAGATGCAGGTGCCTCTGCCTCCTCTGTGGGAGCCCCAGCTGCAAGGAGGGGCTGCTGGAGGCGTGGGCGGGACCCTGGCCTCCAGTACCTGGCAGGCACGGGGACAATGCTCAAGCCGAGGGGAGTGTCAGCACCAAGGCCAGCCCCCCATCTGGCTCTGCAGATGTGCCCTGGCAGGTGGGGGGACTGCGTCCTGGGGCCGTGTTGAGTCAGCCTCTTGGGTCAGGAGGGCAAACGCCCGAGTGGAGGGCGGAGGGGTGGGTGGATAGGGGTGGGCAGTGCTCTCGGCTCCAGGGTTCACCAGGCTGTCTTCTCCCAGGGGGATCAGGATGACCGCTCCTACAAGCAGTGCCGGACCTCCAGCCCGAGCTCCACCGGGTCGCTCAGCCTCGGCCGTTACACCCCGACCTCGCGGTCGCCCCAGCACTACAGCCGTCCAGGTACATGCCCCCCGCGGCCTCTTTTACCCCCAGGAAGCTGTGCTTCTTGTGGCTTTTCCTCTTATTAGTCTGTCTCTTACTTTAGCACCTGGAAAAACGACCAGCAGGGCGTGGGATTGCCAGTGGGTGATGGAGAGCCCGTCCTTTTAATGACATAATGAAAAGGCCCTCTCCTGCCGGGGCAGGGAGGTTAAGTGCAGAGGCAGCTGGTTACCCCGTTGGTTAGAGGAGCCGGCCTGTGAAACACACAAGGCAGCGCTGAGCACGTAGAATCCAGCTAGTGTGTCCGTAGCGAGAGATGTCAGGAAGGTAAAACAGCACAGAGGGCAGGAGACCAGGAGTCACTTAGTTGCAAGCTCGCGTGGTTCTGGGAAGGTTTGCACTATGAAGACAAAATCAACGAACAAAAGCTAGAGTCAGCACATGCATTGACACTTCCCCGGTAGCTGGGTTAGTGGCCCCGAGGACAGCTGTCCCCGTGGGAAGATTTGCAAGGGACCACTGCCAGCCCCCTCCCAGTGGGGAGGAGCCCGAGGAGGGTCCTCTGCACCATCCCACCTCATCCCCTGCCTGGCGCCCAGCTACGTATTCCATTCCTTTCCCTTCTAAAAATCCGCGTTGCCCTCAGCGTGTCCAAGCCACGGGGACTCCGCACAGAGGCTGCTTCTTGAGGGATTTTTCCAGGCATCTCCTCCTCGGCCAGCTGTTGCATGGTTCCATCCTCACCTCCATGGACTCAACTCTGATTTTTGCAGCCTTTGTGGAAAAATCAAAACTCCTTCATTTGCAAAGTTATTTTCATGGACTCCCTGCGATGGGCCTGGTACATCCTGCTCAGTAGATGTTTGGAAAGTGGGTGAGTGAGTGAATGAATGAATGAATGAGTGAGTGACCAGGCGAGCAGGTGAGTCCAGGAGAAGGGCTGTCAGCCTCTGCTGACCCCTGACCACCATATTTGGGTCTTCTGGCCTTGTTGCTTGTGCCCGGTCAGGTGGTCACCCCAGAGCCAAGACCCGAATCTCTCCTGGGCAAGGCCGGGGTACCTGTCAGGTGACAGATCACTCCCTGGTCTGGCCAGCTGCCCTCCACCTGGGCCCTGGATCCCAAGGAGCCCCCTAAGTGGGGCAGTGGGCAGGGCTCAGGGGCCAGCAGCTCCCACCCAGCAGGCCCGGGGGCGCTGCCACCCTGACCCCAGAGGGCAGGGCTTCCTCACTCGGAACCCGGAGCAGACTGGCCCAGAGTGTACTTAGCGGCCCCCCTCCAGGTGCCTCAGAAAGGTGTGCATTCTTCGAGAGAGGAAGCAGAAATGTTCCTAGCAGAGCGGGGCCTAGGAATATTTTGCGGCTTTGTGGCCACGAGCGCAGGGCCGACTCTGACTTGCTCTCTGTTGCCCGCAGCTGGTACTGTGAGTGTTGGTACCAGTAGCTGCCTGTCCCTCTCCCAACACCCAAGCCCTACCTCCGTGTTCAGACATCATTACATCCCCTACTTCCGAGGTAAGGTGCGCAGGGCTGCGGGCTGCGGTGCAGGGCCGGCCGTGCGTCTGTGTCTCGCTCTCCTGCGTCCGCCGCATGGCTTCCCCGAGCCCGTGTCTCACGCCCGTGCTCCGTGCTTTGTGTCTTGTGTGCCCAGCTCTGTCGGTGTGTAAACGTTCCCAGGAAGTAACCTGTGTCAGGGAGCAAGCGGCGAGGCACGAAGAGGGATCTAGGACCTGCCCAGCGCCCACCCTTGGGCTGGTGCCCAGAGCCTTTCCCTAAGTCGTCTCCTTTTATTTCCCACGGCAGCTCGGCGGGTGCGGGAACCGCTAGCCGTGATTATCGGGAGCAAATGCTAAGGCACAGAGGCTGGAGATGTCCCCGACCTCAGCTCCTGGTGGCCGGGCAGGAGGCACACCCCGCATGGCGCAGACCCACCCTCCTTCCCCACCCCTGCCCGGGCACGCGTATGTGAATCACACCAGGAAAAGGACCAGTTCCTTTTCAGTCTGTATATTACGGACTGAATTATGTCCCCCCAAATTCATACATTGAAGTCCCAACCGCCAGTGTGACTGCATTTGGAGAAAGGGTCCTTAGGAGGTTATTAGGGTTACATCAGGTCATACAGGTGGGGCCCTAATCTGAGAGCGTGGGTGGCATTTACGAAGAGGAACAGACGCTCTCTCTGCACACGCTCAGAGGAAAGGCCACGTGAGGACAGACCAGTTGTCTTCAGCCAAGAAGGGAGGCCTCACCCAAAACCAAGCCCTGCCAGACCTTGATCTGGGACTTCCAGCCTCCACAGCTGTGAGAAATGAATGTCTGCTGTGTAAGCCACCAGCTGTGGTCCTTTGTTACGCAGCCCTAGCTGATTAATACACCATGGAAAGACTCCCAGGGCACGAGAGGAGCAGCGATGATCTCTTGCTGATTCCCCCAGATGTGTGTTAAGGTCCCTGTTCCTTACAGTTGCTGAGTGGTGAAAGTTTCAAGGGAATCTTCTGTCCCCAAGGGACCAAGAGAGGACAGCTCAGCTGGATTATTCCATCACTGGATGGTCACCCGGCAGGGCTCCTTGGAACCTGGACGGTTCTCATGTGTGTCATCGTCACCTGTTTGCATGACTCCATCAGCCTAACTGAGAAGAGAACCCCTGGTCATCGGGGTGCCTGGGGGTGGCTTTGCCTAGATCCGTCCAGGCTGGGGCAGGAGCCAGAGCAGATCAGGTGATGGCCCTCCTCTGCCCCTTCTGAGCCTCCACGTCAAGCTCCTACTGCGTCAGGCTGAGGCAAAGCCAGGATGGGACCTCAGCCAAGGATGGGCCCCCTGGGCAGCTGCCCCCGGCCTGCAGCACTGCATCCTCAGCCACATGAGGGAGGGCCAGGGAGGGAGGCTGACAGAAGGGCAGCCCACTCACCTCGGGTAGGAGCAACGAGGCCCTTCCTTCCATTCTGTGCTGGGGGCAGGCAGTGCAGGCGGGCCCCCACCCCACTGCCCACCAAAATGTGGTTTAGAAACCACATTTCTAAATGTCATAGCCCTTCCAATGGTGTCCCTGAGGTCAGGGGGCACGGTGCCCTGCGGTCTGCTCCAGGTGGGCACTGGCCCCGCGGTGGGCAGGTCTCTGCCCCAGTTCCCTCCTGGCTGCTTCGGCCCCAAGTTCTCTTTTTTTTTTTTTTTTTTAAACATCTTTATTGGAGTATAATTGCTTTACAATGGTGTGTTAGTTTCTGCTATATAACAAAGTGAATCAGCTATACGTATACATATATCCGCATATCTCCTCCCTCTTGCGTCTCCCTCCCACCCTCCCTAGCCCACCCCTCTAGGTGGTCACAAAGCACCGAGCTGATCTCCCTGTGTTATGCAGCTGCTTCCCACTAGCTATCTATTTTACATTTGGTAGTGTATATATGTCCATGCCACTCTCTCACTTTGTCCCAGCTTACCCTTCCCCCTTCCCGTATTCTCAAGTCCATTCTCTACATCTGCGTCTTTATTCCTGTCCTGCCCCTAGGTTCTTCAGAACCATTTTGTTTTTTAGATTCCATATATATGTGTTAGCATACGGTATTTGTTTTTCTCTTCCTGACTTATCTCACTCTGTATGACAGACTCTAGGTCCATCCACCTCACTACAAATCACTCAATTTCATTTCTTTTTATGGCTGAGTAATATTCCATTGTATATATGTGCCACATCCTCTTTATCCATTCATCTGTTGATGGACACTTAGGTTGCTTCCATGACCTGGCTATTGTAAATAGTGCTGCAGTGACCATTGTGGTACATGACTCTTTTTGAATTATAGTTTTCTCAGGGTATATGCCCAATACTGGGATTGCTGGGTCATATGGTAGTTCTATTTTTAGTTTTTTAAGGAACCTCCATACTGTTCTCCATAGTGGCTGTATCAATTTACATTCCCACCAACAGTGCAAGAGGGTTCCCTTTTCTCCACACCCTCTCCAGCATTTATCGTTTGTAGATATTTTGATGTTGGCCATTCTGACTGGTGTGAGGTGATACCTCATTGTAGTTTTGATTTGCATTTCTCTAATGATTAATGATGTTGAGCATCCTTTCATGTGTTTGTTGGCAATCTGTATATCTTCTTTGGAGAAATGTCTATTTAGGTCTTCTGCCCATTTTTGGACTGGGTTGTTTGTTTTTTTGATATTGAGCTGCATGAGCTGCTTGTAAATTTTGGAGATTAATCCTTTGTCAGTTGCTTCATTTGCAAATATTTTCTCCCATTCTGAGGGTTGTCTTTACGTCTTGTTTATGGTCTCCTTTAATGTGCAAAAGCTTTTAAGTTTCATTAGGTCCCATTTGTTTATTTTTGTTTTTATTCCCATTTCTCTAGAAGGTGGGTCAAAAAGGATCTTGCTGTGATTTATGTCATAGAGTCTTCTCTCTGTGTTTTCCTCTAAGAGTTTTATAGTTTCTGGCCTTACATTTAGGTATTTAATCCATTTTGAGTTTATGTTTGTGTATGGTGTTAGGGAGTGTTCTAATTTCATTCTTTTACATGTAGTTGTCCAGTTTTCCCAGCACCACTTATTGAAGAGGATGTCTTTTCTCCATTGTATATTCTTGCCTCCTTTATCAAAAATAAGGTGACCATATGTGCATGGGTTTGTCTCTGGGCATTCTATCCTGTACCATTGATCTATATTTCTGTTTTTGTGCCAGTACCATGCTGTCTTGATTACTATAGCTTTGTAGTATAGTCTGAAGTCGGGAAGCCTGATTCCTCCAACTCTGTTCTTCTTTCTCAAGATTGCTTTGGCTATTCGGGGTCCCAGTTCTCTTTGTTCAGAAATTGGACAAAGCCCCCTGCCCTCCTCTCTGGTGCAGTATGCAGGGGAGTCTGGCACCCGTGGCTCTGCCCCCTGCCGACTTCCAGGGCCGTCTGTGACCTCGGGAGCCCCAGCCTTTTGCCAGGACTCACCCCTAGGGAGACTGAGGCTCAGGGACAGGTCGCTGGGCAGAGCCCAGAGGCAGGCCCTCATTCACCACGTGCGTCCACCTGCCGGCCATGGGGCCACCACTTCTCCCCGACACCTCTCACTGAGGCCCACGGGCTCTGGCGCATCCCAGCCTGTGGGCACTCTGCAGCCAGCTGTGCCAAGGGCCGCCTGCCTTCTTCTCAGCTGGTCACGGGGCCTGGCATCCACCCACGCTCTCCAGAGAAGCCTTCCCTGGTCTCTCCTTACAGCATCTTCAGCTTCTTTGGCTCCTTAGGTGGAGATTTTCCCTCTGGACGACACTGTGGGTGGAGGGCTCACCAAGGAGAGGCCAGCGCTTGCCCTGATCTGGCCAGATGCCCCTCCTTCCCCCCCCATCCCAGACACACCTTCCCACCGTGTCCTGGTGCCCGGGGCCACCCTCCTGCCAGGACCTGCGTGCAGCGTAGGTGCCAGTGACAGCCGTTTACACTTTAGTATGAATTTCAGTCCCCAGTGTGTCTCCCGGGACAGTGTCAGGTTTAAGCCTGACTTCTCACCTGTTAAGGAGCAGGCCGCGGGTCCGCGGGTGAATGCAAGCAGAAGTGATGCTGCCGAAACCACCTTGCTGGGCAGTGACGGGAAGTGACCGCTGAACCTGCTCCCCACAGGGCGTGAGAGGGAGAGGAGGGGCTGCAGACGCGGAACCTCAGGTCAAGGCCACTTCCCCACCCACCCGCCGCACCCGTAGGCACCTCTTCATCTCGCCCCCATTCTGGGGCCCTCCACCTGGTGGCCGTGGCTGGCTCAGGTGGCACGTGGCAGTGAGCGGGGCAGGTGGAAACCCACCCACGTCTTGGTGACCCATGGGGTCCCTGCAAGGGGCTGGGGGCTGGCCTCCCCTCTGGTCACCTTGAGAAGATCCACAGGAGCAAGTGAGGGAGCTCCCGACGGCAGAGCTGGGACAGCTGAGCAGCAGAATGAAGGACGTGGTGTTGGATCGTAAAGCAAAGTACAAATGTCCACGCGTCCACACTGATATAAAGGAACGACTGGATAAATAAATAACTGGGGGAGAAGAGACAAACTCCCAGCAGAAGAATCCCCAGTAATTCACGCGGACCCTCCACCCTCCAGGAGGGGCCCCCCGCCCCGTGTCAGGTGTGGACTGTGCACGGCGGCTCCCTCCGAAAGAGCACAGAGTGGGGAGGTGGGGGGAGCCAGACGGGGAGAATCCTGGCCAGCACGACCTCGGCCGTGGGGTCAAGGTCAATCGCAGTGGTGGGCCACGTGGATGGCAGTGCCCCTGACGTGATGGGAGGGGGGCACCTCCCCTCTGTGCTCTTCCTCCCAAACCCGTAACCCCCGTCCAATCATGAGAAAATCATCCGACGAACCCCAGCCGAGGGACAGTCCGCGAAACACCGACCAACACTTCTCAAAACTGCCAAGGCCGTGAAATGCAAGGAGAGTGTGAGAAACGGTCACAGCCCAGGGGAGCCTGAGGACGCGTGAGGACCAGTGTCGCCTGGTGTCCTGGACGGATCCTCAGATACAACAGGGGAAAACGGGTGAAACCCAAATAAAGTAAGGTGTTTAGACAACACCCGCGTGGCAACGCGCCGGTGGCACGTAAAGTAACGGAGGGAATGACGTGCGGTCCGCAGGAAGGCTCCGTGCTGCCCGGAACTGCTCTGCAACAAGGCATCAATTTGGACAAACAGGCGAGGTGGCCGCTCACCGGCCAGGGGTTCCCCGGCTCTGAGAGGTCCCCTCCCTGGCATCCTCACGTCTCCCTGAGGGTGCCGAGGGGCCCTCCCTGGCAGAGGTCAGAAGCGGCCTCGGTCCTGACCCATCTCCAGGAGAAGCCACGCACCTCGGCCCGAGGGGCTCTGTGCCTTTTCAAAGTTGCCGCTCAGCTGGGTGACCTCTGGCTGTCCCCCATCCCCGGTGACATCAGTGGTTGGGGTTTTTGCCCCCAAGGCCCACGGGGGAAGCTGGCCCTCAGAGCAGCACCTGGGGCCGGGCCTCACCAGGACACCAGCCCCTGCAAAAGGCAGTCGTGGTGGCGTGGCCGCTGGGCTGTCGTGAGCAAAGTGCTGCGAGAGGCCCCACGTGGGATCTATGTGAGGGTGCATTTGATGATGATTTAGCAACACGGTGAATGGGCAGGCAGGTGTGTGTCCAGAGAAGGGAGTAGTCAGCTGGGCTATGTTCTCTGGGAAGGCTTTGCACTTGAGCCTTGACCCAGGAAGGGGCTGCACAGGTGGGGAGGATTGGAAAGGGAGTCCAGAAGGGGATGGGGGAGAAGGGGAGGCAAGCAGAGGCATCCTGGGTCAGGTCCAAGGTCTTAAGAGTTCGGTGACCGGTGTAGAGGCCCCTGGATGGCAGGTGTGAGGTGGGCCTGAAAGCCCAGTGTGGCCACCGCATGGTGCCTCCTGACCCTGGTGAAAGCCGTGGTCCTCCTCAGATACGTGTGTGCGCGTGTGCGTGCACAC
Organism: Balaenoptera musculus; assembly: GCF_009873245.2. Taxonomy (NCBI): domain Eukaryota; kingdom Metazoa; phylum Chordata; class Mammalia; order Artiodactyla; family Balaenopteridae; genus Balaenoptera; species Balaenoptera musculus. The sequence goes on along the minus strand of NC_045789.1, from coordinate 137,176,320 downwards.
ACACACACACACACACAGAGTCTTGCCTGTGAGGTCAGACCCTGCACGGTGGGCCTGGGGACTGGGGCGGGGGGGCGGGCAGGAGTCCCGTGACGTGTTAGAGACTCCAGCCACCTGGGCAGCGGTGGAGAGAAACAGGCCACTGGAAGCTGTGTCAAGACGTGCCCGGCACAGTGGTGCCGCCTTAAGTGAGCGTCCTCGGCAGCTCTGGAGTCCGAGCAGATGCAGTAAAGCCCCTGCTTCCACCATATGCTCCGCTGCCCCTGGAGATGGATGAGCCACAGTCGGCAGGACGGATCTGAGGTTTTCTCTGCGTGCCCGTGGGCGTGGTCTCCCCGGGTGCAGGAGTCTGGCCTGGCGTGAGGCTCCAGAAGGCTCTGTGCTGTGCTGGAAGGTGGCAGCTAAGGGAAAAGCAGGGTTCACGCCCCGAAGAGGGGGGCAGTCATCTACCTGAAGCTCCACCCACGCTGACAGGTGAAATTGGCGCCGCGCCCAGGAAGATGCTTAAGCTGTAGTCAGCAGCCCCCGTGTGGCCTCAGCCTGGTTCGGGCCGCGGGCTGTGCGCCGCTGAGCCCACCCCGACCCGCCGGCCCCCCTTGGCCCTCAGCACACCCCTCCGCCAGGCAGGAGTGTCCCCCATGAGCCCGTCTACTGCGTCTCCCCCCATTAGCCCGCCTCCAGGTTGGGCCCAGCGCTCACTCTGCCTCATCACCAAGTCACCTCGGGGTCCTGCGGCTTGCAACTGGGGCTATTTTCAAGTCAGGGGTGTCCGTTTCCCTTTGCCAAGCTGTCACATAACGCGGCGAGGGTTTCCTGGGGCTAAAGGGGCGGAAATGCACTGTGCCTTTGCGTGTCTCGCTAAGAGGAGCCGTATGCCTTTCGTGCCGTGTTCGACACGCATCACGCCCTGTGTACCATCGCATTCCTCAGTAGGTGTGGTGCGGGGCAGGGAGGGTCAGCGGGTCACCACGGCTGTCTAAACTTGTGACTTGATAATCCAACCTTGTTCGCAAAACAGAAATGACAAATCCAGACGGGATGAAAATCGGGGCCAGAATCAGAGGACTCTTTCCATTTAACGGGGCAAAAAAAATTGCTTTATTTGGGAACATGGCAGCTGATTAATACCAATGGTCTCTTATTCTCCTGTGGCTGATCGAATTTTACTCAGTGGCTTTTCAGGACAGATGTAGATGAATTCTAGCCCTTTAATCCCGATTCTGAATGGCTAATTTGTGAATTCCCCAAGAAATCAGCGTCTTTTTACGCAAGGATACTTAGGACATGGGGGGGTGCTTACTTTTGGTGAATTTGTGAGTCTCTGGCTTCCAATGGCAGCCACGGCAGAGCAGCCGCGTGGCTGGGCCCGGCCAAGGAGAGGGAGCTCTGCCGAGGGCCAGGCCAGACTTCGCAGGAACCAGGAGCCAGCACGGGCTCTGCCCTGGGCGTGCCTGTTCCCTCACCACGGGGCCAGCGAAGGGGGTCCCTCGAGGTTGGATTAACAAGCCGTGGGGCCCACCTGGAGGTGTCGGTGAGGGTCCCTCTCCCTGGGCAGCGGGTTCGGGCGGCCCCGCCAGGCAGGGGAGAGGGGCTCACGAGCTTTCATGCTTGAAATGCTCTCCTCTGCTTTTCCCTTCCCGCCTTCTGTCTGCCGGCTTTGCTTTCCCGTCTGGAGGCAGTGAAAGTGGCCGGAGCACCTCCAGCCTCTCCGTGCTCTCAGACAGCAAGCCTCCCCCCTCCACCTACCAGCAGGCTCCTCGCCACTTCCACGTCCCAGGTAGGCGCCCAGGACACACGGCCGCCCGCCAGGCAGACCGTCTGTCCGCCCCCGAGCTGTCGGGGCAGGGGGGTGGGAGCGGGCCGCCGTGCCTCTCGGGGGTGGCGTGGTCCCCGAGCCTCCCCATCTCCCTCACCCCTAAATTCCGAGATGCTTTAAAAGTCCGCCAATGGGTGTGCGCATCCCCAAACTGGCACGTGTTTGAGTTTCTCCCGAATCTCCACAAACACCAGGGAGGCATGGCTGCCCTCCTGAGAATGGGCTGGACAGCGGGGCTGACCGGGTCACCGCCGTCGCTGGACCCCCGCCCCAGCCGCCTCTGTCCCTCTGCCCCCTTCACGCGGCGGGTGGCATCGGGGCTGAGCAAGGCTGACGTGCAGTGTGAGGCCTGGGTGCCAGTCGCCGGGGCGGGTGCCAGATCCTTGCTGGGGACTCTAAACCTGGGTGACGGATTGCTGCTGACAAAAGAGCGGTAGAATGGAGACCATCACAGTCTGCTGCTCACCCTGCTGTTCTCTCCTTTTTTTCTTTTTTTTTTCTTTCTTCTTTCCCAGACACTGGCGTCAAAGATAACATCTACAGGAAACCCCCCATCTACAAGCAGCATGGTACATACAGTCGGATTCCTCTGCTGCTGTGTTTGCCCTGCACGCCTGTCGGTGCCTTTGCTTCTGAATGCTTCCTGTTGTTGTGTTCTGAGACATGATGGGGAGGGTACCTCGGAGGCCCCGCGGTCTAAACATTAGGTGCAAATTTGCCTGTAGGCTCCCGAGAGGCCCCTGCAGAAATTACAACAAAGGGTGTGTCCTCCTAAGGACACCTCTGTGTGTCTAAACCCGGGGCTAACACACGTGGGCCGGGGCCGGGGCTGGGGATGTGTAACCAAGAGCTGGTCTCGGTGTGTGGCTTCAGGGATGATACTTTGAGAGAGGCAGCCAGACTGACTTTAGCCAAGGTGATGAAGGACGGAGGTGCTTGGACCACAATCCGACCCAGCCTGGTCTTTGTAAAACAGAACAAACCAGAATCAGTCATTTATTCCTCCATGAGAATTTAAGTCCTGTGTCTTGAGAATTTCTGATGATAGAATAAATGACTCAGCCTTTGGTTGAAGGGATTTCTTGCATCAGCGAAGAGGGGCTGGAGATGCTTGGTTCCAGGGGCGTCTCTCGCCCCCCCAGTTTCCCTCTCAGAGGTGACCAGCCACCTGCGCTCCACCTGAGCCTGCAGGGGACAGGTACACAGGGGACAGAAGGCTCCAGGTCTCACCTCTGTTTCGTCACAGAATCTCTGGTGATTTGGGGCTTGTTGCTTCGCCATCCTGAGCCTCTGTTTCCTCATCTGCAAAACAGGACCGACCCTCCGCTCTGCCCTTTTCACAGGCTGCTTGTGAGGACCGGATGGGATAATGAACGTGGAATCATGTTCTAAAACTGTCGAGTGCGGTGCACGTGATGGGGATTGTTATTAAGACACCAGAGAGGTGGGAAGAGGAATCCCCATACTTAAGTTCTTGTCTAGATGCGCCCAAAAAACAGCCACATCCCCCGTTGACAACTGGGTGGACGCTGCTGGGTGGAATCTATAAAAGTGCGTTTCCTGAGGCTTACTGACAAATCGGTGCTCTAGTTGTGCAGGCTTTGTGTGTTTTATCATTTTCTCCTTGACTGCAGTAGGCCCTGTGCTTTGTGTATTTCTTCCTCTTCCCAAGAAAGAAAAAGATGAATGGGAACTCCTGGGTTTCCGGAAGGCTATGCCTTTCGCCGTTGCCTCTCAGTCGGAGAAGCAGGGAGCCCAGATCTTCCCGAGGGATCAGAGAGAGGGAGGGGCGCGTAGACTCCAGGGCCCTCAGAGGTGGTCCAGACCAGCTCCCTGTGTTACCGGTGGGGAAACTGAGGCGCAGGAAGGAAGGAGCAGGCACAGAGCGGTGTCTTTCCATCGTGGCGCCCGCACTGCAGCCAGGAGGCTGTGCGTGCTGTCTGCGTCCGCGGGAAGGACTGACTGACTCGGCCTTTTATCAGCCGCTAGCTGACACATCACGTACACACACAGGGTCGGAGGGCCGGCCCCTGGGAGGGGAATAGGCAGTAAATCAGATTAGGAAATTGCTCACTAGCATCTGACGGAGCCCGATCTAAGACAGAGAACTTCTGACAGTAAGGCCCTTAACCGAATCATGCAGTGGAGATTCGGTTTATTCACCCTTTTCTTTTTTTTGGCCATGCCGCACGGCCTGCGGGATCTTGGTTCCCCGACCAGGGATCGAACCCCCGTTCCCTGCAGTGGAAGCGCGGAGTCTTAACCACTAGACCTCCAGGGAAGTCCTGGTTTACTCTTACCAGGGGTAATCTCTGTGTTTCTTTTTTAATCTGGATAGAAACACCTCTTCTATCCAAAGGCAAGTGAATTCCTCTTTGACTGAACCCTGAACAATGACCCAAACCCTCTTAACGTTCTAGAATGTGGATTTATTGATTATTTTATGAAATAAACTTTACAGAGCGCCTGCTCTCTGCCACGCATTTGGCCACGTCATGGGGATGAACATGAATACAGTCTGTCCCTGCTTGACTGTAAATGGGCCATGAATGAAGTGAGCACTCACGGGTGCTGTGTAGTCCTCTCCACCAGCTTTCCTTAGACAGCCGTCAGGACATCACGGATGTGGGAATTCCCTGGCGGTCCAGTGGTTAAGGCTCCACGCTTCCACGGGAGGGGTCTTGGGTTCCATCCCTGGTTGGAGAACTAAGATCCCGCATGCCGCGTGGCATGGCCAAAAAAAATAAAAAATAAAAAACTAAGGACATAATGGATGTGATGGGATGCATTTGATTTCCAATAGATTTGAGATGTCTTAATTTTACAAGATTTGCCCCATCGAGCTGGACCATATCCGGGCAGAAGTGCATTGGGGTGGGGGGGCATGCATGTGTGCATCATACATGTGTATGAGCATGCGTGTGTGTGAGCATGAGTGAGTGTGAGTGTGCATGTGTGTGTTTAAAGCCCACGTGCAGCCACCAGCCCCCCATCTCAGCAAACTGACCGTCCCCTCATCTGTCAAGGGAGAGAGGCACACACCTCAGGATGGAGAACCCATCCTTTTAATAGCCAGACTTTCCAGAAACAAACTCCGGGTGATGATGTTGAGTCCCTGGACCATTTAATTAGCTTAAGATAATATATTCAGTGAGTTTTAAAATGTTATGCTTTTTAATTAATGTATTTACCTTTCAACTTTTTATTTCCAACTCATCAAAAGTTGTTGGGTTTTGTTTTGTTTTGTTTAATTAGCAGCACTCTTCTCTGGTGCTCTAGTCCCGTTGCTGTTTTTGGGAAATGAGCCTCCAGCATGAGGATGGTCAGGCCTGGGGACTCAGCGGGGGTGGGACCCTGGCGTTGAGGACGAGGGTTAGGGTTAGGATTGGCAGTCAAATAGCTGCCGCTGAATGCATCGCGTGTGCTGGGGTTTCATCTCAACACAGCCCTGAGGCAGGTATTATTAGAGACAAGGAAACTAAGGCCAGGGCTGCAAAGTGACCCCGTCAATGGCCAAGTCACACCAGGTCTGCCTGACCCCTGAACCCACCACTCTCATTTTACATCATTTTGCATCATTAGAGACCAATAGTATTTTCTTAGACTACCTTAGTTCCAATTCTACTTGTTTACAATTTAATGGCTTCAAAAAAGAATAAGAGAAGAAAGGAAGCAAAAGAACTGAATGGGAAGTAAGAAGGAAGGGGAAGAAGGAAGGGAAGGAAGAACCGCATCCCGTCGGGCAGAGATGCTGCAGGACCAGCAGAGGGCGGTGGACGGGCTGGGAGGTGGGGTGCGGGGGACCTCCCACCACCCGCTAAAGGTCCAGCTGCTATGGGCACGTTTTTGGTGTCTTTTGAACGGTCCTGAATCAGTCGCAGTGTTGAACCCAGGATTCTTTGTGAGGCAGACAGGATTCCAGCCGCAGCCGCTCCCCTGCCAGCTCTGTGTCTCGCTCTGGAGAACGGGGTTCTGGCTTCGAGGGGCTCTGTGTGAGGCCACGTGATGCTTGGCACAGAGCAGGGACTTTCCTCTCAATGGAGTGAAGCTGGCCCAGTTTTTAGACTGTTTAAAATGAATTCAAGAGGAAAAAGTAACGCCTCCCCCAAATTTCCCAGGAAGCTGACTGTCCAGCTGCAGGGACAGACGTTTTGTTTGCTTGGTAAGCGCACGTGAGCCGTCAGATGGCAGTGTGTGTGCAGACGCTGGCCCAAGAAGCAGGGGTGGCGTCTCACCACCTCCCACACCTGCAGACAGTGGGGGGCTCGCTGCCACCCCCCAGAGCTGCCCACCCACGCCAGACGGTAGAGGCGACCCATGTAGCCTGTACTCTTAGCTCTTTCTTTGGCGCCTGGTTTAAGACGGGAATTAATCACATCTCATGTGTCTCTGGGGTTCCTTTGTAGTGGGGTCGAGTCTCATTTTGGTTTGGGGATGGGAGGAAAGGGAATGGCCCTGTATCCAGAAAGAAAATTAGAGACCTCCCGCTCTAGTTGGGATGCTCCCTATAGAGGTCCCAAGGGACACAGGGAGTGGGACGTCAGCCTTTCCCAAGAGGGTACTCACTGGCAAATACTTTCCAGGGCTCAGAAGGATGCTGCCTTGTGTGATAGGAAAGACACACGCAACTCGATTTCTCTGCTTGTCCTGAATTGATCTGTCTTTTCCTGAGACTCTGAAACAGCATGTTACAGATTAGCTGCCCGGTTAACCTCTCGTTTTATTCCTAATATTCCAAACCCGTAAGCTGAGCTCCCCATCATGTGACAGCACCTGCGTGTTATCTCATGCGATCCTCGTAAATTGGAGGGGGGTGGGCGTCATTTGCCCATTTTACAGATCAGGAAACTGAGGCTCAGAGCTGTTAAGGAAGCAGCCCGAAAATAACACAAAGCTCCAGGTTCCTCTATTTTCCTAGCCATGCTCCATTTCTCGAGAGAATCCGTTGGGTGTTTTCCGGGCTGGCAGACTGGGGCTCTGGAAAGCCCTTGGTTTGAGTCTGGTTAGCCTGTGCACACCTCGTGGAACTGGTGGCGTTTGCAGAGAAAACTGGCTAAATCTTGGTGGGATATCCCCCTTTTTGGAGGTGGGGCCCTTCTTTAAGCCCTGAGGTAGCTCTATAGCCAGAGTTAGTCTGGCCCAATGTGCTCCCCGAGGCTATGGAAAGTCCTCGGACCCAGGAGGGCCGCTGTGATCTGAACTCCTGGGATCTCACATCCCCAAAAGCCCTTTGGTTGGAGCCACTTAATTGTTTTTGCATTTGCAAATTACCCCAAGTGTGGCGGTCCATTCGGTCCATTCGGGAGCCTCTGAGGGCTGTTCGAGGATCCAGCTCACTTACTTTTACCAGCAGACCTGGCCCTGGAGGCCTTCTCTGGGCTGGACGAGGGCAGTGCTCTTAGAGCTCCAAGTAGCCGCTGGCCCGATGCCCCTGGGGCGACCGTGCAGCTGCCAAGAGTCCCGGCTGGTGTATGGTCAGACGCTCAGGGCTCCGCTGCCTGGCGACCGCCATTGTCCAGGCAACAGGAGAGCCTACCCTGACGGGCGTGTGCCCCTCTGAGCCCCCTGCTCCCCGCCTCTCCTGCACGGTGCCCCGCACGCAGGCTTGTCATCAATTTGCCTCTGCAAGTAGACACAGCAGGGTTTTTATCTTCACTTTGAAAACCAGTGTCTCTCCCGGGAGACGGAGAAACAGGTAGCCGTCGGGAGTAACGAAATGTCAGTGTATCCAGAACGGTCTTCAACTGTGGCCTTATCTTGTCAAGGTCCTGTAGCCCAATCCCCAATTTCCAAGCTCTCGGGCCTGATGTCAGTCTTGTCCTTGGTGGTGCACAAGGGAGGGTGCTCCAAAAGGCTAGAAGGTCCGAGCCCTCCGCAGGCTGCAGGTAAGGAGCCCACCCTTGGCATGTCCTTACTATGGCCTCGGTCTCTGTGGCAGGTGGCGAAGGACACTGGGGGCTTTCCTTTCATCGTTCCTTGCATGGGGTCAGTGATTTAGCTTGGGAGGCACAGAATGGGTCTTTACCAAACTGGACGCTGAGAACTGTCAACCTGCCCTCGTGTGATTTGTCTCATCATGCTTGGTTGGAGATGTCAGCCCGGCTGGGTGACAACCCCCCATCCCAAAACAGGCAGATGGAGAATACAGACACCTGTTGACTCAGCTCTAGATAGTCTGCTGAATAACAGACGTTTGCTTGCTCTGTTCCGTAGAGCACACCTCTGGTTGTATGTTGTACCCTCTTTACTGCTGTTCGTGGAATTCTCCCAGTGGCATAGCTCACTCACCTTTTTGTGTTTAGTGAGCAGTGAGGTGGGGCAGACAGAGGAAGGACTTAAAGTCAGACTGCCTGGGTTCAAATGCCAGCCTCTGCCACCCACTGATCCATGATCTTGAGAAAGGCACGTCATGTCTCTGAGCCTCAGTCCTCTGATCTGTGAAATGGGTCATGTGGGGATGAGCAGTCATGTCCGTGAAGCACCCAGCTGAGTCTGACCCAGTAGGGGCTGGACCACTGGGCCCTTCTGTTCCTTTGAACTTGGAAGATAGAAAGTATGTTCTTCGAAATGCCAAGTGGCCGCAGGGTGGTTGGCTGGAATGTAAATGAGGCATCACTTCACACATCTGCTCTTGATTTAGCACATCCTGTGCAAGGCCCCAGGCACTCCCCAGGCCACATTCCTGCGGGGACCTTCGCCAGCTGGTCTGGTTCCTCAGCCCTTAAAAGTACGAGTGCTGGCGACATTTCTTTGATTATTTTCCATTTTTGAGCATGACTGTGAAGTGGGAACTGACACATGGAAACCCAGCATCTATGGTGCGCTGCCTTGACAGATTGATTTTTCCCTTCCAGCCGCGAGGCAATCAGATGGGGAGGACGGAAGTTTCGACCCGGATAACAGGAAGGTAATGCAGGGGCAGACCTGGTTCTGTGGGGACTTCTCCAGCTTGAAGCCTCAGGCTCCTGCTCTTAGGTTGTGCTCCTTAGGGATTAGGCAGGGCCACATGGAACGGGGACCAAATTTAAGAGGTGGTGCCCCCAGCCCCCTTACCGTTAGGACTAGCACATCTACTACCAAAGTCCTCATTCTATGCGTGTAACTTGGTCATGGTTCTATAACCAAGGAGCTGGTCTGAAAAGAAAGGAAAATAAATCAAAATGCATATTTTAGGGTTTGGCCCATGGGCTGAGTTTGCCCGCCCACCCTGGCTCAAGAGGTGAGACCCCCTTTGCTTGTCTTTAAGGAAGGTAGGTGTGTGTGGAAAGAGCCCAAGGCTGGCTTCCCCGGCTCTCCCCTTGTGAAGCCATGTGAGCCCCGACCTCCCTGAGCCTCAGTTTCCTCCTCTGTAAAGTGGGGCAGTGCCACTGCAGGTGACCTCAGAATTCACTTCTGTTTTTTTCTCAGCAGAAGACCAACTGGTTGATCCTCAAGGGGGACGCAGACACTAGGACCAACTCTCCAGACCTAGACAGCCAGTCTTTGTCCCACAGTAGCGGGACCGATAGAGGCCCTCTCCAAACGATGCCAGGGGACAGCATTTACTCACGTGAGTGGTTCTTTTGAGCAAGGAGCTGACAGTGTGGCCTGAAAGTCCTTGCAGAAAAGGGGCCCACAACCTCGAGCCAATCCCCCCCAGATCTAAGCCTTGCTCATGAAAAACTGTGAGAGCAAACCCACAGACAGAATGGCCAGCCCGGTAGGAAGCAGACCAGTAGCCGTGTGCTGGCTTCCCTTGGTGACACCCGGATTCAGCCAGCCTGCTGCCCGAGGGCCATGCCGGCGTCTCCCGGAGCTCTCCAGAGCTGGCAAGAGGGCAGAAAGCCAACTCAGCCTCCTGGGCTCCTTTGGGAAAAGGGCTTGCAGGCTGCCAGGCTGGAAGTGGAGGGCCCGTCTCCCTCCGGAGCGGACAGGAGCATGGTCCAGGGGGGCGAGTCCAGACTCGGAGCCAAGAACGGCATTATCGTGTCTCCTGTGCTCATCTTGGGCGAGGGGCCGGGAGCTGGGACTCCAGATCCTCAGGGAGTGCAGGAGACAAAGACCACGTCTGCCTGATCCGGGGGGTCGTGAAGCTGCAGTAGGCGTGACCTTCAGATGTCGGGCGAAACTCCCCATAACGTTCTTCACGTCCAGAGGCTGTAAATGATAGGCAAAAACAACGGCGAGCTGCCGTCTGATGCCCGCGGTAGATGGTGGGCAGAGTCTTTGGGTCTCAGCAGCTGTGGGTGGGTTTCTGTGGACAAGCTTGAGGCTTAGCTTGGAAGCAGAGGCCAGGAGGGGATGGTCGTGGACGTGAGAAAGCCGAGGAAAGACACTGGCTTTGCCGTAAGACCTGAGTTCAAATCTCGGCTCACCACTCGCTGGGCCTCAGTTTCCCCTGTGTGCCTGGCGGGGTCGTTAGAGACCCGGAGGAGGTGCCGCGTGTGCCGCCAGCACTTGGCCGGGCCCGTAGTAGATGCTCACTACCATCATCACCATTCTCGTGACTGTAAACCGTCTCACAAATGAAAGTGCGTGTGTTCCGACGTGGGAAGAGGGTGAGAAGCGTGGAGATGATCACTTGTTAAAGAAGACGTCTAAACAGAGAAAGCGTGTGTTGTTTTGTGTGTGATCTCTGTAAGCGGATGTCTGTGCGCCCCGGGCCCCGTCCGCCTGGGCCTCTGCTCTCTAAATGGGATCCAGAGCCGGAGCCCAGGGCTGACATCCCCGGGGGAAGGTCACACCGGAGAGTCTCCCAGAGGGTCTCGTCCATCGGAGGCGTGCTCCTCCTGGGGAGGATCTGGAAGGGCCGAGGCAGGCTGCCCATCCCACCAGCGGCAGAGTGAGGGGTGAGGGGTGCAGGGCTGGTTACAGGAGGACCAGTGGGCAGGCTCTGGACCAGGCAGCACCAGCCTCCAGCCCTGCTCTGCCTGGTGATGCAGGACTTGCATGTGGCCCCCAGCCACTGGCCTTGACCATGGCCTTTTCAGTTTTGCACTTTGTTTTTCCTAATGCAATTGAGTTTGGAATGTGGAGTGCTCCTGCTGTGCCAGCCCCCCAGCAGCCCCCAGTAGCCCCCAATAGCCCCCCGTGCCTTAAGGGCACCAAAGCGTTAGTCGCGGGACTCGAGAGCACCCAGGAAAGGACTATCTGGGGTCCTCAGGGTGATCTTTTCTAGCTTCAGTCCTTCCCTTGCTGGGAGGTGGGTGGGCCTGCATCTGCAGCTCCCCGCCCTGTCTCTCCTCAGGGGGGCAGCTGCTGTCCCCAGGGAGTCCCACTTACCTAATGGCCTGCGTGTGGCTTGGGGCTTAAGGAGGTAGGGACACCATCTGGGGAGAAGCCTGAGCAGGAGACGGGCCGCCCCGTGGGGACCTCCCTGTGCCACGCTGACCCGTTCGTGTTTCCTCACCTCTGTGCACTGCTTCCTCATCTGCACGTGCCGGACGAGGCGCCCTGGGGTCGTCCCAGGCGGTAGACCCTGTGAGACCCGCAGGCTGTGCAAGTGTTTTGGCCAGTCACACACCTTCAAGGTCTGTTTGTCAACCCCGTTCCTTGCTGCTGTGTTCCCATCACAAGCTGCAGGTGTAGCCGCGGATGGGAATGGACCGCCTCCCATCCAGGTGTGCCCGGCCGGCAGGAATTGGAGAACCTATGCTAGAATTCCTGCTCTAACTGGGGCGAACCCTCCAAAGTACAAACAACCTGCGTGTGTGTGTGTGTGTGTGTGTGTGTGTGTGTGTCCTCCTCCTTCAGGGATGCAGGCTCACGATGACCGTGACAATGGTTCTGTCATCCCTTCGCTTTCTACACATGTTCTGACGTCAATTCCTCCGAATGGGAAACCTACTGTGTCTAACAATTGCAGCTGTGCCTTTATTTCTGTGCTGGTGACATCGCCTTGTTTCCCAATGTGCATGGAAATAGCAGCGAGGACCCAGGCTGCTGGTGGTGCCTAGGTCAGGCGTGCCTTGCTATCTGCCGGCCTCTTGAGACATTTGGGCGGGATGCGCACACTCTTAAACTGAGAAGAGAGGGGTATCCGCCTTCTTTTCTCGGGTTCCTTCCAGTTTCACCCAGTAGCCCCCAATTGTGAGTCCATCGACACCAGTTTCATTTGCAAACAACCGTTATTGAACAAAGTGTTTGCATGTGGCAAGGCACGCCTCCCTGCATTCCTGGGACATCCATCTGTAGCGCACCCGAGGAGGGTAGGATTGTGACACTCAACACAGTGGGCGCTCAATAAATGTTTGTTGAATTGAGATGCATTAAATTCAACGGGTATTTATTGAGCACCCACTCTGTGCCAGACGCTGTGCAGGGCGCCGAGGGGGAGACCGAGAAGACAAGAGCAGCCCCTGCCCCAGAGACGCGTGCAGGGAGCTGGGACAGGCAAAGACGCCGTTGAGAGCAAGTGCACACGCACCCTGCCGCCGCCTGCCTGGGGTCCTCCGTGGGGCCAGGCACAACCTCATCCCGCTCATGACACCATCAGCACATCTCACCTGAGACTGAATTCATCATTCAGTCATTCATCCACCCCTTCACCGGACATTAACTGAGCACCTACTATGTGCTGAACACAGTGCTAGGCAGCGGAGAGGAGGTGGTGAATGTGGCCCAGTGCCTGTTCCCCAGGGAAGCAGACACCTGACAAACCAGTGTGACATCCCTCTCCGCTATGGCAGTGGTTCTCAGCCAGCACCGCCAGCCCCTCCGAAGGAGGTGTCATTGAAACACACACTGTATGACAGACCGCTCATTTTCCTTTATGCTACACTTAGGGCATTACCTGGACTATGCATGTAGTAGGTTATATCATTGATGGGTCTGACTTCTGCACAGGAAAGGGATGGTATTGATTTTCTGTTACAAGAAGAGGGCCTGGAGCCTTACAGGATGAGATTCACTGCCCCAGAAGAACACGAGGTGGTGTGGGCCCCCCTCCCCCGGTCTAGACCCTGTGGACCGGCCTGCTGCTGCTCTGGGTCCCACCTTCCTAACCCTTCGCGTCCTGTCCTCCCTTTTGAGGTTTCCCACATCCCCCTCCCGGTGGTCACAGGTGTGCTGAAGTAAGACAAAGCCCCAGGCCAGCTGGAGACCCTTCCCTGAGGACTCAGTGATCCCTGGAAAGGACCCTACCCTTCCAAAGGGAATAAGGCCCTTCCTCAAATCCCAGCACGTGAGGGGAATTAGGGTGGGCTTGGAGGTCGGGGTGAGGAAAGCTCCACGTTAGAAACCAAGGCAGTGCAGATGGTTGGTCCCGTGGGGACCACTGCACGCCCACCCTGCCTGTGGTTTTGCCGTTTTACGTCACCTTCTGTGTGTCTGTCCCCATGGAGTCCCATCCCCTTGTCTTCGCCTGCTGCCCACCCACTCCGGGCCTGGTCTGGGGCTGGGATCCGAGATTGCTTCCTGGGTCACCCACCCCCAGTGCCCACCAGTGTGAAGGTCAGGAGACAGCACCTCTGTTCCACTTTTCCTTCCCTGCTGGCAGGAGGAAAGCGGGTTTGAGGCCTGGCCGGAAGTGGCTTTCCTCACCCCCTTTAGTCCTCTGGAGTTTCCAGGCAAGAAAAAGTCATTCTCACATTTCTTAGTCCACGGCTGAAAGAGAGAGAGACCTGATTCGCTGTCTGCCGACCCCATGAGAATTTTGGGGGGTGGGCAATCCTCAGTCTGGGCGTTGGGACCTGAGGACCGCAGGGGCAGAATCCACAAACATCACACTGACGGGACCTCAGTCCTGGCCCTCATTTTTGGACAAGCAAGAGAAGGCCCGGGGACGGGGTGTGACCGCCGAACAGGTCCTGGGACCAGAGCGGAGGCCAAACACACAGCAGCACCCCGGCCCCAGGAGCTGACGGTCCAGAGGAGGCAGGGACACAGACAAAAACCACGTTAGAAAGTAAGGCCTATGGCGCGTGCAGGTCGGGGGGCCAGGCGCTGCCGATGGCTCGGGGAAGGGAGATGCTAAGTGAGCAGGCTTGAGGGCTGCGGGCTTGAAGGGGTAGGTGTGGGAGTGGGCCCTCCTCCCAAAGGTGAAGCCTGGCCGCTGGGCTCTGGGGGAGGGGTGGAGCCTGGGACGTGCAGGGTCACAAAGGGCGTTATGGGCCTTGGGGGGGCTCGGCCTGGCCTCTGAGTGGAGGGCGGACCTAGGGGTTCTCAGCAGAGCCCTGGCCGCCTCTCACTGAGGTTTCAGCCGGACTGTCGGGGCAGGAGGGGCATTGCCGTCACCCAGGCTGGGGGAGGGTTCTGGGGGAGGTGGTCTTTCGGGGGTGTCCTGGGGGGTGTCCTGGGGGGTTCTGAGCAGCACTAACAGCATGCACAGAGCTTCGAGTCAAGAAGCAAGGTGGCGGTTTGGGAAACAGGAAGCCAGTGGGGAGGTGGGCGAGGGCAGCCAGAAACAGCTGGTCTGTGTGTGATGCTGGGAATTTTCTTCTCTGTGTGCTGGGGCCCGGGGTCGGTGCGGCAGGGCCGTGAGCGGGAGATGAGGTGACGTGTTTTATGTGTTTAAACACGGACGGGCAGCTTTGCAGAGGATAGACTGGAGGCTGCTGGGCCGGGGCTCAGGGGACCGGGGTGTCCAGATAAGCCACGGGGAGGCCCCCCTGAACAGTCTAAACAGCAGGACTGGTGCGAGCGGTGGAGGAGGGGCGGGGCGGGGGGGGGGCGGAATCAGGAGTGACCCGGGGCGTCCTGGCTCAGGTGGGCGGAGGCACCTCTGTTCAGAGCTGGGCAGGAACCAGGTGGGTTCTTCACGTTGAGTAGGGAGGCTGAGACGCCCAGACGGAGCTGCCGGGCCGTGGACGGATGGGCTGGGCGCTCAGGAAAGGATTCTGGGCTGTAGGCAGGGTCACAGGGGTCCTCGGCTCCCGGATGGGCCTGGGGGCGTGGGGGTGGGTCACCTGAGACCCAGGCCCTCCCCCAGGTGGGTTCCTGAGCTGGTACTTCTCAAAAGGGTCTGAGGCCCAAAGAAACCGTGACTCTCCTACTCAACGCCTACCTCACTCCCACCCCTCAGCCTCTGTTTCCCATCTCCATAGCACGTGGCGGGGAGGATGGAGAAAGCGTGCGCAGGGGGAAGCCCAGGGATGGAGAGAGCCCAGGCCAGCGGAGGGGTCGGGGGAAGGCTGGGAGGGAGAGGCCCGAGGGAGCGGAGGGCTTGCGTCCGGCACCCGGCATCCAGCAGGTGGCTGGGACTCCCCTGGGGCAGAGACTGCTGGGGAGGGCATGGCCCGCCCGGCCTCCAGCTGGAGGGACGGAGTGCCCTCTGCCCCCTGCTCACGTTCGGCCCCAGCAAGAGCAGTGAGGGTTCCAGACGTCAGGGAGGGGACGTCAGGGGGCCCAGGAGAAGCCACCTCCAGGTGCGAGAGGGGGGCACCAGGACAGAGCCCTCTGCCGTTGCCTGGGGGCTGGCTGGGACTCTTCGCTTTTAGCAAAGGTCCCTGTGCCCCCCGTGATGGTCAGGCTTGCCCCCAGCCAGGGAACTGGATGCGGTGTGGCCTCAGATTTGCGGGCAGGGGCACAGGCAGTGCCTGAGACCCTCAGGTGTCCAGTGGCTGCAGGGCCTGATACAACTCGGGGTCGTGAGTACCCAGCTGCCACCTGTCCCGGTCCAGCGCACCTGCCTTCTCCCTGTGTGCCTTCTCTCTCTCTCTAATACACACACACACACACACACTCTTAAGGCCAGCCAATGCCATATGCCAGGCAGGTCCCTAGAAGGCTCCCACGCCTGCAAACCCTCACCAGGGCAGAGCTGCTGGAGCAGATAGGGTTACCGGTTCCCGAAGCTAGGGTCCCAGGAGATTGTCTCATCCTCTTCGTGAGTAACAATTTGATCTTATACAGGTCACTTAATTTCACTAGGCCTCAGCTTCCTGAACTGTAAAATGGGCTCATGTGTAATGCCTTGGCTTGTGACAGTCAAGAAAATCTCTGAATATGTGAAGGGACCTTTTAAATGGGTTGTTCTCAATCTCGGCTGCACGTGGGATCCTGGGACCTCTGAAGTCTACTGATGGCTGGTCCCATCCAGAGAGAGGCCAATTCTAATGGGTCTCGATAGCATCCCAGGGATGTGATAGTGGAGACTCCTCTCTCCCTGCTCTTCCCCACTCAGTACAACTGAAAAGCCCAAGAACAATAGGGCAGACAATCACAGAACTCTGGAGGGTAGAGAGAGGAAGCTGGACTGTTCAGAGACCTGAGAACTTGAGGAAATACGCAGGACCAGTGTCTCTCACCTCCCCTGCAGTAGACAAGGTGACCAAGTAGATGACTGCCCTCCCTGGTACCCAGCAGGAGGCCCACTGGCACCCAGCAGCCTGGAGAATAGGCCCAGGGAAACACTCTCCATCCATGGCTGGTGTCTCCCACCCCCACCTCGGGGTATGGGGCAACCAGGGAAGCACCTTTCACCCCAGGTTGCTACCAGAAACACCAGGTGGACGCAGCAGACCAGAAGAGCACTTTAACAAGCATTCTGAAAACTAAACTGTCTTTGGACTCACAGCCCGTAATAAGCCATGCCCCACATGTTAAACCTAAACACAGTGACAGCCTGCTAACATGGAAAACTTAGCTAGGATCCAGGTCTCCCAACATAATATCCGAATGTCCAGGATGCAGTGGAAAATGACTCATCACACCAAGAACCATGAAGATAACTATTTGAATGTGAAAAGGCAATTGACACATCCTAACACTGAAAAGAATCAGATATTGGAAATATCCTGAGAAGGATTTTTAAGGCAGTCATCACAAAAATGCTTCAACAAACAATTGCGAAAACCCTTGAAACAAATGAAAAAGAAAAAAAGAAAATCTCACAGAAGAAATACAAGTTATAAAAAAAGAATCCAGGGCTTCCCTGGTGGCGCAGTGGTTGAGAATCTGCCTGCCAATGCAGGGGACATGAGTTCGAGCCCTGGTCTGGGAGGATCCCACATGCCACGGAGCAACTGGGCCCGTGAGCCACAATTACTGAGCCTGCGCGTCTGGAGCCTGTGCTCCGCGACAAGAGAGGCCACAATAATGAGAGGCCCGCGCACCGCGATGAAGAGTGACCCCCACTTGCCACAACTAGAGAAAGCCCTCGCACAGAAATGAAGACCCAACACAGCCATCAATAAATAAATAAAAATTAAACTTTAAAAAAAAAAAAAAGAATCCAGGCTTCCCTGGTGGCGCAGTGGTTGAGAGTCTGCCTGCCAATGCAGGGGACACGGGTTCAAGCCCTGATCTGGGAAGATCCCACATGCCGCGGAGCAACTGGGCTCGTGAGCCACAACTACTCCTGAGCCTGCACGTCTGGAGCCTGTGCTCTGCAACAAGAGGCTGCGACAATGGGACGCCCGCGCACCGCGATGAAGAGTGGCCCCCGCTCGCCGCAACGGGAGAAAGCCCTCACACAGAAACGAAGACCCAAAACACAGCCAAAAATAAAAGAAAAAAAAAAGTAACAATCAAAAAAAAAATCCAATGGAAATTATGGGAAAGAAAAATAAAATAACCAAGATTTAAAAATTCACTAGATGGGTTCAATAACAGAATAGCAGGATTTGTCAGAGGAGAGAATCAGTGAACTTGAAGATAAAACTACAGAAATTATCCAACTTGAACAGCAGAGAGAAAAT
Organism: Balaenoptera musculus; assembly: GCF_009873245.2. Classification (NCBI taxonomy): domain Eukaryota; kingdom Metazoa; phylum Chordata; class Mammalia; order Artiodactyla; family Balaenopteridae; genus Balaenoptera; species Balaenoptera musculus. Next base: position 137,158,887 of record NC_045789.1, on the reverse strand, counting down.
AGCAGAAAAGAATGAACAGAGCCTCAGAGACCTGTCAGACAGCACTTGTATCACTGGAGTCCCAGAAAGAAGAGAATGGGTCTGAAAAATATTCAAAGAAATAATGCCTGAAAACTTAACAAATTTGGCAAAAGGCATAAACTTAACATGCTCAAGAAACGGAGTGAATCCCAAGTAGAATAAGCTCAAAGTAATCCACACCAAAACACACCATAATTAAACTTACAAAAACTAAAGACAGAAAAAAATAATACTGAAAACAGCCTGAGGGAAAAGAGATATTATACTCCCTACTGGGGACACCAATGCAAATGACAGCCAATTTCTCCCCAGAAACCATGGAGGCCAGAGGAAGATGGCACGTATTTCATGTGCAGAAAGACATTTGCTGTGGATGTGAATTCTATCTTGGATGGAAATATCCTTCAGGAATGAATGGAAAATGGAGACATTCTCAGACAAAGGAAAACTAAGACAAGTTTTCACTCGCAGACGTACTTGGCTAAAGGCAGTTCTCCAAACAGAAAGGAAGTGATAAGAGAGCTCGGAAATTCAGAAAGGAAGAACATCAAAACAGGTTACAATACGGGGTCAATATAACAGACTGTCCTTCTTGTGATGAGTTTCTTAAATCATTGATGATCGAAGCAAAAATTGTTACACCATCCGATACGGAAGCTCAAGGCAGGTAGAAGAAAGAGCGAAGACAGTCATAGCTGATGAGTGAGGAAGATGAAGTGGCCTGAGTGGAAGTAAGGTCTGTACACCTACTGTGAGACCAGAGGCCGGCAGCCTGAGCACAGGGGGTTTTAGAAGCTGGCTAGGTGATTGCAGTGCATCCGGGTAGAGAACCGCTGGTTTAGAGCAGGTCAGGCTGGGGGTGAGGGCGTAGTTGTTCTCGGGGCCCTAAGGGTTCCCAAGCCTTAGTGTGTATCAAAGTGCCCTGGAGGGCTTGTAAAACACAGACCGCTGGACCCCAGCCCCAGAATTCTGAGTCTGTAGGTCTGGGGTGGGGCCCGAGAATTTGCCTTTGTAGCAAGCTCCCAGGCGTGGCTGGTGCTGCTTATTGGAGACGCCGCTTTGAGAAGACTACTCTAGCATCCCCGGCTGATGAGAAGCTCCTGGGTCTCAGCTGAGGGTCCCTTAGATCCTCAACCCGACAGCCTCACATGCCCGAGTGTGCCTGGCTCTGGGTGTAAGTTGGGAAGCAGGTGTGTCCCGGAGGGACCCCAGGACTGTAAGTCAGGAGGCCCTTATGTCCCAGGGCTGGGTGACCTTGGGCAGGTCCCTCTGTGTCCCTGGGCCTCAGTTCCCCTTCTGTGAAATGGGAGGAGCTGGCAAGGTCACTTACCTGGCGGAGCCCAGGGCGACCAGGAGGAGGGAGGGATGCCCGGCAAGCTTGGCCCGAGCGTCTGGCCCCGCTTCTCTCCCTCCAGCTCCGCTCTCCTCTGTTTCACGTATCGGAGTTTTCACATAGATTTCCTGTGACAAGAGGGCTCCTCGGCTAAAACCAGTTTGAGAACCCTGCCCTTGATGTTGTGAAAGGCCCTTCCTGACCCACATCTGGAACCTTCCCACAGACCACCCTGGGACAAACAAGTCCCCAGGGCAGGTCCCCAGCTGAGGCCTTTCCTACGAGTGTGGCCTGTACAGAATGTCTTCTCTGACCCTCCAGCCCACAAGACAGGCACCTGGATCGATCAGCGTCCTTTGCTCGGAAGCGGGCCTTCCTGGAGGGGGCGGGCGGGTGGACGGACGGGCGGTTCTGTGCACAGCGCCCGTCTCACCTTTGGAGGCTCAGTCCTCCGGTTCACAGCCTCGTGGACGCAGAGGGATGGGACCCGCCGTCCCCTCTGAGCCCTCGCGGGCAGCCCGGTGGCTCCCAGGAGCCAGTGCTATTGCCTGAGCTGTGGGGCACAGGGACCCCCAGATGCAGCAGACATGGCCCCTGCTTTTTACGGGCCCACGGGCTATGGAAAGACAGTTCAGGCAGCCGGGAAAGGCCTCCTTAGGGTGCTTCTAAGGGTGGTGGCGGTCCCCTGCCCCTCCAGGGGGCCCAGACTGTGCCCCTTGGGCTCCCTTCTGGGGCACATCCCACACTCACTTCTGAGCCAGGAGTTTCCACTCTGCTCTCTCCAGACATGGCACTGAAGCGGTTAACGGGGCGGGGGGGTGTCTGAAAGCCCTGGGCCCCCCAGAGCAGCCAAGGATGTGATCAACGGAGGGAGACCAGGTGAGGGATTCCCACAGGGAATCCAGGGCCCAGTGTCTCAGACTGGCCCTTTGAGAAGCTAGAAATTAGGATTTTAATGTGAAATCCCCCAACTGCAAACAGCTCAAGGGTTTTGAAAAAATGGTGTGCAGGCCACCTCTGGTGACGCTGGGCCTCCGCTGGTCGCCTCTGGTACAGCCCTACCCTGCATGGGGCCCTTCCTCCCTCTGCCCCCCGCTCTCCTGGTCAGCCAGCTGAGGAGCTTGGCCTGGTGATAGTGGCTTCCAGAGGATGCGGGTGCCTGCCAGGCCGGGTCAGGCTCCGTGATGTTCCTGGTGTCATGGGCGGGCTCGGGGACGTCACCCCCTTCCTGGCTTCATCCTCAGTCAGGGCCCTGGGGATAGAGGTCTCGAATGAGGCAGGTGGGATCTTCAGGGCCATCCCATGTCACCTGTGCACCCCCGCCGACCTGGGTGAGCCCCTCTCCTGCGCCCGGTCGAGCCTGGCTGCGTGCGTGACAGCTGTGCTGTGTCTGTTTCAGGGTTCCCCTATTCCAAGTCTGACCCTGTCCCAGGACATGGCAAGAATGGCTTGGACCACCGGGTAGGTACTCGACCCCGCACGCCTTCCCCAGCACGCGCGTACTAACGGTCGCCGTGAGCTAGGGCGGCTCCCACAGCTTGGTGACCACACGGCCAGGAGGACGGGCCCTGGGGACCCTGCTCGCCCACCCACGTCTGCCTGCTACTCCACCCAGGGCCAGACCACCACCCGGCAACACCCCTCCTCCCCTCTGCTCCCAGCCCCCAGCCCCCAGGGAGACCTCAGTGTCGGGGGGCAGGGGCAGCGGGGCCACCCAGAGGAATCAGACCCTCTTTAAGGCCCTCCTGACCGTCTTTCTCCTGTCACCTAGAGCCTAATAAGGATCTTAAAGGATGGAGGGGTTTCGTGGGCCATGTGGGCCCAGAATCCACTTCCTTCCCTGGAGCGCCCTTCCTCCCCGGCCCCCGGTGTTAGTACCATCACCATGGCTACCACTGATGATGCCCTTAGACTGTGACCGTTACTGGGGCCACACCGAGGGGCCGGCCTTCTCTGCCCACTCCCAGCCGAAGGCTGCTTTGACTGCCCCCTTCCCAGCTCTCTGAATCCGGGGACATGAGACCATGAGCCCAGACAGCGTGCTGCCTGACTTGTCCCCCACAGCTGGGCCCTCGTGTTTGTCCCTCTCCCCACAGCTTCGCTAGGCTTCCAGTGAGGACCCCTCAGGTGGAGCGGGTGTGATGACACCAGACCCCCGCCAACCCCCCGACACGCACACACACACACACGCGCGCACACACACACACACGTGCACACACACAGACACACACGCGCGCGCACACACACACACACACACACACACACACACACAGCACCAGGAGACTTGCTACCACTGAGGCAGCCTTTTCCCGGTTGGAGGAAGTTTGTCCACAAACCGAGGCCATTCACCCCCTAAGAGAAGCCACTCAGACTTCAGTCCCCGTGTGTTGCCCTGGGGCAGTCCCAGACACAAGTGTGTAACGCAGGGGACAGTGACCCCTCAGGCAGACCTTAAATCCAGGGTCCAGGCCACGGGGGCACATCCAAGATCAGGGACGCCACCACGGAAGCTGCGGGTGTCCTCGGGCCTTTCTCAGTCATTCTCGAGCTCTGTGGGCCCTGCTGCTGTGTGTGTCCCGGGCCCAGGTGCCTCTGCACGGTTTGCTCGAGGGAACCCCGCCCATCCCACTAACCACTCCCCCCGCAACCCCGTTTATTCCGAATGGGCCGAGTTGGAACGGGCACGTAGCCTGCTTCTCTGAATTCCCTTCTAAGGAAGGATGCAGGGGGCATGAGAAAGCAGGATGCAGGATGCAGGGGGCATGAGAAAGCAGGAGTCCACGGAACCCCCACAGCGCCGGGGATCGTGGATCCTCGGGCTCAGCGGGAGGGTCCTGAGGGCGGCGGGCACAGTCAGAATGTTCTCTGTTCACCTGGCACGGCTGTTCTCTGACTCAGGGGCCGTGAGTGCCGAGGTCACGGACTGGGCCACGTCCACGCCGAGGCGTCCCACTCCCCAAGCCAAGTCCTGGGGTTTCTCTCAAAATAGGGGAGACAAGAGCATGGACGTCAGCACTTCCAGGCTTGCGTCATTGGCGGCCGGGCTGTGCGTCCTCTAGGGAGAGTCCCTTCTTGGTTGCCAGGCTGGAAGGACGTGGGTCGATGGTTCCCAGCACCTGTGGGGAAGGCGTGGCCTCCGGAGGCTCCACCCCCAAGGAGTCTGGGAACAGCTGATCCAGACACTCTGGCGGGGACACCATCTTCAGGCCTCTCCTAGAGCAGAGAGCAGACTCTTAAGCTTTACAGAGTCGAGAGCTGAACCCTCCGGGAATGTTTCCCCTGCTGGCCTCAGGGTGGGGAGCAGAGTGTCAGAAAGCCTGTGAGTGAGTCCTGCACATCTTGGGGAGGTGATAAAGATGGAATTCATCACCACAGGAGGATTTTTAGCTTTTCACATTAGAATATCCAGGAAATTGATAAAAATTATTGTTGACTTTTTGGGGGGATTCTTTTTTCCCTACTAATGTTCTCTCCTATTTTTTTTTTTCTTCACTCTTTCTAAGACTCTAATGTAATCGTATGCCTGTTTCTCAGCTGAAAAGCCAGATAATTTGATGACCGGTCTTTTACAGCTCAGCCATGTCAGATTAAGTTGTTCCTTGGTTTGTTTTTACTTTCTGAAAGGATTCCAGGTGACCTAAAGTAAAAGCCCAGATGCAGAGTGACCAAAAACCCAGTAACAGCAAATCCCAAAGGAGAGGAAAAGAAAGAAGTAGGAGAAAATTATATCAGAGACACACAGAAGAACACTGTATGGGAAAAAGCATCGACGCTTAGCTGTGAGCTTCCTGAGCGTGACCAGTTGTGTAGTTCTTATTGTCAAATGGAAGGAAGGAAGTCAGTAAATCAGGGGAGGCAGAGATGTGCCTGATTCTTGTTCTGGAAGGGATTTGTCACAAGGGGCCAGCACCGTATGTCCCAAAGCGTGTTAAAATGTTCTGATAGCTAGCCCGCCACAGAGCCTGACACGTGGTAGATATTCACACCTCTCTGTAGAATAAATAGGGAAACAGCCACCTACTAAAGGCTCTCCTGTGGATGAGACAGCATTGGTTCCAACATGTGCCACCCGGTCTGCTATTAAGAGATGGACTGCTGGTCACCGACAGATCCACACGGTAGCCCCTTGGAAGGAGTCCCATTTTGAAAAAACCCTGATGCTAAATAAGAACAGACTGAATTTTCCTACTAAATGACAAAGACTGTCAGGTTAGATTTTTTTTTTAAATAAAAGAAGAAAAAAACATGTATCATCATGAGATAAACACAAATTATTTTTTACTGGATTAGAAGTCAAAGGCTGGGAAAGAGATACCAAAATAAGTAGAAGTAGAAGGGGAAGCATGAGTGGCAGTATTAATATCAGATAAGGTAGAAGTTAAGGTTAAGATGAATTAGTGGAATTTGTGGTAAAAAGAAGGAACGCTAGTTCATGAGGACACAAGTTATAAAGCAGTTAACAACATTCATAAATTTAAATATGCCAAGCAACATGGCAGTGCCAGAGACCTTGATAAAACGCAAGTATGGTAGGCCGTTTGAACATGACTCTTTTGAAATCAGACGTGGATCTAGTGAAGGAGAAAAAAAGTATGGAGGTCAATTTAATAGTGCAAACAGTGAACTTAATCTATTCGGCATGTGAAAAAAATTTGTATCTTTTGAATCGGGTTTTCACATATCCATAAAACATTAATGAAAAGGTTCATGTATGTCACTACAAAGAAAACCTTGACAAATTTTAAAAGATATGCTGGAAAGAACACATGCATTATCATCAGGCAGCCCCGAGTTCAAATCCCAGCTCTGCCACTTCCTGGGTGTGTGTTTGGGCAAAAGTTACTTAAATTCTATGAGTCTCTATTTCCTAGTCTTTAAAAAAATTATCCTTACCTCTTAAGGTTATTGCCAGGACACATAACAGTATAGTCGTGAAATCTTCTAAGTTCTATAGCGTGGTTCCCAAACGAATAGCTATTATAAAAGCAAGTCTCTACTCCTTCTTACTTCCACCTCAGTGGCTAGTGAGTAAAATGGCACACTCCAATGTGAGCTTCAGCAAGAAAAGAACAATGGTGAATGGCCACGATTTCCTTCTCACCGTTATCAATCCCAGTATAATTTTTGAAAAGTAAAATGCACGGGTTAAATTTTTTACAGTTCCATGTATTTGCTGTGTGACCTTGGGCAAGTTGCTTCACGTCTCTGAGCTTCAGCTATTAAATGGTGTTAATAATCACCACTTGGCATTTAGAAGGCCAGGAGTAGAGAGCTCTTTCCCTGCTCTGGACTGACACGGTGACCTCTGTCCCCCCTCCACCCCGGGGATGCCCCACCCTCCCTCCTGAGAGTCTCTGTCTAGTCTCAGAGCCTGGCGGACCAGAGGAAGCCGGTTCTGCTGCCAGGAAGTGGATTTCCAACTGCCCAAGGTGGTGGCGGTGGCCGGGGAGTTTACAGCCTGTGATGCAGAGCAGCGGGCACTAGGGGGCGGCATTTCTCTTTCGTATCGCGGCTGGGCCAGGTGGGAGACAGGTTTGCCTTGCTTTATGCAGGAGCTTCCCTAACCAGGCAGGTGCACGGGGGGTCCTTGTCAGTGGCCTGAGAAAACGTCTGCAAATATTGTTCTTGAAAACTCCCAAGGGGAATCATTTCAGTCAAGTGGAGGAGGTGCAGGGTCACGGAGAGTCACCGGCGGGTGAAGGGTTACCGGGCTCTGGGTCCCAGTGCTGGGACTAAGGTGAGGCATTCAGGGCACTTACCAAAGGACTCAGTAATCAAGGTAAACAAGGTAATACAGTGTTTTGAAAAATCCAAATTAATGAAAAAAATCCATGATGGACAAAGTATCAGAAATGTAAAGACCGGCTCCAACCCTCCGCTTAGGTGCTTACCCGCCTCGCCGTCCTCATCCCGGCGTCTCTGGGCCTCAGTTTCCCCTGTTCAGGATGAAGGGCTTTGGACTCGGTGCTTTCGGAGGCCTTGCCCTGACCCCGCGCTCGCTAGGGCTATGACCAGCTCCTGACTTATCACCTCTTGCAGTAAATTAGTGCTGAAAGCTCTTTCCCTGTAATACAACCCAAGGGTGAAGAATATAATCCCTTCTTGAACTGCAGGGCTCTCTCCGTGGAAATGTAACCCCTGTACCCAGTTCCAGAAGCGCTGGCCAAGAGCCCTGACCCCGTGTCAGACTCTGTACCAGGTGCCAGGGATACGGGCACAAATAAAACATTCTTCTCCACTGTGGGCAGAGGATGCAGGGCCAAGACAGAGTTGGACAGGAGAGGGACTGACTGACCCTGTGGCACCCGGCACCTGCATGGTGGGGCAGGAACCCTCTGTCGAGGTTTGCAGGATGACTTTTTCAGGTGGGCAGAGGGAAAGAGAATTCCAGACATCAGAGTTGGCTGCTGGTGCCATGGAGAGGTGAGGGAGGCACCTGAGGCAGGTGGCCGGGGTCCCAGGTCCATGCCCCCTCCGGGTACCATCCCTGGGCATCGTCACCAATCACAGCCACTGTGATTGTACGGGGTGCTCACGACACTTGGGGTCTGTGCTGGGGACTTTACGGACACCAGCCACCTGCGCCCCTGGGAACAGTGCGTCTGGAGGGAGCAGAGCCGTAGCCCTAGTGAGTGAGCCGCCCTCCGGGTCCAGGCCAGCTGCGGGCCGAGGGGCCGGGCGCCCTGGAGCTGTCATCACAGCAGGAAGCAGCTGGCTGGACAGGCAAGGGCAGCTCAGGCCTGGAAGGCGGCGGGAGGTATGTGAGCAAACCCGCCGCGTGGGAAGCCGGCAGCCCCGACAAGTGTGGGCGGCCACTCGGCCCTTCCAGAGCCCGGCCTCAGTGGGTACCGTGGGCTGACCCTCCTCCCCGGCCAGGCCGCCAGGACCCTGGCGACAGCCTGCCCCCTGCAACCTGCCCCCTGCCGCCCTCTCTCTTTCTCTTCCAGAATGCCAATCTGGCCCCTTGTGGAGCAGACCTGGATGCCAGCTGGGGCACGCGAGGTACAGGAAGCGGGGACCCCGTGGGTCTCTGGCTGGGGCAGGGGTCGCTAACAGGTTTCCACGAGTTTCATTCTGAAACCACCCCCGACCAGGGCCGCTGGCAGAAGTCTCTGAGCATGGTGGAGTCAGGGAGCCTGGGGCAGTCATGTCCCCGCCTCTTCCGGTCAGGGATTGCTTTACCTCCATCCTAACGTTGCCTGAGATGCTCCTTCCCCCTCCCTCCGGCGCTCCCCACCTCCTAACTCAGATGCTCCTCCGTTTCCTGACCCAGGTGCTCACCTCTTGAGCGCTGCCAACCCCACCCTGACTTACTTGTCACTCCGGGTCACCTGGGGAGAAATCTGTGTTTGAATGACTGTCCCACGCCAGGGCTGAGGCCAACCCAACACCTACTGTTAAATTCTATAGCAATAAAGGAGGCAGAGACACAGTGAAAAGCCCGCGGGTCTGAAGTTGGGTCAGATCCTGCCCCAGCCCTGCTCTCCGCGTGGCCTCCCAGGGCTTCACACCAGCAGGGTGGCCTGCAGGGAGGTTGGTGTAACTAGACAGACCCGGTCACGTGGCAGGCGCCTGCCCATGGGCTCTGCCAGCCCTGAGCCGCCGGGCCCCGCGATGCTCACTTATGATTGTCCCCCGAGGGTGACCAGAGCCCGCTCTCTTGGGCTGCTTCGCGCTGGATGTGGGAGTGGAGGGAGCTCTAAGTGGCCTCCAGGCCCCCGGGCTCAGAGCCGGGGCGGCCAGGACCCTGCATGGCACGTGGGGAAATTCAAGGACCGGCCCGCCGGTGCCCAACCCCTCGCCAGGGTCTCCCTGCCGAGACAGGCTTGCTTGTGGCCGAGATCCAGAGATGCTGCCCTGTGGTTTCTACGTGCTCACGGAGGCCTCCCATCCATACAACTTTAGTTTTTAACAAGCCGCTTTTAGTCTGGAAGAAAAAGCTTTTAAAAAGCTAGCATGTGGAGCTCTGTATTGAAAAAGAGTAGCTACAGGGTAAAGAAGGTAAAACAGTAAGAGGCAGGGGGGTTCGACCCCAGCAAGGCTGCCTGTCTCCACGGGGGTAAACCGAGGCAGGCCCGGACCACCAGGGAGACAGCAGCACAGCTGAGGGAGAACACGGTGCCGCGTCTGGCTCCCAGTCTGGCCTCCGGCCTCCCGACCATGCCTCCTGCTCCTAACCTCCTGCCCCTGGCTTCCCGCCGGAGATCCCAGAGCCCGTCCCCCTGCAGCTCGGAGGATGCTGCGGGCAGGGATGGAGACCGCAAGGCCCGGCCCGCCGCAGGGTGGGGGTCCTGGACGGGCTTGCTTCCACCTTTGGGCCGAGCTCGTGCGTGTTCTAACCCAGCCCCTGTGGTCTCTGCTTTCTCTTACAGAATACAAGGTAAGAGGGGCCGCCCGCTCCTGCGCTGACTTCCAGCTGCCGAGCTGCACCTGCCCAGGTTAAAAGTTCCTTTTGTTGTGCTTTCCCTGTGAAAAGCAGACATTTCCCTGTGAAATGTGTGTGTCAGATGCAGTATGTACCTCTCTGCTGGCCTCGGGCTCGGCTCTTTTGTCCCCGCACATGCTTGCTTCCCGAGTGAACCCGGACTTTCGTCTCCCCGCAGATCTATCCTTATGACGCCCTCATCGTCACAAACCGAATCCGCGTGAAGCTGCCCAAAGACGTGGACCGGACAAGACTGGAGGTGAGAGGGGCCCCAGGGGTGGAGGGTCACGTCTGCCGAGCGAGTCTCTGCAGCTGCCTTGACGTCCACAAAGTCGACGTGCATCGCCCCCAAGGTCCCTGTGGGGACCGCGCGGTGCCCGGCGATGGGCTTGGAGTCAAGGTCCCTCGTTGTTTCAAAGACCGGAGAACGTGGTCATGTACCCAACAAAGATGGCTGTGCAGAGCGGGGCACAGCTGCTTGCGGTTTGGGGCAGGGAAGCCTTCGTCACTGTGCTTAACTGGGTAACATTCGCCTCTTCCCCGAGCGCTGATATTCAGAAAATCGGCCCAATTCATGGCTTCCCGTTTGACCACTCTCGCCCCGATCTTGAGTAATACTGAGCTCTGGGAGCAAGTGTATGTTTAAAAGACCCGCAGGTCAAGGGCACAGACATCTGTTGACTGGGCCCCACCACGAGCCACGGTCCCAAGTGGCCAGAGTGCGTACTTCATCCATCCTCACTGTGCTCCCACAAGGAAATCAATGACCAACAATGGACTTCACCTCCCGAGCCACGTCAGGAAGGTTTCACTGGGGTGAGGGGTCTGGAGGCTCCTGAAGGCCCAGGGCCACCCGCCCCACCTGTGCCCCGGGGGCTGGGAACACCTGAGGCAGAGTGTGTGTCCGGCCAGCGCCAGCCCCTGCCCTGCTGCCTGTGTGGGCGGGGGCTCAGGTGGCTGCTGGGAGGGAGCTGTAGGGGCGTGGTTGTGGTTGAGGGGCACCAGCAGTGCCCCGGGGCTCCGGAGGGCTGCCAGGTGGGAGCCAATCTGAGCGGAGAGCAGGCAGACCTGTAAGGAAGCCCCGTCTCAGGTGGTCCAGACAGATGGCTCTGGCGCCCTGATCTCCGCCCTTTAAGGTGAGGATATTGATAAGCACTGGGTGGGTGGCTGTAGCCACGAGAGGTCACATAAAGCCCCTCGCCCAGGGTACGGGGTAGTGGTGGCAAGGAGGGGACAGGGACGCCGGTGTGGCCGCAGCAGTCGGGGGAGGCGTGTCCATTTTGACTTCTCTGTTGCAATAGTAGGAACTTGACCCGAAGTGGTTTAAGCTAAAGGGGAATTGCCAGCTCGTACGACTGACGGGTCCCTTCGGGTGGGGCTTAGTCACGTCTCCAGACCCAGATTCCCTCCTTCCATCTCCTGAATGTTTCCTCTGTGTGTGTTGGCCTGACTGATGGACAGATGTTCACCTCCCCTCCCCCGGGGCTCAGAGTCTGCAGGGAAGAGACTCGGGGTGGGGGTGGGGGTTCCTAGAGGGGCTCTGGGACCTGGGACCTAGAGACAGGGAGGATGATGGTGGGCTCACACAGCAGCAAGGGCTTGGCTGCAGGGAGGTGGGGAGCTGAGGCCGGGGGGGAGGAGCCTCACGGCCAGCAAGCCCGTGGACGCTGTGGTCAGGCAGCGCAGCCCAGCCGCTGAGTCTTGGAGTCCCCAGGGTGTGGGCGGCATCTTGCCGGCAAAGGACCACAGAGCCGAACGACCCCAGGGCCTTTGCTCAGGAGGCTGGCCACTTAGCAGGACATTTGGACCTCACCCCGTAGAAGAGGAAGGACGACTGGAATGTTCTGACCCGTTAGGACGAGTGCGGGTCACTCCCGGGGCTGGGGACGGGGCGGCCGGACCGGCTCGGAAGCTGGGGTGTGAGTGGGGGGCAGGGGGAGCACGTGGAGGTGCTCAGAGCAGGCCCTGAATCAAGCTTAAGGGATGCCTGCCCGGTGCTCTGGAAGGCGAGGTCCTAGGCAGCCTCTTCCTGGGCCTCACCCGTGACCATCCCCGCTGCCTCTGCAGGGGACACACTCTTTGGCTCCTGCTGAAGTTGAGCCCTTGTGAAGGGTGTGGTCGTGTCCCACTGCTGTAAAACGGGAGGCTTGCGCTGCTGGGTGACTCAGTCAGGACCCGCCTGAAGGGCTCCCATTGTTCTGCATGTTTGTTCCTTAAGCGTGGGTGCCCTGAGGGCTCCTGACTCCCCCCGCGGGGCCGGGGTTGGGGTGCCTGCCGCTCCAGCTCCTGGCACAGCAGCAGCCTCGGGGCCACCCGCCCCTTGGGACTTGCTGCTTCCCTCTTGGGTCTGGGGTTCGCTTTAACCAACTCCCATACCCCACCCCTTATTTTGCTACAGTACAGAGTGAAGGTGCAAAATATCAAGTGGTTAATACATGTAAGTGTTTCCCTTTTAAAAAAAAAAACCTTGGAGGACGGGGTAATGCGTTTAATCACCCAAATCTCCAAGAACACACCCAAGGGTGCGTCCCTCTGTAATCATTCTCTTCCTGATCTCAGTCAAGCCAGGAGGCAAATTGGAAGCGTTATCGCAAACGGGGCACGTCCCACAGCCTTCAGGGTCTGGAGCTGGGGTGTGAGCCAGGAGGGGCTCAGGAGGGGCTCAGGAGGGCCTCCATCCCAGCAGGAGAGGAAGGGACACCAATGTTTTTATTTCAGGGGAGAGAGCTTTATTTTTAATATAAAAACAATTCATAACTCTTGTAAAAGTCCAGAAAAACACAAAGAAGAACGTAAACATTACATGGAATTCCCCTACCGAGTCAAAACTCCTGTTAGCTCCGGGGCGGACATGCTTCTGGAAGTCTCTTTTTTTGCACAAATACCCAGAGATAACTGAATTCTCTTTTGGATAAGTAGCCTCATACTGTTTATGCAGTTTGACATCTGCTTTTTCTCTCTGAAATTTTATGTGAACATTTTTCCATCCCAATTCATGCGGATCTGCCCGTCCTCTTAGATGGCTGCGTGGTGGTCCCGCGTCCCGTTCTGATGCCGAAAACTTGGCCTCTGTGCACTGGTGCTGAATTGAATCTCGGAGACAGAGTTTTGGGTGAAGTAGAAACAAATAGCTTTATTGCTTTGCCAGGCAAAGGGGGCCACAGCAGGCTCCTGCCCCGAAGAACTGTATGTCCCAACCTGGGTGGATTTGATGAGGAGTTTTCTAGCAAAGGTTCAAGGTGGGGGATTGCTGATAAGATTAGGGTGTGTGCAGGGCCTGCACTCCTTTATTCTGGCCTCAGGTGGTCTTTTCTGGAATGAAGAATACTGACATCTTCCATTTATTGGGGTTCTAGTTCGATAAAGAGCTCAAAATATATTGTTATGTGTATTCCTTGAGGTGGAACCAAGACCCTGCCCCAAGGCTGCACTATCGTTTCTTGGCTGTTCTTCCCTTGTTTCTGCATCCAGTCCCTTCCCTGATTAGCAACTGTTCGAATCTGCCCTTTGGAACTCAGGGAAGGTCATGGAGGCTGGAGTCTGATCCCTACAAACAAGGAACGGGGGGCACAGAAAGGCTTCCATGCCCAGGAGCCCCACAGTGTCCTGCTAGGCTTCAGTTCCACACAGGGGAGGGTCCCAGGGGCCAGGCTGTGGAGTGACAGGCCGTTGGCTGGGGCTCGGTCACATGGCAAAGCTGCGGGTCTGCTGTGTGCCCAGCAAGGGGAGAAGATGGACGTGGGCAGACAGCTGGTGGTGCCCACACACCTCTGTAGGGTTGGTCCCTGGAAGGAGGACCAGTCTGTCCGTCAAATGGTCAAGGCTTGTTATCCATCCTTTACTGCCAGAGTACTTGGCTGAGTCTCAGTGGTTTGGTGAACACGTGCCAGGCACTGAGCTGGGCCCTAGGGACGCACAATGAGCAGAAACCAGCATGAGCTCTGCCCGTAGACGCCGCCTGATGGGAGGTAGACGTCAATCAACTGATGACCCAGATGAGTGTGTGAAGTTATACACCAAGATAAGGGCTCTAAAGGAGAGGAAGGTGGGCCTGTGAGCATTTGAAAGGGGGTAAAAGTTAACTGGGTGCAGTAAGTATGCCTGCATGTGTGTGTGTGTGTGTGTGTGTGTGCGCGTGCACTTGCACGTAAGGTGAGTCATGGCAGGTAGGAAGAGAATTCCAGGAAGAGGACACAGCAGGTGCAAAGGCCCTGGGGCAGGAGGCAGCATAGCCTGTTTGAGAAGGAACTAGCTGTGCTTGAGTGGGTGATGGGCAGGAGGGGCCAGGCCTCGTAGGGCCCTGAGCCACGATAAGCAGTTTGGTTTCTAGGAAAGGCAAGGCTTTAAAGTTGCAGGACGACCTGATTACGTAAGTAAAACAGTGCCCGAGGCTGCACTGTGAAGCCTGAATTGGCTGTGTGGATGCAGGGAGACCATTTTGGAGGCGGTTGGGTTGTCCAGGCAAGACATGATGGCATCTTGGACAGGGTGTTGGCAGTGCGGAGGTGAGAAGCGGGTACATTCAGGCCCTATTTCGGAGGTCAAAGTGGGAGGGGCAGGGGCACGCCTGGCGTGACTCCGGGCTGTCGGGATGGGGTGCTGGGTGAGTGGCGGTCACTCGGTGCAGCAGGACGAACCCAGGTTCTGATGACGTTTGTCGCTCTGGCCTGTGAGGCACAGACAAGGGAATTCAGGATGCTCAGCCTCACAAAGAGAAAGGCGCCATATAGGCACCTGGTGGCCCACAGTAGGTGCTCAGTAAAGGTTGGTGACTCATGGAGGTGTTAGGAAGGAGAGTGGCAGTCCTCCGCCGCTCTGGAAGCGCTGTCACATAGAAGGCAGTCAGATGAATCGTGTGATCCCAATGCGCAGAGCCAGGATCAGGCTTCCCGGGGAGACCTGTCCGGGGCCAGTTTTACACCATCCCTGAGATCCAGCACTTTCTGTCCTGGGGGGTCTGGGTCCCAACGCCTACCCCTGGCACCCAAGGACCTCATGCCTTGGAGGGTCTCAGATCCTTCCTGCGTTTGGCTGTACCAGGAGCTTCCACTCTGAGGGGGAAGAGCCTTACCTACCCCGGGCAGACTCAAGTGTCCCCTTACCTGAGGCCACTCCTGCAAACCTCTGCCCGGCTGCCCGGCATTTGCCGAAAGACGTGGCCATTTTGCTCGTGCATCTGCCTCTTGCCATCCAAAGGTGGCATCCTGGTGGAGGGAGAGAGCACTTAGGGTCGGGATGACCTCGGTGTGAATCCAGTCTCCATAATGTCTAGCTGTGTGACCGCGGACCAGTTACTTAACCACTCTGAGCCTGACCCTTACCTGTCAGATGACATCACTGTTGCCTGTCCTGCTGGGTGGTTTGAGCGTCTATTCAGTTGTTCAGAAGTAGCCATGAGCACCTGCCGTGAGCGAGCCCCAGGCAGGTGTGATGTGCACACGGTTTCAATTATTTTGTCCATGTCACCCCCAGTTTACCAACCTGGGAACCGAGTAGGCCAGTATGGATTAGAAAAAGGTTTCCACGGGGATGGGGTGCTATGGGCTGGCCAAACAATGATTGCTAAGAACTTAGTGGAAGAGCAAGGTGGCTGGCTGTGAATGGAGGTAGGATCAGCCACAGGCTTGGCCGCCAGGAGAACAGAGGTCCCTCCTTGATGCCCGATATGGGGTAAAAACAGGATGTTTGAGAATTTATCAGATTTGGCTTATTTACAAGCACTTGATCACTAGGCTGTTCCAAGCACTTGACACGTTCCTGTACTTGGTTTTCACAAGTCGGTGCAGCAGCTGCAGAGGAGGCCTTGGTGGGAAGGGGTGGGGGTGGGGGAGCTGGAGGACGTCCCCAGGCCCTCGGCTTCTGGGGGACAGACCTGGGGTTCCGGCTAAGTAGTCACACAGGGCCACTGTGCTGTGCATCTTCCTGGATTAATTACAGTATTAAAAGTGAATTTCTAATCACCCTTCCTTGCCCCAACCTCCCAGAGCACACATTCGGCTCCTTAGGTAGGAAGGTGTATCAGCCAGGGCCCTCCGGAGAATCAGAACCAACAGGAGACAGGTAGACAGACGGACAGACAGATAAGGACACAGATATGTATTAAGAAATTTAATTTAAGGAATTGGCTTCCCATGGGGCTGGCAAGTGTGGAATCTGCAGGGCAGGCCAGCAGCAGGCTGGATGGACACTCAGGCAGGAGCTGACACTTAGAAGCAGAATTTCTCCTTCTCCAGGAAGCCCTCAGTGATTGCCCCAACGGAGTGAATGAGGCCACCACATTATGGAGGGTCATCTTCACTTAAACGCTGATTGTAGGCATGACCACATTGACAGAATACCTTCCCAGCCACCCCTAGACTAGTGTTTGGCCAAACAGCCAGGCACCAGGGCCTGGCCAGGCTGACTCATGCAGAGAGCAAAGGCTGCCGGCTGAACAGGTTTGGAAGGAGGGTGTGTCCAGGCGAGTCCCCAGGGTCCTCCTTTCTGAGTGCTCAGCAGAGGCAAGGCTGAGCGGCTCCTCTGGGGCCACCTCTGCCAGACCCTGAGGCTAAATGCACACCTGAGTTTGCTCAAGCAGGAAAAGCCCAAGTTGTAGGAATGTGCCTGAAAAATAAGGTCCCGCAGTTAAAGAATACGTCCTTTGTTTAGACTCATCCGACCTGTCTGATAAGAACCTGACAGACTGATGGTGAAGTGTGGGTTCCCAGCCACTGGGTGTGTCTGGGAGATGGGTCTGCCGCAGCCTCTGGGACCCTAGGGCCTCCAAGGAGAGGCACGGAGAACAAACAGGAGCAGTCCTCCAAGGCCAGGCCAAGTGGCAGGGACTTAGGGGCAGAGGGTGGGGAGGGAGGAGGGAGACGCAGTGCAGAGTAGGGCAGGCAAGTGGAATGGGCTCTGAAGGAGGAGAGAGGAAGCTGGGAGGCAGTGTGGCCGGCAAGGTGAGAGCACAGATTTAGATTCAGGGATGCAGAGAGCACAGATTGTCCCTGGATGAGGATTGCAGACAGGCCCATCCTGCCCTACTGGAGCTGAGAACCAGATGAGATCAGCAGTGACTCTGTACTGAGAGACATACATGGCCCGGGGCCTGCTCGCTTGGCTAGTGCAATGTGGGAGGGCTCTCTGGAGGAGGGGGACATTTGAACTGGTACCTGTAGAAGGAGGAGGAGCTGCTGTGTGAAGTGGAGGGAGAGCACTGCAGGCTCTGGGTGGCAAAGAGCCTGGCATGTTCCAGAACCCGTAGGTGCCCACCGTGGAGCAGAACGGTGGTGGAAGAGGTGGGCAAGGACACGGTGAGACAGGGCCTCCTGTCTGCAGACAGGGCCTCCTTGTACAGTGTGATGGGGCAGGGAGGCACCGTGGGACCCAGGCCTCAGAAGAAACGTGGGCCCTTGCCAGTCTAGGATTCGCAGGCTGAGCGGGTCTGGGGCCTGAGCCCACCCGATCAGCCCCCATTGGAGCAGGGGGCCTGGCAGTGGCCGGTGGGCTGGCGTGGGACATCTGCACTTGGTGAGGTGGGCAGGGGGTACTGGGAATGCCCTGCAGGGAAATCGAGGCAGGCCAATCCCAGCAGGGTGGCGGCTAGCCTGGGATACCCTGCAGAGCAGGGGGAGCGCAGGCCGAGGGCCTCCACCACAAAGCCCCGGACGCTTCCAGAAGCTGCATCAGGGGGCAGGAAGTCAGGGCTGAGGGAAGGGCCCGGGCTCTCGAGCCACCTGGCCTGGCGCCCAGGCTGCATGCCCTCGGGCGAGGCATGGGACCTCTCTGAGCCTGGGTTTCCTGAGGTCGTAAAATGAAAACTAGAATCTCAGGGCAGGTGAGGATGGCAGCAACTGTCATAAAGTCCCTTCCCGAGCCTGGCCAGTGGTCCTCCATCAGTGCAGGAGAATGGCGGGGTTCAGGGTCCGAACTGGGATCCCCGAGTAGGCCTCCTGGATCCGGACTCTGCGTGTATGAGTGTGGGTGATTCTACCAAAATGGGCCACTGCGTCGTCGTTTCGGAGGGCCCGTGACCCAGAAAAAGTGGGGCTTTCTGCCACAGAGGGACAGAATGGATGGCCCGGCTTCCAGGTAGACAGGCCTCCGTGGGCCCGTCTGCCAAGGGGAGGGTAGCCCCCCAGCTGCGTGGACCTGCTGGTCTGAACGGCACGGTGGTCTCAAGGAGCAGCAGACGGCAGCTTCTCAGAAAGAGCCCTGGACCCCCGGCCAGAAGGTCCGAGTTCTAATGTGCCACTTGCAGGCTGGGTGACACGGGAGATGTCCCTGTCTGTGGCCTGGTCCACGTCCTCTGGGCACCACCAGCTCCCACACTAGTTGCCTCCCTGGGTGTGAGTGCGCGTGTGCATCTGGCACAGAGCCGTGTGTGCCCTGGGTTCCCGGCTGCTGTCCCTTGATGAGCCCTTGCTGCGAGCAGAGGTTAGTGGCCGTTACTGATTCCTGTATTCAGGGAGCCCTTGGCGATGAAGCCAGGTTACAGGGTTAAGTCAGATCACGTCCCTCGGAAAACTACCTCTGGCTGTAAGATGCTGGTGGCATGTCATCAGTGCTTCACAAGGCATCAAGGCCTCCAGGTCCCAGGCCCTCGCATGGACTTAACTGTGCTCTGACCCACCTGCCTGGCAGGTGTGAGATCTCTTTGGGGTGGGCGCACCTGCTCTGGTTTATTTCTGCGTCCCGGCACCTGAATGAGGAGAGAGCAGAGCGCCTGCATAGGACCAGCCCTTCCCCTCCCTTCTCTCCGCTCACCCTACCGCCCAGGAGCGCCCCAGGCAGGGTCCCAGGCCCTGTCCCTTCCCCGGGGGTGCTTGTTACGGAGGGACCCCTAGTGCATCCGGCTCGCTCAGAGATCAGGGGCTGCTAGAGCTGCCCCTGTTGTTATATTTTCAGGAATTTCCCACGCTGGTTGTTAAACCAGCCATTACTGAAAAACAAATGATGTACACTTATGATTATGAAGATTACATTTAAAGCAAAGGTGATAAATACTCAGCACTCCCTGCTCCCTAATCTCTCGACTACATTTTACTACCATCTGTGCTCTCGAGGTTACTTAACCGCTATTGCGTCTGTGTGCGGGAGGAACAATATGTGACGATGTGCCCCCGGGCATCTCTTTCCAGCTCTGCATTCAGGGGCGTCACGTTGGAAGCTTGAAACTGGCCGTGGTGTATTTACACCACGGAAAGGAGGCTTGCGGGTCTGGGAGCCTGGGGTGACGGGTGCAGTCAGGAGAGACTTCCTGGAGGAGCTGACACCCAAGCCCAGTTCTGGGGAGTGAGTAGGGGTTATGTGGGCAGAGGAGGAAGGGCCGGCATTCCAGGCAGAGGGAGAATGGATGAAGGCACAGACAGGATTATTCCGATTTTACAGACATCACAGCTGAGGTCGTGTCACTCAGCACAGCTGGACAGGCCTGGAGCCAGGACCGGATTCTTGTGTGTCTGGCTCCTGAGCCCGAGGTCTTTGCACGATGCTGCCCTGGAGGGTGACACATAGGCAGACCCCCGGCAAAGCGTGTGGGACCCCTACCATGCTGCAAAAATGGCCTCCTCCCCAGGGGCTCTCCCCGGTGCACCCCAGAAGCGAGGCCATCCCGGAACGTCCCTCGGCCCAGGCACCGTGCCCTGGGCTGCCTTCCTGCCGGCTCGGGAGGGAACTCGGCAGTGCCTGGCCTTGGCGGGCCAGGGGAGCCTTCAGGAGTCAGCGGCCGGGGGAGTTGGGCCAGGGTCAGAAAGCTGGCTCTGGCCTCTGGGGTCAGCCGTGCTCTGCCACGTCCCTCCTGCTGCGGCAGGCACTCGGGCGGGCAAGAAGAGCCCTGGATGGGGGCCCTGACTCTGCCTTGAGGGAGATTACCAATTTCCCAGCTGCCAGGAGCGGGAGCCCTTAGCCCCTTCTTCCCTGGGAGGCCGTGGGATCAGCCAGGTGTGGTGAGATACTAAAGACCACACAGCTGGAGCTGGGATGGTTGAGCACATCCCTCTGCCAGGCCTTCCCCATGTGACCCTCTCCTGCCCTCCAGAGCCCTCAGGCAGCCAAGTTTTGTTCTCAGCCTACAGATGAGGAAGCAGGACCAGAGCCCGGGGGTCCCTGCCAGCCCCCAGGACTTGCCCTTGACCTGAGTCCCCAAACCCAGCTGCCATCAGCTGCTCTGGGAGGGATGTGACACACGCGGGCTCCTGGGCCCCTAAGGCTGCCTTGGGAGGTTTTGGGGGGGCGGAGGGGAGGGGGCAGGCACTCTCAGATGTGACAAGCACCCCGGGGCATTGTGACAGGGCTGCGGGGTTGGGAACTCAGCTGGGACACCGTGCAGCACCCCTCCCTCCCTCCTGCTCCCGGCTGCCTCCCCGGCAATGGGGTGGGCTCCTGTGGCCAGGTGGGGGCCAGGCGGGGGGAGCAGGGTTGGGAGCGCCAGCCCCAGAGGGTCCTCTCCTTTGCCTCTCCTCCCGCCCGCTAACCCACCACATGTCCCCAGTTCTCAGGCCCCCAAAGTTGGGTGTCCCCTTGCCCGTAGAGCCCGGGTTTCTGTGCAGCTTTTCGGACTCAGTCCTCAGGACGTCTTGGTCTGGAGGCTGGAGGACGGGCTGCATGGGACCTGCGGTGGGTGCCGGGGGTGAGTGACTCCTTGGGCCCCCTTCCCACCCCCCGCAGGCCCTGCCGTGGTCCCCCTGCTGCTAGCGGGAGACTCCCTGGCCCTGAGCACAGGGTCACCCTCACGCGCCGCTCTCCCCTTCCCAGCTTAGAGTGCGGTGACCTGTGTCGCCGCTGTCCCCTCTCCTCCCCTCTGTGTGTCACCGCCTGGGAGACCCAACCCCGGAGACACCCAGGGGCCCTAAAGCAGGAGATCACAGGCTGCAGGGGCGCTGGGCGCCACCCCGCGATCCTGCTCCATGCCCCCCTGGGATCCCTGCTCGCGGTCCCCTCTGGGCCCCTTCCCCTTGCTTCCACCTCCCCAGGGCCCGGCCCTGAAGACCCTCGTCTCGCTCAGGCCTCTGATCTTTCTCTGCCCCGCCACGCTCCCATGAACCACCCGCAGCCACGCCCCCCGGGGCCTCAGGACCCCGGCCTGTGTCAGGCTCCCACTCAACACTCACCCAATAACAGGAGACGCGATTTTCCTTTTATCCTTCCCGTTGGGCATCTTGGTTGACCCACAGTCCTTGGGAAGGTTGTGACATGGTACCTGGAAGTGGGTGCTGAAGTCTGAAATGACAGTTCTGAGTCCCCGTGGGCTGGGTTGTGGATTCCCCAGATCGGCAGGAAACCCCAGTGTCAGCACCATGCAGGTGGCTCGTTTCTGGCATGTGCCAGAACCTTCTTCCTGGTTGCAGGTCCGAGATGGCAGCAGGCGGCTCACGGCTCTTCCCTGGCAGAGACTAGCTTGATGGTGTGTGTATGTCTGTGATGTGTCTGTGTATGTCTGTGTGTCTGTATATGTCTGTATCCCTGAGTGTGTGTGTGTGTGTGTCTGTGATGTGTCTGTGTGTATCTGTGTGAGTGTGTGTCCAGTATGTCTGTGTGTATCTATGTGTTTGTGTATGTCTATGTGTGTCTCCATGTGTGTCTGTGTGTGTCTATATATGTCTGTGTGTGTGTGTCTGTGTGTGTGTCTGTGTATGTCTGTGTGTCTGTATATGTCTGTATCCCTGAGTGTGTGTGTGTGTGTGTCTGTGATGTGTCTGTGTGTATCTGTGTATGTCTGTGTGTCTCTGTGTGCGTGTGTGTCTAGTATGTCTGTGTGTATCTGTGTGTCTATGTATGTGTGTGTCTCCATGTCTGTATATGTCTCTGTGTGTGTGTCTGTGTATATCTGTGTGTATATGTCTATGTGTGTGTGCTGTGTGTGTCTGTGTATGTCTATGTGTGTGTCTGTGTATGTCTGTGGAGTCTGTGTGTGTGTGTGTATCTGTGTATGTCTGTGTGTCTGTATATGTCTGTATCCCTGAGTGTGTGTGTGTGTGTGTGTGTCTGTGATGTGTCTGTGTGTATCTGTGTATGTCTGTGTGTGTCTGTGTGAGTGTGTGTCTAGTATGTCTGTGTGTATCTCTGTGTCTGTGTATGTGTGGGTGTCTCCGTGCGTGTCTGTGTGTGTCTATATATGTTTCTGTGTGTGTGTGTGTGAGAGTGTGTGCGCCCTCTGAGGACCCCAGGCCCAGATTCTGTTAGGAGGGCCTTTTGTGACTCAGCAAAAATGGGTCCCTTGGGTTCCCTCCCCCATATCCTGCCGGCAACTGGGCTCCAAAACCCAGTGCGTGCCACACAGATTTGGTGATTTTTACGAAGGACACAAGTGGCAGTGACTGATGTTTCTGCTTTCCATAGTTAACCATGTGTCTTCACACCGTTTTCTCTCTTGATCATCACAATAACCTTTAGTATGAGGTGTTTTGTTTTAAATGTAAGGAAACCACTCTTTTGGGGGCAGGAATTGGGTTTTTTAAATTACAAAAGTCACAATTTTAACCATTTTAAAGCGTATGACTGAGTGGCGTTTAATACATTCTCAAGGTTGTACGACCTCCACTACCTCTGTCCAATTCCAGAACACTTTTATCAGCCCAGCAGGAAACCCCGTACCGTTGACCAGCTATTCTCGGGTCCTTTCCCTCCCCAAGACCCCGGCAATGACTACTCTGGTTTTGGGCCCTGTGGATCTGCCCATCCTGGACGTTTCGTATAAATGGGACCAGCCTAACGGCCGTGTCCGTGTTTTAGCGAACGTCAGAGCTTCACGACTTTGTGTGGGTGAACCGTGTTCCCGAGTCTGAATCGAGCTCATTTTGTTTATCCGTTTGTCCTTCGATGGGCAGTTAGGTTGTTGCCGCTCTTGGCCCTTGTGGGGGATGCCGCTGTGAACGTGGGTGTGCAGGTGTCCGCGCGAGTTTGGGTCCTCTGGGATCCACCTGCGAGTGGATCTGCTGGGTCGCGCGGTGATCCTGCTAAGCACACGGAAGGTCAGCCAGACCGGTTTCCACGCGGCCACACGGAAGCCACGCTTCTCAAATGGGGGCCAGAGGGGGGATCTGAACCGGGTCCTCTGGGGCCAGAACCTGACCCCCCCCTCCTGTTGCAGACTGTCCCCCACCTCCTTTCCGTCTTCCCCTCAGCCCTCCCAGGCAGGAGGGGGACAGCCTCACTCCCCCTGGGAAGCCCCCCGGGAGATGGTGCCGTGCCCACCCGAGCCGGGTCTCGAAGGTCAAGAAGGAGTTACTGAGGAAGACAGATGTGGGGTTGATGGGAGCAGAAACCTGCAAGGAACAGTCTAGAATTCGGGGGGCAGTCAGGGGAAGATCCACAGAGGTTGCTCTATCTCGGATCCTAACAAACGTGCCCAACACACACTGGCCCCGCCCGTGGCCGGGCTCAGCCCTGAGAGCTGACCTGCGCTGACCCACTCACCCACGCAGCTCTGGGGGGGTTGCCAGGGTGACCCCATTTACAGGTGAGTAGACCGAGGCTCCAGAGGCTAGCTGGCGCAGGTGCCCTTGACACCGAGCTGCTCAGCCTCTCCATTGTGCCCCCGGGATCGGGCTCAGAGACACAAAAAACTCACTCTTGGTCACACAGCAGAGGTGGGGAAGAGGGAGGATTTGAACTGAGGCTCCTTTGCTCGCCTTCCACACCTCAGCGTCCTCATCTGTGAAATGGGGGCGAAATAAACCGCCCACTTCCGGCTCTCAAACGGCGGCCATGAAAATTAAATGAAATCATGAATGTGCCCACATATGCAAATCTCCTGAAAGCTCAGCCATTTCCAGGCAGGAGGAAGTCCTCTCCCGGGTGTGCTTTCAAACTTTGTCTGCAGTGGGACATGTGTCTGTAGGTGTCAGGAGTCAGGGCTCTGGCCCCGGTTCTGCAGCTGGTCACCGTGGGGCCCTAACCAGATCTCTTTCCTCTGGGCTTGGTTCTGTCCACTGCAAAGCAGAGTGATGGGGATACAGAGAGAAGGTGGGGAGCCCGAGGGCCCCGGGTGCGCTGAGGGGGACCACCCCATCCTTGCTGCAGATCCCGCCTCAAGGGGCGAAGTTGCTGACTGCTCCCCTCTGGGTTTTCCTTTTTTTCTGAAGAGACACTTGTCGCCCGAGGAGTTCCAGGAGGTGTTTGGGATGAGCATGGAAGAGTTTGACCGCCTGGCCCTCTGGAAGAGGAACGACCTCAAGAAGAAAGCCCTGCTGTTTTGACGCTGCCGAGGCCCCTGACCACGGGCACGCCTGCGGGAACCACCAGACCCCTCCTCTTGCACTTGGCTTTGGCTTCTCTGTGTCCACGGTGGGCGGTGGGCGCCTGGAAGGGCCGGGCTGGGGCCTGGGGGCGGGAGGAGGTCCCAGAGCAGGTGCAGCCCCCCCGTTTCTGCCAGCACCGCTCCCGCCCGTAGTTTAGGGCCCAGACGCCTGGCTTCGCACTATTCCTTCCCCGCTGTTGCTTGCCATCAGGGAGATGCTGCAAGTCACTGCCCCGGAGATGGGGAAACAGACAAGTGCAGCCCACCTCCCAGGCCTCCGGGCAGTGCCCACCCCACGCTGGGCCCTGGGGCCACAGAGGCGATGGGACCGGAGATTTGAGGAGGCCTGTCGATGACAGGCGCTGACAGGGTCATGGGTGGGTGGGCGCACGGCGTGGCCCCCCTCACCCGTTCAGCCTCAGGAGGCACGGCCTGGCACATGGGCCCCCCACCCCCGAGGCAGGGGGAGTGCCACCCAGGGCTGCAAGAAGCATGGGGGCTCGGTTTTTACGGCCTTTGTGATGAATCAGTGTTTAGGGAGGAACTTCAGTCTAAACAGGCAGCTTCTGCCAGGGCCCTCCGTGCACTGCATTTTTCTTCCAGATCATCCCTTAGATGCCTAAATGATATCTTTAAAGTAACACAGAAGTTTTTATTTTATTAAAAAGTAGAGCCTACTTAAAGACGACATATATAAAGAGTTTAATTCTATGGTCCCGCTGAAGGGGAACACCTCCAGCCTGATTCTCCACTGTTCGCATCTGTGTGGTTTCGGATTTTGGGTGTGTTCCTAATACACAGGACTCCTTGTCTGTTTTCTTTGTGCTTTTTTGCTCTTTGACCTGTCGTACAGGTACCCCAAAAGGCAGACCCACTCCCCGCCCCCGCCATAATGCTGTTTGTAAGTACACGTAAAATACAGCCACCACTGTTTTTCTCGCTGTCATTTTCCAAGTCTTGGAGAGAAGACATCCTCCCCTGACGGCCAGTGCCCCAGAATGAAGGATTTCCATGCCCTCTTGGTGACATGGCCAGGGGCGTCCCACCTTCCCCCCTTCTCCCCCATAAAACACGGACACCCCCAGGGAGGGATGCTCGTGCCGGGTCCTGAGACCGACAACCAGACCCTCGGGGAGACGGGATGGGAGGTGCCGCCTAGATCCACAAAGTCAGCAGGGCATCCACGGCAGGAGGCCGGCGGGTCCCCCGCTGGAAGACGTCCTGCTTGTGATTAGGTGTGGGCTAGAGCGTGGTGCCTGACACGGAATGTTTGTCAATGCGTTGAGAGGCCTGTGAAACACTGCAAAGGTGTCCCCAGAGTCTGTCCCCCTCCCCGTCTTTGTGAAGCTGCATCTTCCTGTGTGTCCTGGATGTTCCCATCCGTGAGTCAACGTCACTCAGCTTCCTTTTGGCCCCGTAACACGCCAGTCCCTCTGCGCACCTGGCTTCTCACCAGCCCGGCTTGGCCAGGGAGGGGAGTTCTCAGCACCTAGTATGCTTCCCTCCACTTCACGATCTGAGCCCGGGCCACTGGAAACCCCCAGTTTCTCACTAGCGAATGTCATGTTGGACTAGGGGAGCCTGGAAAAATAAAGGATGATGTATTATAACTTGTGAAAGTGAAAAGCCACTTCTTATAAACGCGCGTCATTTCTAGGCATGGACCCCCTTCTACTGACAGTCCTTGGGGAGAGCATCTGCCGAAAGTGGTCGCCCCGGAAGCGTGCACAGAGCCGGGCAGGACGGCCCCGGGGTTGGCATCGGGAACGCCCTGGGACAGCGCTCTCAGAGGCAGCCCCTAAGGGTGGGGCCCTCTGCTTGCTCTAGAGCCCCTCAGCTAGGCATCAGGTGCTGAAGGAGACACCTGGGGCATTATGCCTGCCCCCAGTCAGGCTGGGGAGACAGACCAGCAAACAGACAATGACAATAAAACTGACCCTTTGGAGAAGGTCCAGAGGAGGCACCATATACACCCCAGAGGTCAGGGGGCTGGGCTTTCTGAGAAGGTGTTGCCAAACTTATTCTTGACAGATGAGGAGGTGTTCCCAGAGGCCAAGGAAGGGAAGGGTGTTCCAGGTAGAGGGAACAGCAGGAGTGGACACTGAGCCAGAGGCAGCTTCCCAGGTTCCGGAAACTTGGGTTGCTGGTTATGGCCGGAGCACATGGCTAAGGAAGGGAAGAGAACGAAGGCCGGGCTCCCTCCAGGGAGGGCCCAGCAGGTCGGCAGATGTCATCCTGGGATGGAATGCTTTATAATCTCTACCTTTGTTTGCTCAGGCTGCTGTAACAAAAACCATAGACTGGGGGCTTAAACAACAAAGATTACTTTCTCTTGGTTCTGGAGTCTGAAGTCCAAGATCAAGGTGCTGGCACGATCGGGTTCTGGTGAGAGCCTGCTTCCTGCTTACAGATGTGTGAGCTGTGTCTTCACAGGGCAGAGAGAGATCATCTCTCTTCTCATCTCGCTCAGCTTCTCAAAGGGCACTAATCCCATTGTGAGGGGCCCACCCTCACAACCTAATCATCTTCCAAAGGCCCCCTCCTAATCCATCACACTGGGGATTAGGGCTTCAGCATATGGTTTTGGGGGACACATTTAATCCACAGCAGTTTCTAATCTTATTCCAATGACATTATTGACTCTCATAAAGCCCCAGAAGCCTGTCCACATGTACACAATCTGCCCCATTTTAGTATACCCGGGTTTGCAAGTCAGAAACCAGCACATTCCTTCACCCCCAAGGACGGCCTGTCGGAGGTCCTGGTTCCACCCTGAAGCATCTCTCTGTATCTCTCCATCTCAGCAGACACTGTCATGGAATTATCCAGATCAGAAAACAGCCTGAGAGTGGATGGTGGCACTGTTACCAATGACCCAGGGACACAGCATACACCTGGCCTGTCCCAGGCAAACTGGACATGTGGTCACCCTGACCATACTCCCTCCCCCCTCACCTCTCACCTGGGTGAACCCAGCTTCCCAATCAGCCTTCTGTCCCCACTCTCACCTCCTGGACCTGTCATTTTTCACAGACAGCCAGAGTGATGCTTTGCAACCATCAGTTGGATCATGTCAAGCTCCCAACAGCACCTTCTATGACCCCCCACTCTCCCCTCTCCCTGCTCCACACGGGATCGGCCTCTGTCCCATACATCACAGCCACGCTGCCTTCCTTCAGCACAAGCCCTGAGCTTTTGCACGTGCTCTCCTCCCTCCTGGAGTTGGGGGCGTGCTTCTTCTCCAGGCAGGGCCCCTCTCTCCCCTCTTGGTTTGGCTCTGAAGTTCTCACCTCAGACAGGCCCCTCTGCTGACTCTAGGAATTTCCCCACCAATGCCCGCCCCTGTGTCAGCACATTCTTCTTCTTTTTTTCTTTTTTTCCCAAATGACAGTTTCACTTTGATTTGGGGACATCTTGTATTTTCTCTCTTCTTTTAATTTTTTTTTTAATTTTTAAATTTATTTTATTGAAGTATAGTTGATTTACCATGTGGTGTTAATTTCTGCTGTGCAGCAAAATGATTCAGTTATACCCACATGTACATTCTTTTTCATATTCTTTTCCATTATGGTTTATCACAGGATATTGAATATAGTTCCCCAGCACATTCTTCTTACCTGTTTACTGATGCTTTCCCTCCAAGAGGGCTGGCAGTTTTATAACAGTGCTCTGTGACCCGTCATTGGAATATTTGGTAACAGGACTGGAGCCCAGAGTTTCTCCTGGTATCGGTGCTTCTAGAGCAGCGCAGCCCAGTAGAACTTTCTGCAAAGCATTCTGTACCCACACTGTCCAGTATGACAGCCACTAGCATTTGAAACGTGACAGGTGTGACTAGGGAATTCAGTTTTAAGTTTTCATTAGTTTAAAGGTCAGTTTAAGTAGCCACGCGTGACTAGCAGCTGCCGATTAGACAGTGCAGACCTGGAAGATTAGAAACTCCCAGTGTCCTGACCGGAAAGACCGGCTGCTGCAGGAGGCTCGGGTCCTGTCATTCTGGCTAGTGGAGTGTCCGTTTGGTGCCTGGTGTGTAGGGTCATTTAGAGTACATTTGCTGAGCCCCCGTCTGCACCTGGCACTGTCCCGGGTGCTGGAGGTATGCACAACCAGCCCGTGTCCCCCAGAGCTTACACCCCCACCTGAGCCCCAGCTGTCTCGGGTTCTAAGGAGCTGCCCACCCCAAAGTCCCAAGCCAAGTCTGGCCCCATTCTCCACGCCAGCCTTGGTGTCTGCTAATGGCACCAACCTTCCCGAATTGGCCCCAGCCTGGGCCTGTGTCAGGAGCCCCGAGACTGATGGGGCAGGGAGATGTCAGCCTACAGGCCTCCTTTCTGGACCCTTCTCCCCAGGGTAGCTGTGCCTTCTAAGCCACTGAAATCTCAACCCAACGCTTCAGAATTCACTGCTTTGAATGTGAGGAGGAAGAGAGGCTGGCAAATCACACAGCCCATCCTAGGGTTTGGCTCAGAAGTGACACGTGTCACCACCAGTCAGGCCCATTGGTCAGAGTTAGTCACGTGGCTCCACCCAGCTGCAAAGGCATCTGGGAAGCACGGCACCTGTGTGTCGAGAAGGGGAGAGGACCCGCTCTATTGGTGGGCACTCCCAGCTCTACAGCCCAGGCTCCCCGAGGCCTTCTTGTCCCCATGTTCAACCCCCCGTGCCTTCGGTGGCTCTTTGTACGAATCGTCAAGAGGCCCCCAGCTGCCCCGGTCACCATCCTCTGCAGGTGAGCTGCCCTCATTCATCAGTGCCCAGCTGCCCACCAGCACCACACGGACCCCAGTCCCTCCGAGGCTTTGCCGTGTTCCGCGCCCCCTCCTTAATGCGCTTTACCCACAAATCACCATGTCCTGCCCATGACCTGCTGCCCCCAGCACAGGTAACCAGACCAAGAATGGCCCCTGAGACCCCTGCAGAGCAGACTCCCTGGTTACCCTGTGGGGCATTTCTTCCCCAGCCCCAGCCCGAGAGGCTTCGTTCTGCGTGGAGATGGTCCACCCAGTCAGCACTCTCTCAGGGAGCCGGACGATGAGATGCATGAACCAACCGGGGGGTGGACAAAAGCAGGGGACACCCAGCCGGAGCACAAGCCAGCAGGGGCCACGCGGTAAAGAGGGGGCACAGAGAGAAGTTGGTCAGGAGAGCAGGAGGGGGAAGCAGGAAGGAGACGGAGCTGGAGTGGCCCGTCACAAGCATGCAGGACATCGTGAGTGGCCCTGGGGGTGGCTTGGGGCTGTCCTTAAGCCCACCCACCCCTGCTCTAAGTTCTGAGCCAGTTGAAAACCAACAGGAGGTGGACGAGGAACCAGGGACTGTGTCAGTTTCCTTAATGCACCAGACTCCGAAACGCCAATGCAGAGCTTCTGGAACAGCTGAGTTGGAAGACGTTGCTTAGTGTGTTTTAGCTCAGAAAAGTCTGCAAGAATGGTCCACTTCCTACCCGACCCGCACCTGGACCTAGGGTCCCACTGGCTGACACCTGGTGGCACAGGGGGTGGTAGAAGCACCCTCGCCGGCCAGCACCACCAGGAGGGGGCCTGCCTGTGAGCCCCCCTTCCCGGGGAAGCAGAGGGAGGAGGGCCTCCAGGCCCATCCCCAGAACCCAGGCCTGGGACCTGGCTTGGGCACAGCTCCCGCGGGAGGTGAAGAAGTGAATCGTTGTAGCGTCCACTTACAGATCTCACTGTCTGTCCCGCCCTGTTCTGAGCACCTGAGGTCCTCACAATAATACTATGAGGCGGACCCTTCCATAATCCCCACTTTGCAGATGAGGAAACTGAGGCACAGGGAATGTCAGATAAAAGACCTAAAGTCCGCCCTCTGCATTTGGACAAGGGGCGTCGTCTCCCAGGTGCCTGCCCCGAGATCCCTGGGCAGAGCTTGGGCGCAGGTCGCCCTCAGGCCAGGCCCGCAGCTGCTCCATCTCACCACCCAGAGAAGCCTCCGTCTTTGTGGACAGTCAGGGACACTCTCCACTGCGCCAGCGAGGGCGGTGGCCAGCTGTGTCCTGGATGGGGAAGATGCTGTCCCAGGCCAAGAGGGAAGTCACTTCCAGTCACCCTTCATTTACGAGGATCCCTAGACGGCCCGCCGGCCCCGGCCCCGAGGGCACTGAGCGTGCCCTGCTGCTCAGTCTTCGGCAGGTGGAGGGTGGGCTCCTTCTGGCCGAGCCCCAGCTGCCCCTCCCACTGCCACTGCCCCCGCCTCTCCCCCCTCCTCCAAGGCCATCACCCCCACTTTCCTTCTGCTCCTGTCCAGGCTCCCTTCCCCTACATCACCTCCACCCCTTGCCATTGTCTTTCTTAGTTCCCAGGCTGCCGCTCCAGAGGGAAAGCTGTCTACTAAACAGGTGAAAGCTGGATCATTCCAGAAGCCAGTTCCCCTGGCCCCTTGTCTCCCCCTCCCCGGCCTCCCCCTCCCCCACCTTCAGGAGCGGAAGAAACCCTGGTATCGGGGAAGTCATCCACCTGTGCTACGGGAGCCAGGACCTGGCCCAGTTCCCGGCCCAGTTCCCAGCCCACGGGCTGAGAGGGCACGTCCCCAAGTGTGAGAGCACTTCTGACAAATTAAATGAGAAAGGAGATCAGTGCCTCCCTGGTGACCGCCAGAGGCTGCCAGGCTATTACTGAACCAGGTTTCATGAATAATAGAGGCTTCCTTTTCTCCTGTCTGCAGCCTGAGCACCATGAACCCTCCTCAGCTGCACATCGTTTCTGAGCGCTCCACAGAGCAAGCGCCACATCCTGCCCGTGCTTCCCGCCTCCAACGCCCCGAATCTCTCTGTCCTGATACTTACGTGCCGCATCATTCCCCAGCCCACACTGTGCTCAGGGGCCTGCAGCAATTGGTCTGTAGTGCAGGCTTGACTGTGCCACCTCCTGCCCGGACACCTCACTGCAGGGACCTCCGTGGCCTGTCCTCCGACTCCTTCACGGGCACCATGTGGCCACTGATTCCCTCTCCAGACTCTTCTTTACTCCTCCGTTCTGGCAGCCTTATTTCTTGAGCATCATCTTCTCACCTCCCTCCCAAACATGGCGCTCTTAGCAAGGGCTCTTTGCTTGGCCCCATCTAGCAAACTCCTATTCATCCTTCAATACCCAGCTGAGACATCATCCTCTCTGCAAAGACTTCCATGATATGACCCCTCTCCCCAAACTGTTACCACTCTTCCTTCCATTCAGATAACCCTGTTTATGTACAAATATTACTGAGTTGGGCGTGACAAAACAGAGATGAAGAAGATACTGTCCCTGACCTCAAGAACTGATCACAAACCCATGGAAGAGATGTGCTATGGACTAAATTGTGTCTCACACACACACACCCAAATTAATATGTTGAAACCCTAACCCCCAGTATGACTGTATTTGGAGATGGGCCTGTAAAGAGGTAATTAACGTTAAATGAGGTCATAAGGGTGCGGCCCTAATCCAATAGGGTCAGTGCCTTATAAGAAGAGGAAGAAAGTTTTCTTGCACAGGCCCTAGGAAAAGGCCATGGGAGGACACAGGAGAAGGTAGCCATCTACAAGCCAGAAAGAGAACTCTGTCCAGGAACTGAATCTGCCGGCATCGTGATCTCGGACTTCCCAGCCTCCAGAACGATGAGAAATAAGATAATGTTGTTTAAGTCCCTGTCTGGGTATTTTGTTATGCAGCCTGACTGACCGGTACAAGGGTCACAGGAACAGGCAACAGCAGCACAGGTAGAAGTGCTGTGATGGAAGGTGGGGGTATGGGAAGGACCCTAACTGGGAGCGGGGCGGGCATCTGGGAAGGCTTCCTACACCCAGCCCCACTACAGCTGAGTTCAGAGGGGTGAGCAAGGGTCAGCCAGTGAAGGCCGGAGTGAGGACGGGTGGAAGAGGCATTCTAGGCCGAGGACACAGCACAGCAAAGGCTTAGGACCGGAAGCTGCCTGGAGCCTCCAGGAGCTGCACAGTATATCTGGGGTTTGGGGCCCTCCCTGCCCTGGGCTCCACAGTAGCCTGGCTGTGCCCGGGATACTTTCCACCTCGGCTCATAATGACCTGTGAACCCTGCCAGGGAGACGCCGCTGGGCCCTTCCTGGAGGCCTGGGGCCCACAGGATCCGTGATCATCTGGAGGCTCCTATGAGAGCATCTGCATCTCTGGCCTTGGGCTCTGCTCAGCCTACGTGAAGGGCAGGCCTGGAGCCCCAGGGAGTTAACCCACCTCCGGGGCAGCCCTTAACCAGTGAGGCTCCCCAGACCCTCCGCCATGGGTGGGACATCTCCGAGGTTGTCCACACTGGGCTTGAGTTCCCACTGCCCACAGCGGCCACCTGCTCCTGAACACGCCTCCCTTGGCACCTTCCTTACCTTCCCCGGCCCTTCCCTCCTCCATGCTTAAACCATTTGTACGGAGTTCTGGTTTCTGGGGCTACTTCTGGGGATACCTGTCTTCCATCAGGCCACCCCTGCCAGGGGGCGGGGAAAGAAAGGTGTACTCTTACAGCCAGCCTAGTGCTCTGGCCTTCCCAGGTGTAAGCAGAGCCCTTTGGCATAACCGTGCAGGGCCATGGAGGGAGCGTGGGTGATTGGCACCGCTGCTGTTGCAGTAGGGCAGGGTCTACAGTAGGGCAGAGTTTGGTGGAGAAGAACAGAGTACAAAGGAGAGTAAGGAGGGGCAGCAAGACGTGGGTTAAAACGTGTTGTCCAGACCTTGTGCTTATGCTGAGCCTATTTCCGACACAGCCTTCCTTTCCTCCTTCCTTCCCTGTCACTATGGAAGAAGGGACTTCCCCTCCCCCAGGACTGACCACCCTGTATAAAAAACACCCTCTCTTGTCACTCTCTCCTTTTATCCTGTTTGTTTCTTCCTTAGTATTTATCCTCTCCTGACACACGTATTTTCTGTCTGCTCTTCCCACCCCAGATAGAAGGTAAGCTCCAGATTTTTATCTATCCTGTTCACTGTTGTATCTTGAGATCCCAAAAGACTGCCTGGCACATAGTAGGCACTCAGTAATTGCTGAATTAGTCAGTTAATGTCATAGGGTTGAGGAGGTTCAAATCGTTTCCAGTCTGCCTGGCAGGCATGTGCTCCCAATTCATACTGGTTTCTCTTCCTCTTCTCACTTCCTCTCTCCCTCCATCACTCCCCTGCCTCTTTCCCGTTGGTATTTTTACGCTCAGGTCTCTCCCGTTAAAAGAATAACACATCCCCTACGCCATCATCCATGCCAACAGGCCCTCCCTCTGCCTCACCCTTCACCCTTCCAGCCACTGCCCGAGCCTCTCCCCCATTCGGACTCAGATGTGTATTCCCAAGGTGCCTCCTGTACCTCCCCCCCAAACCTCAGTCCACTCTGTCTGCTGTTCACCTCCTCCACCTCACATGACTCTCCTTGCCAAGGTCATCAACGAACGCGCTGGGAGTAAACCCAAAGGATGCACTTGGGTCCTACCGGACTGCCCTCACCTGGCCATTTGCTCTCTGAAGCCCTCCCTCCTCGGACCCCCTTTCTTCCCTTGAGCTCGGTCATACCACACCCTCCTGGTTCTCTGCCAAACTCTGCTCACTCAGCACCATGTCCCGGGACAGTCTCCCGCAAGCCTGTGACTCTGTTCATCCCTCGCAGACATCCGTGAGGACATTCGAGACATCCGCTGAGCCTCATGGCCAGCTTTCTCCGGAGCACCTCCCCCTGGAGGTGGGTACCTCGTGTGTGACATGCAATAGACAGGACTGTCTTCTTCCACGCACCCCAAACCTGCTGTCCCCCCCCACTTCCTCGCCCCTCCACCATCTCTCCCATTGCCATGTGGGAAAGCAGGGTCCAGTCTGCACTCCTCCCGGCCCCTCATCCTCCAGCCAATCAGCAGGTCCTGCTGAATCTCCTTCTGGAACCCATATCCTCCACCCCAGCCTCCCTGCCACGACCTCCTCTCAAGCTGCATCTCTCTCCAGCATCATGGCAAAAGTATCCCTATCAGTCTCTCTGCCTCAAGGCCTGGCCCCTCCAACCTCTTCTCCTGGGAGCAGCCCAAGGCAAAGGAAGGGGGCGGAGATAGTGCTTTAAGAGCAAACCTCAAAATTCCTTTCCCAGAGAAAAGCACATATATTTGTATGGGAAGCCACCCTGAAGGTTAGCTTTGATTATAAAGACCCAAGGGGGCTGAGGCTGGGTCTTGAAGAATGAGTAGCAGTTTGCCAGGTCAGAGCTTGAGCTGGAAAGGAACTTACATCTATAAGGTGCTTACTAGGTGCCAGGCAATTTACATATATGATCTCATTTAATTCTCAGAAAAATCCAGCATGGTAGGTATCATGCATATTTGACTGTTGTGGCTACTGAGACTCAGAGAAGCTAAGAGACTTGCCAAGGTCATACAGGCCTTAGAGCTGGGTTTCAAGAGATGGTTGTTATTACTCTCAAACTTATGATTTCTCCAAACACCAAGCCACCATAATAACTTGATGGACCAGTGTTTGCAAAGGCACCAAGCAGAGCAGGAGAATGACATGCTTAGGGCCAGCTGGGAAGTGGCTCTTTTCCTATCATGCCATGTGCATGAAGGAGACAGAAAACAGTGCATGTAAGTGGTTGTAGCTTTTGGAGGAGACGGATGAACAGTTTTGTTGTGTTTTTGTTTTTTCTTTCAACATTATGAGACTGTTATCCCATTGTCTTTTGACTTCCATTATTTTGGGTAAGAAGTTATCTGTAAGTCTTATTGTTATTCCCCAGAATATGGTGTTTGTTTTCTATGTCTGCTTTTAAGATTTTATTTTATTTTATTTCATTTCATTTTATTATTTTATTTTACTTTCCACCACGTGGCATGTGGGATCTTAGTTCCCTGACCAGGGATCGAACCTGTGCACCCTGCCGTGGAAGCATAGAGTGTTAACCACCAGACCGCCAGGGAAGTCCTAAGATTTTATTTTAATCATGAGTTTTCAGCAGCTTGGTAGGCAGCCTCTGAGAAGACCCCCAGTGATCCCTGCTTCCTGGTGTTCCCACCCTCGTGTGGTCCCCTCCCATCGAGTGTGGGCTGGACCTTCTGACTTGCTTCTGATTGAACATGGTGAAGTTGATAGTAACTTCCGGTAACCTGTGTAGCTTCCATCTCAGGTGCTCTGGGGAAAGTCAGCTGCTGTGTTGCGAGTGGCCCTGCATAGGTTTCACGTCTTGTGAGGAATGTGGCCTGCAAGAAGCCATATGAGTGACTTGGAAACAGATCCGTCCCCCAGTCAAACCTTCACATCAGACCGTGGCCCCAGCCAACAGCTTGGTTGCAACCTTGTCAGAGACCTTGAACCAGAGGCACCCAGTTGAGCTGTGCTAGATTGCTGACCCACCAAAACTGTGAGATAATACTTATAAGTTGTTTTAAGCCTCTAGGTTTTGGGGTAACATGTTATGTAGCGATACATGACCAGTGCGGCAGCCCTGTGGGCTTTCAGTGCCTTGGTGAACTCACATCACATCCTAACCTGGGCTTGGATTTCCCACAGGTGCCCAGTTGCCATAGATGATCTTTGCTCCCTCTAGGCTCCGGAATCTAGGAAGACTGCATCAAAGGTGTCATGGAAATGCACCTTACCTTGTGATATAAATAGTTTGTATTTAATTTTCTCCCTCAAGAGATGTGTTACTGGAAGAATCTGGAAGACATCTCTGGTCACTAACCCTACCTCATAGCCCTTCACAGTATCAAACTAGGTCAGGAACTTCTACAAAGAGTGTTGGCCCAGCTCTTGGATCAATAAACCTTGATTTATTTTCCCATCAAATGAACATTCTCCTTACATCAGAAGGGCTGTGGTGGCAAAGAGGGATTGGACTTATTTTCTGAGGTTCAAGAGGTCCCGAAATTTCAGTTTTATATGGGGAAAAACTTTCTACTAGT
Organism: Balaenoptera musculus; assembly: GCF_009873245.2. Lineage (NCBI taxonomy): Eukaryota > Metazoa > Chordata > Mammalia > Artiodactyla > Balaenopteridae > Balaenoptera > Balaenoptera musculus. The sequence continues at coordinate 137,123,007 of NC_045789.1, read as the reverse complement.
CAGAGTTGTGCAATCATACCCTGACTGGTTTAATGGGTGGTGAGTTTCTTGTTAGTGGACATAAGCCCAAACAGGATGACCACTGATGAGGAAGGATGGTCAGGCTGAGTTTATTAATTTGACACACATTTCTTGAATGTCTACACACTTCAGTTAGGAATTCTGTAAGTAACACAAACATTGACTAACAGTGGCTTACATCAATAAGGCTTTTGTTTTTCCTACCTAATAGGGAATCTGGAGGTAGATGATTCCTGGTCTTGATTCAGTGGCTCCGGGGTAGGAGAGTCAGAATCTCTCTGATTCTGACTTTTGCTTGTCGTTGTGAGATGGCTGCTACAGCTCCAGACATCACATGTGTGTTCCAGGTACTAATCCCTGCTGCTTAGAAAAAGCTGTATCTATTCCTTTCCTGGGGGAGAAAAATCTTCCCTAGAAGATGTGCTGGTAAATCTTCAATTACCGGCATTCTAGGGGATGGAAGGAAGGAAGGAAGTCCTGATTTGTAGCAATTACCAATTTCTGTGGTATAAATTCTCCTACCACATCTGATTTCAAGCTACCAACATGACATTGCTAGCTGCGGGTATGGGAAGAGATGGCTGTAGCACACCGTTATATACTATTTCTATCGTACAGTTAACGATAGATGTAAAATCCTCAGTGGCATAGATCATTGTAAACTGCAGTGAAATAATGAGGAAGGGAGGAATTTTCAGTATTTATTATCTTTGCTTTTAATATGATTCTCATTGTAAGTTTATATAATTTAATTTTTGAGTAATGATTGGGTTTAACAACTGACTTGCAAAATTCCTAAACAATGAGCAATTGGCTCTCATGGTCTGGTCCACAGTGGCTCCAGGACACCACTGCTGGAAACATTTCTGCCAACTTCCCCTGTGTCTCACTGGCCAGGACAATAACACACGGCCACCTTGGGCTATAAGGGAGGTTAGGAAGGCAGTAAACTATTCGCGTGTCTCTAATGGAATATGCCCAGGGAAAAGGGGGCTGGGAAGGACAGTAGGGTCAGCCAACCCGCTGATGGATTGGTCTACCTTTGACCAATCGCCTTAGAAGAAAACTGTGAGGGCGTTTGAAGCACAGTGATGAGCAAGACACACTCCGTTTCTGTTCTCATGGGGCTTTCATGCTGGTGGCAAGGGAGCGATGCTAAACAAATTAGTAGAATTGTGATGAATGCCAGAAAGAAGTACAGGGGGCTATGAGTATATGTATGGGGGAGGGGACCTAGTATTAGTTTTTTATTGTTTCATAACAAATAACCACAAATACAGCAGCTTAATGTAACACACATTTCTTAATTCAGTTTCTGTGGGTTGGAGTTTAGCCCATGTTAGCTGGGTCCTCTGCTCAGGGCTCACTCAGTGTGTTTGTCTGGGCTGCATCCTCACCTGGAGGCTTGACTGGGGAAGAGTCCTGCCAAGCTCCTTCAGGTTGGTTCCAGAAGTCACTTCTGCAGGCCTGCCTGACCGGGAGCCCAGCTCTTTGCTGGCTGTCAGCTGGAGGCAATACTCAGGTCCTACAACCATCCACAGGCGACTTCTCCAAAGCCTGTAGGTAGAACCTCTCCTTATAGTCTAAGACAAATTCTTTTTTTCAAATTAATTTTTATTGGAATATAGTTGATTTCCAATGTTGTGTTAGTTTCTGCTGTACAGCAAAGTGAATCAGTTGTACATACACACGTATCAACTCTTTTTTTAGCTTCTTTCCCCAAATAGGTCATTACAGAGTACTGAGTAGAGTTCCCTGTGCTATACAGAAGGTACTTATTAGTTATCTTTTTTATACATAGTAGAGTGTATATGTCAATCTCAATCTCTCAATTTATCCCTCCCCCCCTTACCCCTGGTAACCATAGTTTGCTTTCTACATTTGTAACTATTTCTGTTTTGTAGATAAGTTCATTTGTACCCTTTAAGACAAATTCTTATGTAATGTAATGTGACCTGGGAGTGACAGTTCATCACCCCTGTCACCTGTATTGGCCAGAAGCTGTCACAGGTTCTGCCTGAACCCAAGACGGGGAGATCATACAAGGGTGTGACTCACTGGGGGTCACCTCAGGGTGTGTCTGCCATGGTTGTACTTGGCGCGGAGGTGGCTACAAAGTCTTCCTGGGGAAATTGACACTGAAGGTGAGACACTGAAGGGTCAGTGGGAGTTGGCCAGGTAGAGGGAGAAAAGTGTGTCAGGCAGAGGGCAGCGTGAGCAAAGAGGTCTGGGACCCGGTGCTGTCCTTTGCAGTAACTACTTTCCTTCCTGAGATTTTTTGTTCCTGATCTCTGAGTACATCCGCCAAACATGGGGCCTGGCTGAAGAGGCATGGGGAAGTTTCTTATCTCCAGGGAGGAATTTGGCAAATCAGACTGGAAACCGGGCTTTCAGTGGTGTGCCTGTGTGTGTGCATGTGAGTGTGTGTGTGTGTAGAGAGATGGGGATAGGGTCTGCCCCAGTCACTGTCAAGACCTTATCCATGCATCCATTCCTTCTACCAGCAACCCTGAGTGCCTTCAGGGTGCCGGGCTCTGTTCTGCACGAGAAATGACTCAGTCAGACCCCTGCCTTGTCCTAGAGAGGTCACACTTCACTGGGGGTGAGAGGAAACCACTCAGATGGAAAGCTCCAGCTAGTGCTGTAACTAAGGTGGCCACGGATGCGTGGGGATGCAGAGAAGGCAGGCTTGGCGGTGGTGGGGGGGGGAGGGGGGAGGGGAAGAACGCAGTCCCGGAGGATTTCAGGTTTCAAGCTGAGCACCTGGGCGGATGGAGAGGCCATTTACTGAGAAAGAAGAACGTGGAGGAGCAGGTGGGGGTTATTGAATAAAGCACTTTGTTTTGATGGTGAGACGTTTGAGATGCCTCCTGGGCGTCCAGCTGCGGATGCAGGGGAGATCAGGGCTGGAAATACAGAGCAGGCAGTCACCACAGTCTGTGGATGGTTGAAAGCCTGGGAGAGCCTGAGATTCTCGGTAGGAGGGTCCATGCCCGAGCCATGGGCCGCCCTAACACCCCAGCACCGAGAGGTTGGGCAGAGAAGGGGTGTATCCCGGAGAAGCCGCTAGTGATAGGGAGGAAAACCGGGAATGCGGGGTCACACGACGCCCAAAGATCAAACACGGCGAGGACAGAGGTTTTATGGATGATTGGTACTTGGATATACGGGGGGGTGACAGGTGGGGAGAGGGGAGCATTGCAGATGGGGAACTGCGTAGGCACAAAAGCTTTGAGGTAGGAAAGGGAAACAGCTCTGCTCTGCACTCCTTTATCCTGGGTTAAAGTAACTCCGAGAAATTTCTGGTCCTGCCTGACGGAGCTCCTTAAGGGAGGGCCAAGTTTGCCTCTACTCCACTCCGACCGTACACCTTACGGGCTGCGAAAATGTTTGTTGAATGAATAAAAGATGAACGAGTGAATGGGACTTTGTGACGTGGGGGGCAGGTGGTCTCGCTCCTTCGGCCTCAGTTTCCCTTTCTGTAAAGCAGGCCAATCCGATAAACTTGAGTTCCGGGTTTGGGATGAGCACGGCTTGCTGAGCGGATTCCAAGTGGACTTTACGCCCGGCCTCCCCGGGTCGGACCGGGTTGGTCCGCGGATCCGGTCGCTCTGGGTCCGGCCCCCGCGGGACCCAGCAGCCCAGCCCTGGAACGGCCCCGCCCCACCTCCCTTTGTTTCTCCAGGCCCCGCCCCCTGCGCGCAGCTCCCTCTCCATTGGTTGGGGGGCGGGCCCCGAGCGCCGGGCGCCGCCGGGGGCGGGGCGGAGGGGCGCGGGCGGGGCGAGTGCGCCTGCGCGTTGCCCCAGCGCAGTTGCAACCTCTCGCCGGCAGCTGCTCCGCGCAGAGTGGGAGACGGAGCCCGAGCCTGAGCGCGAGACGGGCTGAGACGGCTGCGAGGCGGCCCCGCCCCGGGGCTCCATTGTTGCGGCGACTCCGGCTCTGCGGGCTGCTCGGCTCCGTCTCGCTCGGCCAGTGCACCTCCGGCAAGGAGTGAGCGCTGCCCGGGAGGCGGCCTGAGGTGAGGCGGCGGGCGGCGGGGCCGGGCCGGGCGGGGGTCCCCGGCGGACATGGGTTCCGGGGCTGGGAGAGGGTCCCACGGCCGGGCGGAGGTCCCGGGGCCGGACGGGGTCCCAGGCGGCAGGGGGTCCCAGCCGGGCGGGGGGTCCTCGGGAGGCAGGGGTCCCGGAGCCGGGCGAGGTTCTGGGCCGGACAGGGGTCTCGGGTCGGGCGGGGGTCCCAGGCCGGGCGGGGAACTCAGGCGGCAGGGGTCCCAGGCCGGGCGGGGGTCCCCGAGAGGACCGAGGTCCGCGAGCCGGACGAGGTTCCCGGCCGGGCGGAGGTCCCGGGGCTGGACTGGGGTCCCAGGCGGCAGGGGTCCTGGGCCGGGCTGGGGTCCCCGCCGGGTGTGGCAGGTCCGAGAGGGGCGCCGCGAGGTCGCTGCCCGAGTTGGCGGCCGCCGCCCTGAGCGCCTGTGGGACGGGGACGCAGAGGGGGACTGACCGGGCCGTCGCGCGTCCGGGCGCCGGGCATGGTCTCGGCCTCGGGGTGGCACCGAGGGGGCACCGCGCCTGCCGCGACTCCGCGTGGATTCGCGCGTGACGCCCCGCGCGGGGTCCTGGTGACCCTGAGGGTGGGGGACTGTCTTGGTCCCCACTCACTCGGAGTGGCTGGTTCGCTGTGTCCCCGAAGGTAGCTCTGCGTGGGCCCTCGCGCGTGGGGATCCCGGACATCCTGAGAGTGGGAGACTGTCTCTGTCCCCCCTCCCCTTCCCCCCTGGTGTGACTGGTTCGCTGTGTCTGCTTGAGGGTGACCGCGTGGACCCTCGATCGTAGGGATCCTGGGCACTCTGAGAGTGGGGGCTTTTTCTCGCTCCCCACCCCATGACTGGTTCACTGAGTGTTTGTGTGTCACTGAGGGTGGCTCTGCGTGGACCCGCGCGCGCGGTGTCCTGGCCACCCTGCGAGTGGGAGGGCTGTGCCCCGTCCCCTCCCCCCGCGGCTCGTCGGGGTGTGATCAGTACCGGGGGCAGGCTCCCCTCTGTCCCCCAGCAGTGTGCGTGTGCGCGCGCGCGTGCGTAGGTGTGTGTTGGGGGTTCCATGTGTTTCGGGGTGTCCTTGTGCGGGTAGTGGCGCCCGTCGGGCTGTAGCCGGCTGTGCGTGGGGCACATAGATGGCCTGCGTCTGACAGCTGACCCGCTGTTTTATTTACTGCCTTATTTGCCACTTGAGCAGAAGCGGCTGCACTTCCCCGGGAACCCGCTCCTCTCCCCGGCCCGGTCCCCGGGGAGCGCGGGGCTGTCACCGCGCCTGGGGACCGCGAGTCAGGCCGCCGCGTTTCCTGCTCAGGCGCGAGGCTCGGCCGGCCCGGCGGGAGCCGGCTCTGATTGGAGGGAGCCTGGTCCCTCTGCCCGGCGCTTCTTGATTTCTTCCGTTAGGATTGGGAAGAAAAAAAAAAAAAAAAAAAAAAAAAAAAAGGTCTGGAAAGCCAGATTTAACTTTGCAGCTCTCTCAGCGCCTGGAGAGTGGAGGAAACTTTCCCAAGAATTTGGCGGGCTGGAAAGTGCGTTTGAAGGAGGGGAATCCACACCCACGGAATGAGGCCAAGGCAGTTACAGTTAGAGGTCAGGTTTACAGAAGGAGTAGCGGCGGTGAGGTTGTGGATCGGGAGACGTGGATTTCAGCCTGATGGCAAGATCTGATACTACCCTGCAGGCTGTGTATCTCTCAGCCACTTAAATAAACTGGGGTCATTCATTTACCCTTCTATCAAACTTATGAAAACACCTATTATGTTCCAGGATGATTCTTTTCCCTGGGGAACGCAAAGTCTAACAAGCCTTGTTAGTCTTGCAAGTCTAACAGGACTCTGAAAAGTCTTTTCCTTTTCAGAGTGTTCTGGTCCAAGACAGGAGACTGAGCTATAGGCACAAGTAGCTCTAATGTCCAAATGGAAATTCTTTGTGAACAAGATGGTGTATAAATAACAGGAATGCAAGATGAAAATGCGGTCCTAACTGCAGCTGTCGCTGTTACGAAGTCCAGACAGCCTGCAGGCCCTTCCCTCTGCCTTCTCTGCCCTCTCTCTTCCATCTGCCCTACGCCCAGCTCCAGGCCTTCACCCATTCTTACAGTCTCAGTTTAGGTGACTTCTTTCTGAAGTCTTCCCTGACGTCCTCATGCCCAGCCCTCTGAGAGCTGTGGTCTTCAAGGACAGGGTGTTTTGCTGTAGTGCCCAGAGAGGAAGAGGTGTATCTAAATGAGAGGTCCTTCTAAATGAGAGGTCCTTCTAAATGAGAGGTCCTTTTTCCGTACCAGGGAGCCAAGTCTTTCCTGTGATTTAGAATCTGCAATTCTTCAATTCTCCTAAGGGTTTTTAGATTAACATTTGCTGTTACTTCCTAGGGTTTGTTGCACCGTGTAGAGTACTTGATTCGAATTTGTTTGGTCTGATTCTGGCTCTGGAATAAAGTTGCCATTCGTTCCTGCAGAACCACTAGGCTTCAGTTTCCTCACCTTTGAGGGTTTTAAACTAGGTAAGAACCTTGTCAGCCCTAAACCTTTAATTCTTTCAACCAAATAAAGCAGAGGAAAGTTCTCTTAGTGGCAGTTGTATAAATAATGGGGATCTTTGAAAATGTAGATTCTGAAGTAGAAGTTCTTTTTCTTTATTCTACCTTTTTTTTCTTTTTTTTTCACAGTTGCATGGTTGTATACTTTGTCTCAGAGTTGAAGGAGCAGTTCTATGATGGAAGCTTAGGCAACTTTTTTTTTTTTAATATAAATTTATTTATTTATTTGTTTATTTTTTGGCTGCGTTGGGTCTTCGTTGCTGCATGCGGGCTTTCTCTAGTTGGGGCGAGCGGGTGCTACTCTTCGTTGTGGTGGGTGGGCTTCTCATTGTGGTGGCTTCTCTTTGTTGTGGAGCATGGGCTCTAGGCGGGCGGGCTTCAGTAGTTGTGGCGCGCGGGCTCAGTAGTTGTGGATCGCGGGCTCTAGAGCACAGGCTCAGCAGTTGTGGCGCATGGGCTTCGTTGCTCCGCATGTGGGATCTTCCTGGACCAGGGCTCGAACCCATGTCCCCTGCATTGGCAGACGGAGTCTTAACCACTGCGCCACCAGGGAAGTCCCTAGGCAACTTTTTGATATTGTCTTGCATCTTCTTCGTAACCACATTTTGCTTGCAACATCTGTGCTCTGTCAAATTGGCTTGAAGTTTTCCTTAATGAAGTTGTTGGGTGCAGAAGTCTTGGCAGGACCACGTTGCTGATCTTTTGAGTGTCATATGAAGTTGGCCAACTGCAGGCTTTTTAATGCCCCAGTCTCTAACAGAGATTTTAATTTGGAGACTCTGAAATAAGTGAATTTTGGGAGTACCTTGAGTAAGTGTGTGTGGCTTTGTATAACGGTTTAAAGCATAGTTTAAAATTATTACTTGCAAAAATTTACATATGTTAAATGACCTATAAGGAAACTCCACTTCTAAGGACTCTAGTAATTAATCCTTCAAAATATTAATCTCCCAATTTATCTGTTTGGCAAGATGGGAATTTGGTGTGCTCGATTATTTTAAAGCCACATGTCTGTCAAAAGGATACATGATTTTCTCTGCTATTCTTTTTTTGTTTGTTTGTTTGTTTTTTGGCTGCGCTGCACAGCTTGTGGGCTCTTAGTTCCCCGACCGGGGACTGAACCCGGGCCCTCGGCAGTGAGAGCACAGAGTCCTAACCACTGGACCGCCAGGGAATTCCCTCTCTGCTATTCTTATTTGGATGATTACAGGGATTAAACATAGATGGTAGCTGTTTGGTCAAGGAGTGATGCCATCAAATTATATTTTCATGTTAAGTAGGATTTTTGTCCTTATTTTGATTGGTGGTCTTTAATTAATTTTAAAAAAGGCGCTCTGTTACATACTCCATGTGGTTTGTTTTGTTAGGGATCTTATTTTTTGGGAGGGGTCTTCAGAAACGCAAATGGGTTTTCTTTGTGGTTTCCTTAGATTGTCTTTTTTCTTTGATTTTTTCCTTAGATTGTCTTAATGTTTTCACTGAAAACTAGTTAATACTTGTTCTGCAAGAAGGCCTGATTTTTATATGGATTAACTGAAAAGGGTTTTTCATGGAAGAGAATGCCTGGGGATGGAGAAGATAGCGTTTGAACTCTGCTTTTCCATGTTGTTCCTCTTGTTCTTTACTGGAGGAAGAGGGTTAACCAGTTCTTCCCTGGTGGCCTAATCAGAGCGCTGAATCTGCCCCACCTTAAAGAACTGATGGTGCTTTCCCTAGTTTTAAGATGATGATATTCTATAAACCATCTTGTTTAAGCATTGTTTGCCTAGAACTAGAAATTCAGTGATAAATTTTTTCTTAGACTATAAATCTAAGTCTTTGCTGTTACTTCCCCCCGCCATCCCACATCACCTACCAAATGTTTCTTTTTTTAAAATTAATTAATTAATTAATTTTTGGCTGCGTTGGGTCTTCGTTGCTGCGCGCAGGCTTTCTCTAGTTGCGGCGAGCGGGGGCTACTCTTTGTTGCGGTGCGCGGGCTTCTCATTGCGGTGGCTTCTCTTGTTGCGGAGCACGGGCTCTAGGCACGCGGGCTCAGTAGTTGTGGCACACGGGCTCAGTAGTTGTGGCTTGCGGGCTTTAGAGCGCAGGCTCAGTAGTTGTGGCACATGGGCTTAGTTGCTCCGCGGCATGTGGGATCTTCCTGGGCCAGGGCTTGAACCCGTGTCCCCTGCATTGGCAGGCAATGATTCTTAACCACTGCGCCACCAGGGAAGCCCTACCAAATGGTTTTTTCTTCTTTCTTTTCCATTTTAAATATCTTATCATGTTCGTGTCTATCACTGCTGGCTACATCAAAACCGTTTTGAATGTTGACAGGATGTAATGTGAATAATGTAGTAAAGATAACTTACTCCTGTTCTTTTGCACAGGAAACCTGGCCCCAGTAAGGCTTTTGTTAAGTCCAAGTACTTCTCTGAACTGCAGTTCCCTTACTTGTAAGATGGAGTTAATCGTTGGTAGTACCTGCTCTATCTAGCTCAAGAGATTGTTCTGAGGATAAAATGAAATCATGAATGTAACGTAATTTTGTAAGTTGTAAAATATTATGTTGTCAAGGATTTAAAAAAAGTGCTTCATTAAGAATGTAACGAATCTGGGTTTTTTAAAACTCCAAATGTTTAATGTACAGATGATCCTTAGCTTGAAGGGTGTCAGGCAACTTCATTTAAGATTGTTTTCTATCTTTCATTGGCCAGTGTTGTTTGATATCTTAGCCTTTTGGGGGAACATCAAATTCAAGTTTCAGAGACGTGAATCTTTTGTAAGTAAGGCTACTGAATGTGCAGAAATGTAGCCTTTAACAGTCTGTCTCATATGTATGTTCCTATGAACCTTTCTTTAATGAAGCATAATTGCTGGGCACTTTAGTTCCTAAGTGCCCTCTCTTGAGATCGGGGAAGGCATAGGCACCGTGAGGCCATGATCAGCAAAACGCTGGCCTGTTCACCTCTGAAACTTCCTCAGCACCACAGTGTCCTTGGGCCTTCTCTCCTCAAGCCACCTTGGAAACTGCAGTGCAGTTTATACTTTAGACGCAGATGGTAAGTTACACTGTCATATCTTTTGACAGCCGTTCAGATAGATTACCCGTGATGTGCCCGAGTATGGGCTACATGCAGAGATTCGAAGGTGGGACCCATTGCCTCACTGGAGAATTGCTGGAGGCTCACAGTGTAGCGGGAGAAGCAGACCTGGTATCACTCAGTGCAGGTGGTGGGTGCTGCTAGGGGTACGCAGGAGAGTTTGGGAGCCGGGTTGGTGCACACAGTCCAGCATTTATTCTCCTACATGGCACTTAGAGTTTGTCAGGCAAGACAGGCAGTGAAAGGTTTATAAATTAAAGGAAGGGCAGTGAATTACCTGAGGCCTAGAATATGTAGATATTCTGGGCAATTTATAATTCCCCAAATCTGCATTTATCAGAACAAGTCTATGGTCTGTTGTTTTGGATGGAGTATGGCCGTCCCTGTCTTTTGATTTAAGGAAGTCAGTTGACTCTTGTTGAACGTCGATGATGTGACAGACACTGCTGGGTATTTTCACATATATCACTGTATGAGTTTCCTATTTCTGCTGTAACAAATTGCCCCACACTGAGTGGCTTAAAACAACACAGATTTATAATCTTACAGTCCGTAGGTTAGAAGTCTGACTCGGATCTCACCGGGCAAAAAACAAGGTGTCTGCAGGGCTATGTTCCTTATTGGAGAATCTGGAGGAGAACTGCAGGAAAGCTCATTCAGATTGTCCACCGAATATGTCGGTAGTAGCTGGCACTTGTAGGACCGGGGACCCTGTTTCTTTGCTGGCTGCCAGCTGGGGGACTGCCCCCAGCTCCTAGAGGCGTCTTCCTGGACCTTGCTCGGAGCCCCCTGGTCCCAGAGCCAGCAAGGGCCGGCCAGTCCTGGTGTCCCCTCTGCTTCGTCTCTCTTCTTCTGCCTGGAGAAAGTTCTCTGCTCTTAAGGGCTCATGCAATGAGATTGGGCCCACCTAGAACCCCAGGATAATCCCCCTATCTAATACCCCTGTCTGAGGTCTGTAGCGAAGCCCCTTTAATATGACAAATGTGACAAATCACAGGTTCCAGGGGATGCACATGGGCCTCCCACAATCACCCAATCCATTTATGACAGCGTCCAGTGACACTGTTATTGTCACCCTCAGTTCGCAGAGAAAGAAAAGGCATAGATATTTTAAGCAAATTGGCAGGACCGCTAAGATCGCTGTTAAATGGCAAGACAGTTCTTCTGACTCGACGTGGAGCTGATGGTGGGGTTTATAGCAGCAGGTCAGTCAGAAGCAGAGTAAACTTTGTGTTTTGGAGTGCTTAAATGGGCCACTCTGATTACAGGACTTTCACCAAGAAGTCATCAGAGTAATTCCTTTGTTAGAAAAAACACCCACATGGGGGATTTGGGACGTGAAGGACTCTTCCTCATGGGGTGAAGAGTGCATAATTCCATGTCCAGTTCTAGAATGGAAACAGCTGAGTCAACCCAACAGGGATTCACATTCCTGAGCTTTAGAGAACCTGTTTCAAGGCTGAAGCAAAGCACAGTAAACAAAGTTCAATACTTTCTTTGATAGTTAGGAATGAGGTGCATCTTGCGGTCAAGGAAACAGCAGGTGATGGTCACCAGCATCGAAGACCAAGCATGATCTCATTTGATCGTGTAGGTGTTTTTAGTAGTTTTTCATTAGGATTTTTTTTTTTCCCTTCTATAAGAAAGCAGAATCTAGAAATCCTAAGGCTTTTAACCTGGCCTTCAGGAATTTACCAACTGCCTGATACCCTTTGCAGAAATATTGTGTGTCTGTGCCTGTGTGTGTGTTTACTGGGGGGAGGACTTATAGCTTTCCGTTCTTTTTCGAAGGGGTTGGATTCCAAAAAGTTTAAGAACACACTGCTTAATCTGATATTCTTGCCGGTCAAGTATCAGATTTTGTTTAAAAATTAAATACCCCATTTTAAACAAAGTTATACAGGCGCATAGTTTTAAGCGTCAAAAGTTCTACAGGATTTAGAACAAAACACCAGCAATCACCTACCCCACCCTTCTCCACCCTGGTTCCTGCTCCCCAGGGACTTCCCCTTTCAACGTTTCAGCTATTTCTTCCAGATTCTGGGTGAGAGACATCCTGCTAAGGAATGAGACGATTTAGGTCACCTACCCACTCCTTGCACTGCCCACTTCTTTTTTCCTCTGTCCTCTCAGTATAATTACGTTAAAGGTTTTGGTTAAATATTCAGCAGCACTTATTATGATTATGGAAATATTATTCACAGCTGAGATATGTAGTCTATTTTGATTACATTTCCCTTCTGCTGCAGTTTTTTTTTTTCTTTTTCCTAGAGTTGAGAATTGCCCTGCTTTGTTTTGCTTAGCTTTCTGTGCTGTCACTTCTCCCCCTCCACCCCCCAAAGCGTCGTTCTCCTCTTTGTATATTCACACACCAGAGGGCATCATCCAGTTTGTCCTTTTCTTAGGATAATTCTTCCTGAACCTCTCACCAGCCTGCTTTCCTCTAAATTGGTTGCTTCCTAGACCTGCTGCACATTCCCTATCGCCCTGAGAATTCCTTTCACCTCTTTCCCGGGTAAGACGCCTCCTTCTAAAGTTTTCTGTCTTATTTTGGTTGAGCATGTTCACCATAGCTTTCCAAGAAATACATTTTTTTGAGATCTCGTATAAGGTTGGAACGTTTTACTCTCGTTCAGTTGATAGTTTGGCTGAGTATAGAATCCTGGGTTAGAAATCATTTTCCTGAAGAATTAGGAAGGCACTGCTCAGTTGACTTCCAACTTCATCGTGACAGTTGATGTGTCCAGAGCCATTCCTTTGTATGTGACCCGTGTTTTCCTCTGTGTGAGTTTTTAGGCTCTTCTTGATATTCCTTGTGTTTGCAGATGTCGTGGTGGCTGCGCTGTGATGTGTATCTTGTCTCATTCATTGTGATGGGAACTGAGTGGGCTTCTTCCATCTGCAGACTGCCGGTCCTCTGTTCTGATCCTGAATCTCCTTAAATGTCTTCTCTTTTCCCATTTCTTTGTCTTTTTGTTTCCCTTTTTGGGATTTCTCCAACTTCTCCTCTAAACCCTTCTCTGAATTTTGTATTGCTCTGATTATTTTAATTTCAAAGGCTCCTTTATAGTCCCTGAAAATATTTTTCAAAAATACCATCTTTCCTTGTTTCGAGGATGTGGTCAGAGGTTTTATTCCACCTGTATCCTGGAGGAAGGGTTTATCTTTTCATGGCTTTTCAGCTTGATTATCTAATAAAGTCCGAAGGATTTGAGAGTAGTTTCATGATACTTCCGTAGTTTGAAAGAAAAATTTCTGTTCCACCCGTTATCTATTCTCTAAAATGGAAAAAAGACTTAATTTTCAGTCCTTGGTGGTGTTAGAAGATAGCTTTTTTTTTTTTTTTTTTTGGCCGTGCTGAGTGGCATGCAGGGATCTCTGTTCCCGACCAGGGATCGAACCCGTGCCCCTCTGCAGTGGAAGCGCAGAGTCCTAACCACTGGACCGCCAGGGAGTTCCCTAGAAGATAGCTTTTGTATGTCCTCAAACACCTCCATTGAGAACACCTCTTTTCCATCCATGCCCACGCTGCAGCTGACTTTGCCTTCTGTTTTGTGTACTTAAGATCGTCCACCCAGTATTCTGTGAGGAGCTGCCATCAGTGAATTCAGGGTTTGGAAATCCAGTTTCCTTTTACCTGACCCAGTGTCCATGGTCTATGCAGCGTCTCTGGGGGCAGTAGCATTGAGAAGGCTCCTTTTTGTGGGTTGTACTTTCATCATAAGTTTATCAAGAAAAGGAAAAAGGGGCTTCCCTGGTGGCGCAGTGGTTGAGAATCTGCCTGCCAATGCAGGGAACACGGGTTCGAGCCCTGGCCTGGGAAGATCCCACATGCCGCGGAGCAACTGGGCCCGTGAGCCACAACTACTGAGCCTGCACGTCTGGAGCCTGTGCTCCGCAACAAAAGAGGCCGCGATAGTGAGAGGCCCGCGCACCGCGATGAAGAGTGGCCCCCGCTTGCCGCAACTAGAGGAAGCCCTCGCATAGAAATGAAGACCCAACACAGCTAAAAATAAATAAATAAATAAATTTATTTAAAAAAAAAAAAAGGACAAAGAAGTAGTAAAAATGATGGATTCTTGCTCCGGACGTTAGATAGTGGTGTGACAAATGAGGGTTTTTTTTTTTTTTTTTTTTTTGGCCGTGATGCACGGCTTGTGGGATCTTAGTTCCCCGACCAGGGATCGAACCCGGGCCCTTGGCAGTGAAAGTGAGGAATCCTAACCACTGGACCGCCAGGGAATTCCCAAACGAGGGGTATTTTTTGCCATGGTAGGTGGAGCTAGGTTTGGGGACTGTCATCTAGTCTGGACCTTTCTGTCAGAAGGAGTTTACAGAAATGGCTTGTTGGGAGCGGGACACGGTGCCTCCTAGGTGGGTATTTGGTGAAGAGGTTTGTGGCGGATGTCACAAGAAAGGAGAATACCTCTGAAAACTGTTTTGGAGCCATACTTTTTGAATGACTTTTGAAACCTGTACAGGATTTTCCCAGACATTGACAGCATGTGATTCTGAGTTACTTTAACTGTGAGAGTCAGGATGGCTCTTGAGGATGGGAGGCATGATGCTTTCTTTTTAAATCCCCTCTTCCCATGAATACAGGTTTGTGTGTTGGGAGGTCCTAAGTTACGTGAGATTTTTCTCTCCAGATGGGTTGATTGTTTGAGTCTTCCTGTGCTTGAAGTGTGACCCTCTGTCTTAGTTTGTTCAGGTTGCCATAACAGAATGCCATAGACTGGGAGGCTCATAAAGAACAGAAATTGGTTTCTCACAGTTCTAGAGGCTGGAAGTCCGAGATCGAGGTGCTGGCAGGTTCCCTGTCTGGTGAGAACCTGGTTCAAGACAGCATATTCTTGCTGTGTCCTCGCCTGGTGGAAGGGACGAGGATGCTGACCGGGGTCTCTTTTATAAGGGAACTAATCCCATACAGGGGGGCTCCACCCTTATGACCTATTCATTTCCCAGAGGCCCCCCTCCAAATACTGAGACACTGGAGATTACTGGAATTTTGAGGGGACACAGACATTCAGTCTGTAGGACCCTCTAAGAAGCTCAGACGTGCTGTGTCTTCACGATAAGGGAGACCAAATGGTTCAAAAAGGCTAATGTTAATAGTCTTTCGGAGTTTGTATCACCACCCCTATTGCTACCGGCACTGTTTGCTGAGCGCTTACTATGTCCTAGGCACTGTGCCAGACACTTTACATCTGTATCTCTTCTAGTCTGTTCAGCAACTTCGTGGGGTAGGTAATGTTCTCAATTTGCAGTTGCCAAAATGAGACGGAAGTCTCGTGGTGGCCAGGGTTAACAGTACTGTATTGTGTATTTGAAAGTTCCTGAGAGAGTAGATCTTGAGTTCACATCACACACACACACACACACACACACACACACACACACACACACGCAAAAATTGTAACTACGTGCAGTGATGGACGCTAAGGAGACTTACTGTGATCCTTTCACAGTTCACACATATGTCCGATCGTTACGTTGTCTGCCTGAAACTAATACAATGTTGCTCGTCAGTTACATGGCGATGAAAACACTGAGGTGAAGAGACAGGGAGGAACTCACTCAAGGTCACGTAGTCGGTGGGATCTGACTAGCGTGTGGCCCGGCCTCCTTCTTTGTTAGGGCTTTCCAGCCACTGACGCCAGGTGACTGCTGTGCCCGAGAGCTGTTACAGTGCAGCCTCTCAGAGCCGGCCAGACCTGACGCTGTTCCTGCTGTTGACCTGCGTGGCGCTCCTGGCGGTCCTGGTGGGTCTTCGGTGTCTGTACCCCTGCATCCCTTCCCTTCCCCACTCAGTGGTTCAGAGGGTGTGCGTGCAGGGGTCCCCGCCCCGGCAGCTGCACACAGTGGGGGGCCATGTGTACGGGACTGACCGTAGAGGCCGTGACAGATGCTGTCAGGGAGGGGTGCGCAGGACGCTGGGGTTTCGGAGAGGGGGGTGGGCAGGCACCTGCGAGGGGGCGGGCGGTTCTGAGGGGGACCGTGCAGGGGGCGTTGGGTTTCCACGGTGGAACTGAGGCTCCGAGGCTTTCTCAGCTCTGAAGATTCCAGCCGCTTAGTCTCACTCCGACGCCTTTTCCTGAATTCTCTATTTCTCAGCGCAGAAAAGGGTGTCATCTCTGTGCCGTTAATTTCTGCGAGTCCTGCGTTTAGTTTTGGGCGTTCAGCAGATTGGGGCAGCCTGGGCTGTGAGAGAGAAGCCTGCATCTCCCGCCAGCGGGCCTCCCGTCAGGCGCGGCGCAGAGGAGTGTCACCAGACGGGGGCCCCGAGCCTCCAGCTGCACAAAGACGGCTGCCACCAGCGCCGAGAGACGTTTCACCTGAAAAGACAGGACCCAGAATAGTTCGTGTGTCCCCCGAATGGGATAACCTCCCGGAACGGAAGGGTTCCTACTGATTCCCACCCTGCCTCCTTCCCGAGACTGGACCATCCTTCATACCACAGCAGGAGGCATTTCTGGCCATCTGTCGGCATCCACTGGGCCTTAGGCAGGGCGGCCAGCATCACAGGCCCTGTCGGACCGGGGCTGGCGTTCCGGCTCTGCCACCCGCTCACCAACAGTGTGGAATCTTGGGCTGGTCCCTTAACCTTCCACGAGCCGCTTCCATAGGAGGGCAGTGCAGTACCTGTCGCCAGAGGAAGAGGCCAGGATGGCCGGGCTTCCTCTCTGAGGGGAGCGGTGGACGTTGTTGGGGGGGGCGTCCGGTGAGCACTGAATGGAACGAGGCTGACTGGCCCTGTTGATAGTAGTTACAGCCTTTCCTCGTGAGGAGCTGATGAGGGGTCCTCCTGGCCGGGCCACCGTGAGGTAGGAGCCAGTGAAAGAGCCTAGAAGAAGGTGACTTCGGGTAGAGCCTGGGGAGGGTTTGTTACTATAAATAGGTGAAGGTTGGGCTCTTCACTAGCAGCCAGACGCCTGCTTTATCTCGGGACTCCCTGAGTCGTGCACGGCAGAGCCGGGGGATTGTGTCACAGTGGGACTGGTGGCAGTTTCAATTCAGCTAAAGCTGCCGGTCGAAAAATGCATCGATATGATATGAGAAAGCTTGGACTGCAAAGCAGAGCTGAGTCCAAATTCTGGGTCCGTAACTTGAACTGTGACTTCGTAGGTAAAGGGAGGTCCAGAGAACCCAAACGTTTTGTATTATGACAGTAAGAAAGGGCTCGGAGCATCTGCATTGGTTGTGTACCAGTTCATTTAAATGACCTGAAAGCATTTACACTGGAACAAGACTTGATTTCTCTCATTTCCATTACTTTACCTTCCTGGAACAATCTCATTATGATTTGAAGATTTTTTGGGGTCAGAATCACATGGTCCAGCTACCTGTCTTGGAGCAAATTTAGGCACACACACATTTGTTTAAATATTTCGGGTGATATAGGCATAGACACATAGAGTAAAATGCTGAAGTTTGCACCCCTCCTCTAGGGTAACCACTGTTACTAGTGAAGCTTGTATTCCACACGTTTTTTGTGCATTATAAATATAATAGGAGTATACATATATATTTAATAATATCTACCGTTTATTCGGTATTCAGGATGTGTCTATGGAGCTCCCTCTCCATGCCAACTCATTTTATTTTTAGAGCAGCCCTTTTTTTAAAAAAATTTTTATTTATTTATTTTATTTTTGGCTGCATTGGGTCTTTGTTGCTGCACACGGGCTTTCTCTAGTTGCGGCGAGCGGGGGCTACTCTTCTTTACGGTGCGTGGGCTTCTCATTGCGGTGGCTTCTCTTGTTGCGGAGCATGGGCTCTAGGCACTCGGGCTTCAGTAGTTGTGGCACGCGGGCTCAGTAGTTGTGGCTCATGGGCTCTAGAGCGCAGGCTCAGTAGTTGTGGCGCACGGGCTCAGTAGTTGTGGCTCGCGGGCTCTAGAGCGCAGGCTCAGTAGTTGTGGCGCATGGGTTTAGCTGCTCCACGGCGTGTGGGATCTTCCCGGACCAGGGCTCGAACCCGTGTCCCCTGCATTGGCAGGCAGATTCTTAACCACTGCACCACCAGGGAAGTCCGTAGAGCAGCCCTATTACTGTGACTGTTTTACAGTGAGGAAACTGAGGCACAGAGAGGTTGGGGGCCTTGCCCAACATCACACAGCCAGGAAGTGTTGGAGTTGGGGTGTGAGCCCAGGCAGCCTGGCCCCAGAGCTCTGAGCGATCATTCTGGGTTGCCCATGGAAACCTCACGCTCGCAAACCTCGCCTCCAGCGAGAGTCCACGTGATATTTGTCAAAGTGGTGTGTCTACCTGAGTTTTCTTTACCTCTTAAGCCTAAACCTAAATCTTGGAATTGTTCTAAACCCTGGCTGGGACCCCTTGAAGACTGAACAGAGGTACTCTTCAGGTTAGTCTAGCTGGTTGGAAGGTGGAGGGAGAAGGGGTAATATTGCCAGAGAAAAAGGCCAAGGTGGCTGGGCTCACTCCTCTGACGAAGAGGCCCTGGAGCAGCTTCATGACCTGGACCACTTGGACGGAAGAGGAAGAAGGAGACCTTTACCCGTGATGGGTGACCTTGACTGCACGAACAACCTGTGTGCTGGTCCTCTTCCTGGAGCAGATGATACGAGGTGCCAATAAACCCAACTTCTGAGCCTGCCAGGGCAGGGCAGGTATTTGTCCAGCCCCCTGTGAACATAAGTAATGTTCTCACATTCTCACAGCCAGCCCAGTGTTCCAGAACTGCTTTCTTTTTTTCTTTGGACAAAAGTTCAGTTTGTCTCATAGGTCCCTTTCTGCTTATAACAGTGTCACAGATTAAAGTTTTGTTTTTGGTTCTGAAGTGGATTTAGAGTTAATAAAGTCTGCTAAAAATACAACTATGGGGTAGTGTAGAAAAATCACTTCCTTATTATGGATCATATAATGTGAGTGAGAAGTGACCCATATCCAGTTGAACACTGGAAGCAAATCTTGTCTTTTGGTAGCACTCTGGATACCCCTGCGACTCGTGTGAATAAAAGGTACCCAGGTGCGGGGGTCACCAGTCTTCTCTTGGGGCGTCTTGTCTTTCTCCTTGCGGAGGAAGGTGGGCCGGGAGGAGGGGGCCCGCACCTGCTGAGCACCCAGTACTCGTCAGCTACCTCACATAAGTGTCCCATTTGATACAATCTTAGAGGTAAATATTTCTATTGAAGATGAAGACAGAGGCTTAGAGATGTTAAGAAAGTTGCTCAAGGTCACATAATTATAAGTGGAAAAATGAAATCCTTGATGAACTCAGGGGTTTGACCTCAAAGCCCTTGATCTTTCCTTAACACTTGGTTACTTCCCTGGACAGTGGGGGAGTGACTGAGAGCTCAAGGAAGTGAGGTTTTGTGGAAAGAGGGCCTGGAGAGGGAAGTCTCTCTAGACTTGGAATCTGCCTCACTGGGCTTCTAAGTTAGGGACTGACCATCTGGAGGGAAGCCCCTGGTTTAAGACTTTTCTTTGTGGACATAGACAAAGAGCAACCACATGGGAAAGGCAAAAGCTATTTATTCAGAGCTGGCTTGTAGCAAGGGAGTCGGCCACAATCACTTGTGCCTGGCAGAGACCCAGAGGCAGGCAGAGGCGTGGGCGAACTTCCCAGTGGAGAAAAGGGAGCTCAGGGTGCCTGATGGGGCTGGAGGCCTGGGGGGCTGGGGGGTGTCTAGAAGGGGGGGCATTCCTTGTGACTGGTCAGGGAGCAGGTGGGACCTTCCGGGGTTGGTCCTGAGTTGGAAGCAGGACAACAGTTATGGAGGCCGTCGGTATTGATTGAGTCCTGGCGGATTTTCACAGGGGAGGCTGTTTGGCTTCCTGGCTTGTCACTAGAGACAGCAGTCTGCCCTCCTGCAGGTCTGACTCCCACCAGGCTGGCTCCCGGGGCTGGCGGCTGTGGGCCGAGGGTCAGATCTCTGCTTTTATATGGTCTGGCCATTGTCATTGTATATTGTCTTTCATCTTTCTCTTGTTGGTAAAAATATAAAATAAAAAATTAGATGTGTTAGGAGTTGTTTGGACATCACGCCTTCTGGAAGAAGTTCTTCACACTCGCATTCAGAGTGACTCTGAACTGTTGGGCTTGATCCTATTTTAGAGACTAGAGAACTGAAGCTAAGAGAGATTAGGCAGAACCCACAGTAGATGGTTAAGCTCAGACCTGAACTTGGTCTTCTAATTTCAAGTTTTGTTTTCTTTGGAGGCAAGCTGGTATGAAATATATATTGCCTTTGACAAGATAATACTTAGGCTCTATTTAGTCCTTCTCCTAGATTATAAGCCTTTTTTGGGGTGGGGATTTTTTGATTTAGAGAATTTTTTATTGAGAGTCTAGGACAGTCCTGAAAAGGCAATGCAGATCATAAAATAATGTAGATTTTTCTGCTTTTTACTCTCAAAACATATCTAAATTGTCTTTTGATGTTGCAAACCTTCTACTATAAAGATATATTCTAAGGGAGAAGTCCAGGCCACTTGTCTTTTAAGGATTGCAATTTTCTTGGTAAGAGAAAGGGAACTTTGTTAGTAACGCTTTTAATTTGGGAAGGTCTTCTGTGTTCAGTGAACTATATTTTCCATATGAGTTAGAAGATTGTCTTGAGACACAAATATAGTTTAGCAATGAAGTTCACTCCCTTGATAATTAAATTATCTTTCCTTCTTTCCTTTATCCATTATAGTGATAGCATAAAATCTGCTTCTAAAGCCACTGGGTTTTGCTGTCATCCAGAGAAGGGTGACCCCCAAATATGGAGCACTGAATACCAAATTATAAATTTGGTCCAAAAAGATTGTGCATGGTTATTTTGACATTGTCAAACTTCCCACATATATGAACTGAATAATCTAATTCATATATGAGTTGATTGTGTGTGTATATGACTATAAACATATATTTATTTATGATGTAGGAATCAAATAACACTGTGTAAATAGCCTTTCTTACAAATTCCAGGTAGCCCTCTTATTCCAAAAATGGGGAAATTTTGCATTCATCCTTAAAGTGTACATGCGCTTATCTGATAGCTCTGTATTTTAACAATGATGTTACTAGTGTCATGGGTCTATTTAGCATCTTTCCTACTCAGGTGGGGTTTCTTTGTTTGGTTTTTGTTTTGGTTATTGAGCTCGTGATAACCTGTGTGAATTCCCTTCCCCATCTTGGCCACATTCTCTTTGTGATGGGTCATCTTTCTGTCTCATTGGACTTTACTGTTTTTCTAACAGTGTGAGTTCAGGGCTCTGGGCCGAGCAGTTTCGTGAGAAATCATCCTCATCGTCTGTAGTGGTGCATGTTTTCAAGGCAGAAGAAACAGCAGCAGTTCTTACGGGGCTGCCTATCAACCTGGGAGTCCCGAGACCTGGCTCTGCCCTGCTTCCAGCAGGTAACTAGTTGAGTTACCAAAAAAAGCCAGGTCCATTCCCTGGTCTGTGTCTCTGTAAGTAGAACGGCAGATGGTGTGTTTCCTAAGGTGCCTTCCAGCGTGGTCAGCCGCTGACCTGTTCTCTGCACTGTGCCAAGTACAGTGGAAACAACAAGGAAACGCCAGGCGCATTTGTAACCACTAGGGTTGCAATCTAGTTTCAGACACAGGACGGAAGCTGACAGAGCTGGGCAGGGGTACAGACCGAAGGCATTTGGAAGGCCGGTTCCAAATCCCTCAGGGTGCTTGATGTGATCTGAGGAAGACACATGCAAAAAGGCACGAGGTTGCTGAGAAAAATCTCGGTGTCCGTGTCCTGGATTATCTCACCAGCGGGAAGGTGGAGGATGGTGTCCTGAGTTTGCGGAAAGATGTGCTGTGGTTCACAGGGGCTTGCCCAGCCTGGACTCGACACTTAGGTTCATTCAGTTTTGTCCTCTGTTTCCACCTTCCTGATGCACCCCCTTGTTTCTCCAGAAAATTTGCAGTGAATTTTTTGGAAAAACTTTATAGAAGGAATAGATGCTCACTGAAGGTAATTAAAATAGTACGTAAGATGAAGAGCAAAGGTAAATCTTTCTTTTCTTGCTGTCTTTGGGGTGACCACTATTTTTTTTTTTTTCTTTTGGCTGCATTGGGTCTTCGTTGCTGTGCGTGGGCTTTCTCTAGTTGCGGTGAGCGGGGGCTACTCTTCGTGGTGTGCGGGCCTCTCATTACGATGGCTTCTCTTGTTGCTGAGCACGGGCTCTAGGCGTGCGGGCTTCAGTAGATGCAGCACGCGGGCTCAGTAGTTGCAGCATGTGGGCCCTAGAGCGCGCGGGCTTCAGTAGTTGTGGTGCACGGGCTCAGTAGTTGTGGCTCGCGGGCTCTAGAGCACAGGCTCAGTAGTTGAGACACACGGGCTTAGTTGCTCCACAGCATGTGGAATCTTCCTGGACCAGGGATCGAAAACTGTGTCCCCTGCATTGGCAGGTAGATTCCTAACCACTGTGCCACCAGGGAAGTCCCAGGGTGACCACTATTTAACAACTGCTGTATTTCCTTTCCGATCTTTTCCAGTATACATGCAAATATATATGTACATTTTGGGGATATTTTTAAAAAACAAAATAGTATTTGATATATGCTGTTCCACAGCTCTACCCCAGCAGTGCACAGGGACAGCCTTTCGTGACAATATATTTGGATATGATATACTCCTTTTGCCCTTGGAGAGCCAGGTACTAATAGCTCATGACAGCTGGCGTTGACTGTGCATTTGCCGTGTGCCAGGTCCTGTTTGCTAAGCTCGCCACACGAATTAGGTCTTATGATTTTTCCCAACCACCCTGTGGATGAACACTGTTATTATTAAACATTTTACTTGATAAAACTGTAGTAGAGAGCAGCTAAGCTGCTTGCTCAAGCTCCTGGCATTATTTCCAAGAGAGACAACACATTTTTTAAAAGTCTTGTTAAATTGAAGTAATTTACATTTGCTCATTTCAGGAAGTATTTATTGAGTGCATCCTGTGTGTTGGGTGCTGTCCTGGAAGCTTTTCCTGAAAGCACATTTGGGATGGGGTAAAGGGGAGACCGGTCCACAGGCACGGGGCCCCACTCATGCAAGGAGGGAGGGGCCCTGTGGGAAGCAGAGGGCACAGGGAGGGGGTCTCTGGACAGTGCTTGCAACGTCGATGTTTGCGCCAGTCTGGCCCAAGGCCCAGTTCTTGTACAGACGCTTCCAGAGAGACCTGATTTTGATTTCGATTATGGCTCACCTGAGACTGAGTGACCGTTGATTTAAAACTGCCCGAGTCACGGCCTCAAAGGTTGGTGCTGGTGCCCCTCTAGCTGGCCTGCTGTCACCCCCCGACTCCTATGGAAGGGGAGCCACCCAGGGACTAGAGTGATGTGCCTGCCAGCAGCTAGGTGGGTGTCTCCTGGTAAGTGGATTTCATGCTGTTGGGATGGATCAGACTTTCCTGCTCTTTCCCACTTGGAAGAAAACTTTTCACTTGTCTTTGGGTTTTGCTGCGGGGCTGCAGGGTTAGAGCAGGGCCTGGCAGTTTGCTGGTTGATACACATGTTCTGTGAGCGCAAAAATCACAGAGCTTTGGGAAATGTGGACAGAAGTAGCACTCAGGGCAGTGGGGTCACGGGTTATAAATGTTTCTGTAGCAACGGCATCAGACTTGCACACAATGGCATGGGTTTCTGCTATATGCTTTCCCTGCTACTTTGGCAAGTTTGATTTGGGTGTCTCCCGTACAGAAGCCATGACATCAGCTTCTGCCATCAAGTATTTATAGCAGTTGGCCAGTTGACGTGGGTCACTTTTTGGGCTGTGATTTCTGTAAGGAAGTGGTAGCGCTCCTGTCCAAAGCATGCTGCCCGTTTCAAGGTGTTCCC
Organism: Balaenoptera musculus; assembly: GCF_009873245.2. Taxonomy (NCBI): domain Eukaryota; kingdom Metazoa; phylum Chordata; class Mammalia; order Artiodactyla; family Balaenopteridae; genus Balaenoptera; species Balaenoptera musculus. Next base: position 137,099,536 of record NC_045789.1, on the reverse strand, counting down.
GATTTCTGAGCACCTTGGGAGATGGTGCTCTGGATAGAGAAAGTACCCCTCCCCATGTGGTGGTCTCTGATGACTGTACAAGTCAAGAAGGCCTGTAATGAGTGTCGTCCAGGCATTTGCGAGGTGCCAGACCTCTGTCCTTCCTGTGCCTCCTCTTCCTTCTCCTCCTTCTCCCTGTTTTCTTTCTTTCTTTCTTTCTTAAAAACATTTCTTATGAAAAATTGAGCAAGTATTTTGGTTTCCTTCATTTGCTGTTCTTTGCTAATTGCATGAAGAGTGAGCCTGGGACAGTGAAAAAGTTTTTACTTCCCTTCAATGATGATAATAGCTACTCTTTTTTATTTTTTTTTAAATTTTATTTATTTATTTATGGCTGTGTTGGGTCTTCGTTTCTGTGCGAGGGCCTTCTCCAGTTGCGGCGAGCGGGGGCCACTCTTCATCACGGTGCGCGGGCCTCTCACTATCGCAGCCTCTCTTGTTGCGGAGCACAGGCTCCAGACGCGCAGGCTCAGTAATTGTGGCTCACGGGCCCACTCGCTCCGCGGCATGTGGGATCTTCCCAGACCAGGCCTCGAACCCGTGTCCCCTGCATTGGCAGGCAGATTCTCAACCACTGCGCCACCAGGGAATCCCAATAATAGCTACTCTTTAACTGAGAGGCTGACCGTGTACCAGGCATTGAGGAGTGGCTTTCAATCCTCACACTCAACCAGCTGGGATAGGTTGTGTTTCCCCCCAGTTACTGAGGCGGGTGTTCAGCTCAGAGTGCTTGAGGGGCCCTCCCAAAGTCACACAGCTAGAAAGTGGCAAAGTCGAACTAAACACAGATTGTCTGCGTCAGACAGATGGTCTGATTCCAAAATGGGCTCTTAAATCCTGGGGCCAAGGAGGCTTGGATTGGAATTGCTATGATGTAGAGGGCCTTTTTGTATCTTTGTTATTGACCCTAGACATTTCCTTGAACTAAACTTACCTGCCTTCAATAAATACGAAGTATTTGAAAGTTTAAATTTCAGCCCTGAATTCTTTTGCAGTATAGAGAAATAACACTTTAGGTTTGCTTTGGATATAAATATTTATTTTCCAGTCACAGGGCTTTACAATGATGACCTTTTCCCCCACAATTAATGGGAAATAAAACTCTAATTAATAGACACACATACTAATCATTTTAATTATTATACATTTTTAGCTGTTGTTCAGGCTTTGCTTGTGGTACTCATGTCAACAGGATCTGATATCATAGGTAGAAATCAGAATATTTAGGAAAAAATACTTAGAGTTCTATTTTTCAAACTTTCAAACTAGACATTTTACATTGTTCAGTATACAGTTGGAATTAAAGCTTCACAAAACAATACTTACCTGTAATATGGATGACGCACTAGCATATTTTTAATTTCATTAAAAAAATGGAGCTCATTGCCTGGAGCAATTGGACATCCACAGACCAAAAAAACAAAAGAAAACAAAACAAAACCTTGACCTAAACCTCACACCTTATATACAAAAATTAACTCAAAATGGATCACAGACTTAAATGTAAAACTATAAAGCTCTGAGGAAACAAAAACATAGAAACTCTTTGAGATTTAGAGCTAGGCAAAGAATTCTTCCTTGGACTCGACACAGAAAACACAGCCTATAAAAGGAAAAACTGGTAAGTTGGATGTACTGTAGAGCACAGAGAATATAGCCAATATTTTGTGATAACTTTAAATGGAGTATGATCTATAAAACATTGAATCACTATGTTGTACACCTGAAACGAATTTAATATTGTAAATCAACTATACTTTAATAAAAATAAATAAATCAAACATCTGAGTTATCTGTGCAGAGGGAAAAGAAAAGACTGTGTTAAGAGGATATAAAGACAAGCTACAGACCAGGAGAAAATATTTACAAACCACATGTGATAAAGGACTAGTATTTAGAATATATATTAAAAAAACCTCGAAATTCAACAGTAAAATAAACAATCTAATTAGCAAATGAGTAAAAGACATGGAGACATTTCATCAAAGAGGATGTACAGATGAGAAGTATGCACATGAAAATATTTTCAACATCATTAGCCATCAGGGAAGTGCAAATTAAGACCACAGTGAGGTATCACTACCCACCTACAGGAATGGCTAAAATAAAAAATAGTGACACCACCAAATGCTGGTGAGGATTCAGAGAAACTGGATCATACATGGCTGATGGGAACATAAAGTGGTGCAGCCACCCTGGAAAACAGTTTGGGAGTTTCTTAAAAAAAACTAAACATGCGGGATAGGGAGTTTGGGATTGACATGTACACACTGCTATATTTAAAATGGATAACCAACAAGGACCTACTGTATAGCACAGGGCACTCTGCTCAATATTATGTAACAACGTAAATGGGAAAAGAATTTGAAAAAGAATAGATACATGTATATGTGTAACTGAATCACTTTGCTGTACACCTGAAACTAACACAATATTGTTAATCAACTATGCTCTAATATAAAATAAAAAGTTAAAAAACAAACAAACAAACAAAAAACTAAACACGCAACTACCATAGGACTCAGTAATTACAATCCGGGACGAATTTATCCAGAGAAACGAAGACTAATGTTCGCACAGAAACCTGAACGTGAATGTTCATAGCAGCTTTATTCATAATACCCAGAACCTAGAGACAACCCAGATGTTTTCAGGGGCTGAGTGGGTTTATCCCTGAAGGGCTGTGGTACATCCACTCGCATGGAACACTATGCAATAAAAAGGAACATATTAATACACACAATAACCTGGATGAATCTCCAGAGAATTATACTGAGTGAAAAAGAAAGCCAATTCCCAAAGTTTAAATAAGTATAGGAATCCATTTATATATAGCATCCTTGAAATGACAAAATTGTAGAAATGGTGAACAGATTAGTGGGCCAGTGGTTAAGAAGGGGGGAGGAGGTGGGTGGGGAGTGGGAGTGACTATAAAAGGGCAACTGAGGAATCCTTGTGGTGCTGGAAATGGTCTGTAATTTGACTCTTCTGATGCCAGCATCCTGGTGTGAGATTGTACTATGGTTTTGCAAGATGTTACTACTGGGATAAATTGGGCAAAGAGTATGTGGGATTACATGTATATGTATAAGTGAATCACTTTGCTATACACCTGAAACTAACACAACATTTTAAATCAACTGTAGTCCAATATAAAATAAAAATTAAAAAGAAGAGTGTATGGGATTTCTTCTTCTTTCTTATAACTGCATGTAAATCTACAATTATTTCAAAATAAAAAGTTTAATTATTAAAAACATGCTGGCTGCTAAGCATTCAACTGATTTCATTATTTACCGGAAAACTCTTCTAGAGGAATTTAAATAAGAACTTTTGGCTTTTTGAAAATCATTGAGGTTCTTCTGAGATTTTATTTGCGCATTATAAAGAAATCAAACAGTGCAGAAAAGTACACACGTGAATGTTTTAAAAATCACTCCAATCCCACCCTTCAGAAGTTACCATAAATTTGAAAAGTATACTATTTCCTTCACCGCACATTTAATTTGCTTTCCTTCTGAAGGCTGTCATGGCAGTGATTACTCTCATTTTGACATTAGGAAATCAAGGCTTGGAGGATTTAGATGACTTGATCAAGGGCAAACGCTGAGTTAGTGGCCAGGAGCAGAGCTGGTTCCTCTGCGTTAAGACCCTTCCCAGTATCCTGTCTCGGGCCAGCCCTGCCCCATCCTCTCCTTGTCCCTGGGAGCAGTGATTCTCCAAGGGCGGTGCTCCGGCCCACGCACCTCTGTCACTTGGGAGCTTGTTACCAATGCCCCCACCTGTGGAATCAGAATTTTTGTTTTGATAAGGCCTCTGAGTGGTTCTGAGGATACTCTGAAGGGTATCGCCTTGATGATGTTTGAACAGCAGACTGGTGCACGTTAAAAAACAGAAAACGTGGGCTTCCCTGGTGGCACAGTGGTTGAGAATCCGCCTGCCAATGCAGGGGACACGGGTTCGAGCCCTGGTCTGGGAAGATCCCACATGCCGCGGAGCAACTGGGCCCGTGAGCCACAACTACTGAGCCTGCGCGTCTGGAGCCTGTGCTCCGCAACAAGAGAGGCCGCAACAGTGAGAGGCCCGCGCACCGCGATGAAGGGTGGCCCCCGCTCGCGGCAACTAGAGAAAGCCCTCGCACAGAAACGAAGACCCAGCACAGCCATAAATAAAATAAATAAGTAAATAAAAATTAAAAAACAAAACAAAACAAAACGTGAATGAACTTTTGCCACCGCTTCTGCTGCTCCTTCGCTGCACGCACTTCTGTTCACGGATTGTCCGGTCATTTGTGTCTCTGGTTCGGTTCTGAGCTCCAGGTTGTAGAACAGGTTCTGCAGGGGCGTCCAGCTCATCCAGGCACTCAGACAGCTGTTGACTAGGTAAAGGAGCCGGTGAACTTGACATGTTGATGATTGCTCAGTTTCTGTCCCAGCCTCCAGCATCTGGAGACTAGCCACCTCATGGCGGTTGCCACTGAGCTCCTTACGTGCCTTCCTTCCCTTCCCCAATTTTAAGTGTCCAGTCTGGTCTGTGCTGGACTTGGGAAATCAAAAACGATCGCATGTGTCCCTCACCTGGAGTTGCTCCTGCATCTCAGATCCAACCTATCCACATCATTCTTCCAGACCTGCTTCTCCTGCCTGGTTTGTTTTTACTCAGTTTATGGCATCCTTACTCATCCGTCTTTCAGACTAGAAACCTCCATGTTCTTATTCCCCTTCTTTCACCTCTGGGTCTATCTAGTTGGACCTCACCGTACATTTCTTTCAACTGTATTTTTTTCCTCTATCTAGCCTCACTGTTATGGCCCTGGGCTAGAACCTCATCGTGTTGCATTTGTTGTAATAAACATTTAATTCCTTCTCTGCCTCATCAGAGAATACTTGCCGCCCTGCATTTCCACATCGCCACTAGAATGATCTTTCCGAAATGCAAACGAGCTCGGCCTACGTAACCATCTCAACAAGTGTATGCTTTTTGTTAGAAATTTTATTACCTATCTTTGGGCATCCCAAGGATTCTAGGGAGACAAACCTGCTCATTTCTAAGATCAGGTGAGAATCCCTGGAGGGACCATGTGGAATGTTGGCAACAGTATTGGTTCTAGAAATGACATATACGTGCTGCTGTATTGAAAATGGATAACCAACAGGGACCTACTGTAGAGCACAGGGAACTCTGCTTAATATTCTGTAACAACCTAATTAGGAAAAGAATTTGAAAAAGAATAGATACATGTATAAGTATCAATGTAACTGAATCACTTTGCTGTACACCTGAAACTAACACAACATTGTAAATCAACTCTACTCCAATATAAAATAAAAACTTAAAAAAAAAAAAAAAAGAGGCCCCTTGTCCCGGTTCTCCTCCTCTTCGCTGGAAAAGTTACTTGATGTCTGTGAGTTTTGGTTTCATTCTCTTAAAATAGGCGTGTGATGAAACATACCCTGCAGTCACACAGGGCTGCTGGGAGGAGCAGAGGAGATGCAGGGCGGAAATGCTTTGCAGCCTGTAAAGCATTCTGTGCATGTGAGGGGCGGAGCGGCGTAAACAGCGTTTCTGGGATAATTGTATGAAACGCTTTAAAGCACGGTCGTAGGTCTGCCTGATGACACCCGTGGGTGCCTCCTATGACAGGGGGGGCCCAGCTCAGTTCAGAGTCTCTCCTGTTGCAGAGTCAGAGGTGCCCAATAGGATGCCCCTCCCCCGCCCTCAGCCTAGAAAAGACGAGGCTCTTTCCTGCCTATATTTGGTGGCATCAGCTCGGTGCTTTAGGGACGACGGGAATGAGCAGTGGATTGTGGAGAGGAGAGCTCACTGCCCACTAGCCAATTAGCCTGCACCCCACGGTGATGGGGCGGGGCGGGGAGAACGGGGAGGGGGAGTCGCTTCGTGGTAACTTGCCAAAGGCTTTCTGAACCCGTCTGCTCACAGAAGTGACCAGCATGAAAAGTAAAAGATCTGTTAGAGGCAGATGGACTGTATTAGTCCCGTACATTTATGGCTTTTGTGGCCTCAAAACAGCCCGTGACAGAGCTGCCAGGACTTGATAGCTTTCTGGGGAATGCTGGGTCAGCCAAGGGGCTGGGGAAGGGAGGGGAGACCGTCCATGCCCTGCTGCTCTGACCTGGCTGTGGTTACTGAAAAGAGACGCCTAAGTGGGATCTCTCAAGTACTTTTCTTAACCTCTTTAGGCTGCAGTAATTTTCATCGGTAACAGCAAAGGACTTCTCTGACAACTAGATGAGATTAATGCAGTAATGTATGTGGAAGTTTAGGAGGCTTGCAGGAAGTGAGCTTGAATTAGGGGCAGTGAGGAGCATTTGGCACGTAGAAGGTGCTTCAGATATTTGAGGAATGAATGAATGAATGCATGAACGAATGTGCAAATGAATGATAATCCCTCAGCTGTTGGGGTGAGAGTCAGAGCATGTGTGTCCCGCTGTCCCAGGCTACTAAGTAGGATGGGTGCTTAGTTCTCTGCTTTCCCTTTGGACTTTTTAAGAATGGGAAAAGGTCCTTCCTTGAGTTATTTTTCTGGTCAATGGCAGAAGCTCCTTTTTACCACTGTTAGATTCTGGAGCTTGAAGTAACACCTGTCTTTTTTTACACTTGACCCTCTCATTTAACTGTTGGCCACCCTGAGACCAGAGAGGAGGATGGACTTACCTAAGGTGACATTGCAAATTGGCCCCGGGGGCCAGGACTAGAGTCCCCAGCCCGTTGATTCCCAACAGCTGTGTTTTCTGTATTGTGCTGCTTTTCTGTTTCCACCCTTGACAAAACAGTAAATCTAAATTGTACTGTGCTCTCTCAGCGGGGAGGGTGCACTTTAAGTATGGCAGGTGGCCCAGACCTGAATTTTTCTTTCATGCTGTGTTCTCATGGCTCAGAGTTAATCCCTGGCTACTGACGGGGAAGATAAAGGAAGTTGTTTTGTATGTAAACTTATACAAGAGTATTTTTCCACCTGGGAGTTGATTTGGTTTGGACTGGAATAAATCTCTGGCACTGGTTTCTTTATCCTAAAAGCAGAGAGAACTGTAAACACTTTTTTAGGGGGTTGAGCCTGACTTGTCTTACTTGACCTGGGTTCCTAGTGCTTAGATTCTCAATAAGTGTTGGTGAACCGGGCGGAAGTGTGCGAGTGTCAGGGCGGTGGATTGCGCCGCCTCTCCTGAAGTGGAAGGTGCACGCTCACTGCACACCTGTTGAAACAGAATGGAGCCTGGGCATCTGTAAGTTTTAAAAGAGCCCCAGGTGACTGTGGTAGACGGTGAGGGTTGAGAACCCCTGTCCAAGGTGAGTGGGAGTCCTAGGTAACACAAGTGTTTTCTGCTTTCATCAGCTTAGAAGGGTTTTGGGTGCTTTGGGGTGATTAAAGAACATTGTGCAAATAGATGTGGAACTTACATAAATGCCATATCCTGCTACCATCTACCATGAATATGTTCACCAGTCCCTCAGTTTATTCTGATGTCTACGCATTCTACTTTCTCTTCACGGAATAACAATTTGACAGTTAGTTATGCAGGGCTACTACAAGTCTGGTTTGATTGGCATGGAAGGACCTGGGGTGAAGTGCTGTGTAGGTATTTGTTGCACTCCTGTCTGGTCCAGCTCTGTGCCCAGCAGCTGATAAATATTACCTCTAGGCAAGGGCTGTGGAGTCAGACTGCCTCGGTCTTGCTGACCAGCCGTGCAATTTGGGGAAAGTTGTTAAACTTTTCTGAACCTCACTTTCTTCCTCTATAAAATTGGGAAAACAGGTGTCATTATCATCTCACAGGATGGTTCAGAGGTGTAAGTGCAAACATGGATATAAGTGCATAGCGTAGCGCCTGTACCTAGCACATAGTAAGTGCTCAGTAAAGTTGTCATGATTATGTCATCATCATAGTTTTTCTTTTTTTATTAGGTTTTTTTAATAGTTTAGTTTTTCAATGTACATATTCAAAGCTAATAAATTTGTCAAAGATAGTTCATCCTTAGCCCTTGAACCAAGGATTTCTCTAGTTTTAACTGGTAGGGTTAATTCACCACTTAAATACGGGCCTCTTTAGCACCTTGTTTCAAACGAGTGTAGCCAAGGGATTTCACAACTGGAACCTTGCGTCTGAAAGCTGATTTTAATCCGTGTGAGTGATCAGTCCTGGAGCTCCATTTGTTTCTTTTGGTTTCTTCCTGGACACTCGTCTGCGGTGAGTTCTGGTACTGAAGGGGTGGTTTTATTGCGGCTTCATTAGTAACCTTAGGGAATATGACCTTATGCTGTAGGAAGCGCTGAGATGGTGTTATTTATGTGCCATCTGGGCAAAGTTATGTGCTTCCCATGGCTACCTGTGCTTTTTCTTCTTAGCTCTCTCTCATCAAGCTGATATTTTTTTCATCCGTTCCCCATTAGACTCGAAGTTCTATTTGAACCAGGACTCTGGTTGTTCTTGTCACCGCCAGGTCCTCCGTGCTTAGCAATGTCTCGCACATAGTAGGTGCTCACTAAATATTTAGCGAATGATAATCCAGCTGAACACAGGATAAATCCACAAGTTAAGATTTAAGCTGTGTGGTATGAATCCGACATCAGCCCAACTTAGTACATCAGTTTTGTTAATGCAAGTTGAAAATGTTTTAGTAGCTAACTTAGTTCAGTAGTCATTTATTGAGTGTCGTACAGGCCAGGCATTGGGGCTAGAAGGATGATATCTGATCCCTGCCCTCATGAACAAGCGGTCTGGTGAGGTGGATGGACACACAGCTATGATATAAGGTGGTACGGGGCACACTGTGTGCCCTTGGAGCAGAGGGTAGGGTTTGTACTTTATGAACACGGGTGACAAGTCCAAACACAATGGAAGTCACTTGTAACATATTCATGCTTGTATATTTTACAGGAAGCACCTACCTTTAAGTAGGTGCTAAATAAACTCTCTGATGGCTTTAGGCTGGGTCTTGTTTTTCTTTCCTTCACTAGGAAAAAAAACAAAGGGTAGCATTGCTGCAGGAGCTGTGGACCAGAGGCTAGGCGAGTAGCTTTTGGTTCTGGCTCTGTCACTAAACCAGACTATTTACTTCCGTTACCTGGGCACCAGGAGGGCTGGGCCATCTGATGTCGAAGCACCTTTGAGTTCTGACTCCGAGACTGATCCTTTCAATCCATCTTCCTCGGGAGTGGAGAAAGGACAGGGCAGTTTGGGAATTGTTCACCTGCGCTCCTGGGACTCTGCAGCCTAATTTTGGGTGAAGGTCGCCATCAGCGAGCTCAGGGAGAAGCATCCGCGAGCTGTCTGCTTGGTGCTCAGCTGCGAGGGGTCCGCAGTGTCTTAACTTTCCTTGGCGTTAGTGGAAGCGGCGTTGAGGTCCAGGCGTTAGCGGATGCTGAACTCATTGAAGCAGCACTCACGGAATCTCTGGCCTGAATATGTTTTCAGGATTCCGCCCAGCGTGATGTCTCTGGATTCAGCACAGGAAATTGGATATCATCATGTGACATTCGAATGCTCTTTTACCTTTGCTACAGGAATGTGCAAACACAGCTGTTGAGTCTAGCGGAGGCAGACCCCTTCTCTGCTCAGCCCTGCTCTAAGTTTGGGTGACTTCAAGCCCACGGAGGAGATAAAATGTGGTCTTGTATGTCAGCTTGCTTCTCTCTTGGAGACCTTGGGGGGAGTGACGCAGTGCCGGTCGCGGGCTGTTTGCACCCGAGCCCTAGACCCCGGCTGCATGTTACGTTGCTTTCGGTTGGGAGAAGGCAGGGGTGAGGGAGGGGAGGCGCTCGTCTTAACTCGATTTTACATGGTTGTTATTAATGGTAACCATGGTTTCTCACGTTTGTGTTTTGCTTCATAGTTCACTAGGAATTTTTAAATCCATTATCTCATTTTATCCTCTCAGCAGTTCTGTGAAAAAGGCAGGTCCGCGTTCATGCCTTCTGTTTTCCAGTGACTTTACCGTGACTTGCAGAAGTTGAGAGCCTTGATCAAGGTCGTGGGCTGAGTTAGCGGCCGAGCTGGGAGTAGATCTCGGACCTCTGGTGACCCCGTTCCTTCCTTGCTGTCACACCAGTGCTCTGCACCCCGTAACGGCACACGTTCGGGTTAGTCTTCTGTGGGTCCCTTACATCTGGGGAGGGGTTCTGGGAGGTTGCAGTTCAGTTCAGAGCCTTTCGATGTCCCGTCCTCTGTCTCCTTCCTCCCGATGCGTGGGCATCCCTGAAGGCCGCAGGCTGACCTTGTGTGTGGGGCTGTGTGAACCTTCTGAATGAGCTGTAGACGGGGGACCCCCTGTGCCCACCTCCACATGCCCGGCTTGGACTGACCTGAACATCACTCTCCTTACAGGAATGGGGTATGGTGTGTGCTACGTTCTTTTCTTTTTGATTCAAGCTAGTGAGGGCCAAAGTGGAAACCAAGGATGGCAGTTAGCGAGCTGCCTTAAAATCGTGATGTAGAATCTCGCGCTCCCCAGCGTGAGCTCCTCAGGGCTATGGCCGGGTCGCGTTCCTCTGTGTCATTGCCGCAGTGCTACCTGGGGTTTGGGTCGCAGTCAACGTGTGATCAGTGCTCGCTGTGCCTGAGTGGAAGGCCAGCAAAGGTAGTAAATCTGGAAAACGGCAAGTCAGTTAAAGGAATTTTTACTAAAGACATTTGCAAAAGAAATCTTTTTAGAAAAGTGGACCTGTTTCTCGGTTGGGATTTAATTTCAGCTCTGAAAAGCAGCTGTGTGCCCAGAGGGCTTTGGGGTTTTGCTTCGTGACACATGAACTTAATTCGATGTTGTATGACTGTGTTATCCTTTTGTGGCTTTACTGGACCTTCCTCCCAAATGGAGTAGATTTTTTCTATAAAATCACATTTCCTTTTTGAGAAGTCTAACAGTAATTTTATGGGATGATCTCCTGCTTCTTCAACCCGAACGATGACCTGCCAAGAACCAGATACACTGCTTTCGGCTCTGGGAACGGGGTCTGCTTTCTGCCTTCGCAGCCGAAGGGAGAAGGATGCTGTCAGAGCTGAAAAACAAGACACGTGTCTGCGTCCTGGTCCTTCCCCATTGCTGTTCCATGTCTCTAAGCTGGCATCTCTTTCAGCTTTGAGGAGCTGAACGGGTGTGTGTACACAGGCTGTAGGGAGTAAGGTGTCCTGGTTTTCTCCCGCCTGGCTCTCTGACTTTGGATAAGTCACATGGGGTCACTGAGTGACCTTCCCTTTCTGTCATGCTTTCCTCGAAGGGTTTTTGGAAGAGTCAGTGAGGTAATGCGTGTGCAAGTGCTTTGTACTTTTTAAAAAACTGAAGTATCGTTGATTTACACAATTATATTTGTTTCAGATGTACAGTATAGTGATTCAGTATTTTTATAGATTACACTTCATTAAAAGTTATTGGAAGATAATGGCTGTAATTCCCTGTGCTATGTGTACTTTTAAATTTTGGAAAATTTCAAGCCTGTGTGTATTTTTGAAGCATATGTAATTGGCTGGGCTCTGGGCACTTGGATCTCAGGACGGTGCCACCTCCCTACTGGTAAGAGCGCCTCCTGGGCCTTAGCTGTTGTGCAGACAGACAGTATGGTTCGTGCCTCAACACCTGCTTTCCGTCTGGGAGTCTGGAGCTTGACACACCAGGCAGAGGGGGCCCGTGGGACCAGCCCCCAGTGCACTCTGCACTGGGTCTCTGACGAGCTTCCCTGGGGGACAGTACTTCACATGTGTTGTCACTGTGTGACTCCACTGGGAGAGGATTCTGGAAGCTTGTGCCTGGCTTCCTCTGAATTTCGCCCCGTGTGCCTCGTCAGTTTGCTGACTCGCTTTGTACCTGCCCGCTGTGACAAACCACAGCTCTGAGTGTGCCTGTACACTCTCTTGGGAATCCTCCTAGCCGACCATCGACCCTGGGGGTGGTTGACAGAGGTCCTTTTCTTTTCTAAGCATTAATAAATATGTAGATGTTTTTAATAAAATGGGTATTGTATCTTTTTTTTTTTTAATTTTTTAAATTTATTTATTTATTTTTAATTTATGGCTATGTTGGGTCTTCGTTTCTGTGCGAGGGCTTTCTCTAGTTGTGGCAAGCGGGGGCCACTCTTCATCGCTGTGCGCGGGCCTCTCACTATCGCGGCCTCTCCTGTTGCGGAGCACAGGCTCCAGACACGCAGGCTCAGTAATTGTGGCTCACGGGCCTAGCCGCTCCACGGCATGTGGGATCCTCCCAGACCAGGGCTCGAACCCGTGTCCCCTGCATTAGCAGGCAGACCCTCAACCACTGCGCCACCAGGGAAGCCCTATTGTATCTTTTTGAGATCTCTTTTTTTTTTTTTTTTAAGAGAAATGGGGTCAAGGTCAAGGAAGGGCTCATAGAGCAACTGACCTTTTTTTTAAAAAAAATATTTATTTATTTATTTTTGGCTGTGTTGGGTCTTCGTTTCTGTGCGAGGGCCTTCTCCAGCTGCGGTGAGCAGGGGCCACTCCTCATCGCAGTGCGCGGGCCTCTCACTATCGCGGCCTCTCCTATTGCAGGGCACAGGCTCCAGACGCGCAGGCTCAGTAGTTGTGGCTCACGGGCCCAGTAGCTCCGCAGCATGTGGGATCTTCCCAGACCAGGGCCCGAACCCGTGTCCTCTGCGTTGGCAGGCAGATTCTCAACCACTGCGCCACCAGGGAAGCCCCTTTGAGATCTCTTTTATCCAACAAATACCAATGAGCATTTTATCATATCATTAAATATTCTTTCAAAACATGATTTATAATTATCTCAAATTGTGTCTTAAAGGTTTATGCAGTGTTAGGAGTTGGAATTTTCCAATTCATAGCGCTCTTATAGGTAATGAAAATCCTTGTTTGTAGAACTTGGTGTGCATCTGTGATTATTTTCCTGGGACAGATTGTTCTTGGAGTGAGAAGGTGACAGGACGTGATCACGCGTGCGATCTGATAGACATGCTACATTGTTCATCGGAAAGGTGGTCTCCATCCACACCGCCGTGAGCAGTGCACACGGGCAGCCCTGTCCGTGCGTCCTCACTGATACTAAGGATGATCATTTAAAACAGTTATTTGTCCATTTGATAAATAACTGATGGTATATTTTAACTTGCATTTTTGAGTGTCAGCGAGGTTGAGTGGTTTGTCATGTGTTCGTTAGCTCTTTTTTCTAACTCATCTGTTCATATCTTTTGGATCGAGAGTAGTGGGATTTTCCACCTTTTGCCCAGGTATTTTCTGCTGTTTATTCTGGGCTGTGGCGGTGATCTCTGAGGCAGAAGGCCCTACACCCTCCCTCTGCTATGTCTGCTGTATGCCTGCACAGCCGGACGTCCACGGCCGGTGCTGGAGAAGTGGGCTTTGGTTAGGATGAGAAGCGTGGCATCTGTCACCCGCTGACTCAGCGCATCCTTAAAAAAGAAGGCAGCAAGTGTGCATCGCGGTTAGTATCTGCCGTGGGAAAGAGCCAGTGAAATCCCGGGGACGACAGTGATGGCGGTGGCAGCTCTTGGGAAGAGACTGGACAGGAGGAGGCCCTCCACATGTCACTGTTGCTGTAATGGTGTCAGTATCTCCGCCAGGATGGCTCCATGCCTTTATCAGGAAGTATGAAAAAGACCCACAAAGGGAGAACCTGAATAAGTGAACTAATCCTGCAGAATTGTGAGAACGACTCAGGAGATGGTTGAGGGCAGAAGCGAAGAGTCAGTTGTGCCGAGGATGTCTTCAGGGGGAGCGTAGATCCCGTTGCGGCTGGGTTCTGCCGAGGCACATGTGGCTGCCGGAAGATGTTAGGGTCGGCGGCAAAGTGCGATGCAGGCCTGGGCCAGCTGCCAAGGCGCCCCCTTCTGGCTAAAGTGGCCTGGCCTTTTACCTCCTTTCCGGGGGACAGGCTGTCCGTACTCTGTTCATTTGAGGTGGTGTGGAGGTGCCTCGTGGGTTGTGGGAGTGTCGCAGCTAAAGCCCCCTCAGGCCCCTTGGGTGATACAGCAGGGATAGCGTGTGGTATTCATCACACGTGTGTGCGGTTATTCCTGAATGCGAGGAGGAGGGCGCTCTGGAGGGACATATGACATACTGTTACCATCAGCTGCCTCTGAGGATGGGATTGGGATTGGAGATTGTAGTGAAGGGGGAGATTTCCCTGTTTTGTATAAGTCTGAGTGTTTATTCTGCTGTTTTATTATTCTCTGAGTCTCGACTACTTTTAAGTTTTGATAACATTTGCAACTGAAGCAAGATTTACTTTTGAAAATTTGAAAAAAAATACTGAATAACCTGTGACCATGGAGAAAATACGTGGTTGCCTCATATTTTCCTCCTCGGTTTCCTCACCTATAACATGGGGATGATGTGGTACTGATTTAATAGGGTTGGAGCGAGAGAAAACTCAGAGCCTGGCACCTTGTCAGTGCACAGTAAACGTTGTTATTATTTCAAGTTTTAGCGGAAAAGGTATTATGAGCTGTTGCCGTGTTGGAAAGAACCTGAACTCAATGCCGTATAAATCGTGTGGTGGGGAAGGCATCACTTTGGGCATCAGGAGACTGCAGCTGTGTAATCTGGGCAGCTTTCTGGATTCCCTGCTCCCCTGTTCTCTCACCTGTAAAAGGGAAGCATGTCTGTGTTGCAGGACTGCGGGGGTGGGTTACAGGACACGCGACAAACCTGAAAGTTGCCTGAGATGACAGAGCAAGAAAACGCAGGGAGCAGTATTTATCGGGAGAGCAAAGTGTTGTCTGTGTGTGTGGCGAGCTGCTGCCTCTTGTTTTTCACGTGTCAAGGGAAAGGGGGGTGGCCTCGTGGAATCCATCTGACAGCCGTCTGATTTGGCCAGTTGTCATTTGCTGTCATCAGAGCAGCAGTTGCTGAAGGGACAGCTTGCCTTGATCTGCATATTTGGGTGTTTGTGCTATGTATAAACAATTAGAAAAGACGTGGAAGGCTGTGTACGCAAGCTGGCAAAGGCAGCAGAACACGGACCGTCTGTTAGCCCGGGTTGCACGTGCGCGGGCACAAGGCAGTGAAATAAACAAACACATTTGCCCCTATTTAAAAGTTTCTCTGAAAAAGAAAAAAAGGCATTCAGCCATTGGCCATATGGTTTAGAGATTTTTCCTTGAAACGTGTGAGTTGGACTATCAGACATCTGAAATCTGAAGCTGTTTTAAAACATTGCCCTAATTTTGATGAGTTCCCCGCCACCGCCTCAGCACACATACACTTTTTTTTTTTTTCCATTATGAGGAGGGAAGGATGGAGGGGAGGAGAGTGTCAGTTTGCAAAGGCTTTTGTTCCAGTCGGTCTGTCCTGTCCTTCCTCTGGTACCCTGTTCCCTGTTTACGTTTCACGACGTGAGCCTCTCGGTGCCTTGTCCGGCGGTAGAGACATTCGTTCTCCCCTTTCCTGCTCTGTTTTTTCCTAGAGCATTTCTCGCTCTCTAAGGTGTTTTTTTGGTTTGTCTGTCTCCACCTCTCTGAAGGCCGAGATGACTGTCTGTTGTGTTCACTGCTTTGTCACCGGTGCCTGGCATGTAGATTAATCAATACTTGTTGAATGAATGGGCTGAAAAAAACCTGTCATTCTTCTTCCTTCTGCCACGTCATGAAAAATGCTTTTGGACGAAGCTGTCTGAAAGGGAATGGGGAGTAGTGTCAGCAATTGGGGTTGTGCAAGTGGCTGCCGGATGGCTTTTCATCCCAAATACTTCACCTGGAGGAAGGTGTGTGGCTGGAGTACAAGCACGGAGAGGGGTCCTTTGGGAAATTAGCTCAGTGCCCCAGCTTTTCAGGTAGGGGTGTGATGTTGCCGTCTGTATTATGGGAAGGGCTGCTGGAGCCTAGAATCTCAGGCTTATAAAACCCAGTGCAGATGAAAATCAAGCTTGAGGCACAAGAAGGTGATTTGCCCAAGGTCACCCAGGTAGAGTTGGGACCAGGACCTATGCCTGTCTTCCCAGGACCTTTTAACTGCCCACCACACGCCCTCTTTACTGCTAAAGCCATCTGCCTTGACTCTGAATATGTAATAACACGGGAGAAATTGTTCTCAGGTGTCCCAGGATGCAGAGAAAAAAAAAAAAACCCAGCAGCTTAAAATAATGTTCACAAATCTTGTATCCAGAGTGAGTGGCGCTTTTCCACAATTCCTTTACATTTCACAACGCGTTTCATTTTCTCAGAAGTTTTATAAAACAGGTAAGACCAAAGAAGGAGTTGGCGGAACAGCAACTTTAGAAAAAGGAAAAAAATCAGATCAGGGAGTTACAATTTCTCTTTTATTCCCCATCAAGAACTTCAGGCTTCTGTCTGAGGTGCAGCTCGGACCCGATGAGGAACTACAGTGTGGCTGGTCTTTATCCACAATTTTAGAACAACAGATGCGGCTCCGACCCTACCCTCTAATAGTGGTCTTATTAATTTTAAATTGGAACGACGGGGGAACAGATGGCGAGGTGGGGGTGCGTATTTAGGTGTTCGGCCATCCATAGCTTTTACTTCCGTGCATTGCATTGGGATTTGAGACTGGCTGAGCCCACGGAGCGCTGGTGATTATCCGTCCCCTCACCAGCTGGGTTCCTTTTCATCGCCTCCTGGGTCCAGAAGGATTGCTCCTGTAGCAGTTAGTAAAGATAGATTGCTGATTGTTTTGAAAGCATGAAAGTTTATTTGCACCACCCCAGATTCTGAAGCAGAGCTATCCAAAGGTTGTCTTCTCTAGTGTAGTTCAAAGCTGGGTGATTTTTAAAAATTACATTAGCCAACAAAAGTCTTCTTTACTCGTTAATTGTGTATATTATTGATGTGAGTGAGGTATACACCACTGCAGAGGCCCTGGGACTTTGTTGACACGAAGATGTGAAACCTCCAACGTAAACTGGATTTTCTAAATTATCGGGGCATAGACGCCGTGCACCAGAGACGTACGTTTATTAAAGAGATCTCCTTCTGTTTTGTCTGTGTTCACAGTTTACGTCAGTGTTTAGAAAAACGGCAATAGAACGAGTCCAGCCCCCTGCTCATACCTCCATAAAATCCGAAGGAGCTTGCAGGGTGGCGCGTTCCCTGCCTCTCAGAGTTGGATGGCTCCGTCACTGAAGGTCCTTTCCTGGCCACGCACCTTTCCCCTCCACCTCTGCTCTCTCACCAGAGGGATGGCCCTGCCGCAGTCTTCCGCGGCCCGGCAGGCCTGCGGGGTGAGGCGTGGGGCTGCCGCAGCGCCTGCCGACCCGGCGGAGGTCAGTCTTGCCACTGCAGCTGCATCTGGCCCTCGTGTAGCGCACAGGAAGCATGTGTCGTTCCGCAGAACAAGAGATGAAGGTGGTGGGAATGGGATCTCTTCATCACAATGCGCCGGGTATTTTAATCGTGGGTGGAAAGCCATGGAAAAGTCTGTGATACCCGACATTTGATGTCAGAAGGAAGTCAGGGATGTGGAATGAGAATAGAGAGAGTTCCGCTGTAAGAGGTGCACCAGCTTCATTAGATGAGCCCTTCTTCCACCTCCTACGAGGCAGACACGGACGATCGCTCCATCTCACATCTTGCTTACGAATTTGCCGTATAATCATGTGCAAAGTTACGTGATTCAGTGATACTTGTAATCATCAAGAATGTCCTTCTTGCAGGTTCTAAGAGGTCAGGATTTATTCAGTGTTAATTTGCTATTGAGAGCTTTATTCCTGGTCAGATATGTAAGTTAGGTGTTCTCCTGGCAGGGTTGTTGCAGGTGTTTGCTATGGCTCAGACCTAAGGGAAGTACATGAGTTTGAATACAGTTTAAACCATGAATAACTGAAACACAGCCAGGTGCTTTGGGCCGTATTGTTTACTAATCACTGTTATGCTTCTCAGTCAGGACTACTGAATTCTTTTTTTTTTTTTTTAACATCTTTATTGGAGTATAATTGCTTTACAATGGTGTGTTAGTTTCTGCTTTATAACAGAGTGAATCAGTTATAC
Source organism: Balaenoptera musculus (assembly GCF_009873245.2). Lineage (NCBI taxonomy): Eukaryota > Metazoa > Chordata > Mammalia > Artiodactyla > Balaenopteridae > Balaenoptera > Balaenoptera musculus. The sequence goes on along the minus strand of NC_045789.1, from coordinate 137,081,553 downwards.
ATATACATATGTCCCCATATCCCCTCCCTCTTGCGTCTCCCTCCCCCCTCCCTATCCCACCCCTCTAGGTGGTCACAAAGCACCGAGCTGATCTCCCTGTGCTATGCGGCTGCTTCCCACTAGCTACCTATTTTACATTTGGTAGTGTATATATGTCCCTGTCACTCTCTCACTTCGTCCCAGCTTACCCTTCCCCCTCCCCGTGTCCTCAAGTCCATTCTCTACGTCTGTGTCTTTATTCCTGTCCTGCCCCTAGGTTCTTCAGAACCGTTTTTTTTTTTTTTTTAGATTCCATACATATGTGTTAGCATACGGTATTTATTTTTCTCTTTCTGATTTACTTCACTCTGTATGACAGTCTCTAGGACCATCCACCTCGCTACAAATAACTCAATTTCGTTTCTTTTTATGGCTAACAGGCCTGATGAATTCTTGAGCCCTCCTACACACACACACACACACACACACACACTTTTTTAAAAAAAGACCATAGCCCATTGGGTGGCCACTATCATTCAGGCCCCGATTTGCCATCTCTGGTTCAAACGTATCCCAAGCCCAGTGTTCCTTCTGTTTCTCTCTCACTTCCCTGGTATCACCAGTCAGCCTGCCTCTGACATCTGTCCTCAGCTCTTGGAAGCCACAGGGGCTGGGAGCGCCTTCACGATTACCAGGGTCTTATCCCGCCCTGGGGATGGGAGGGAGTCGCCAGAGGCTGGGGCTTGTTAGGTGCATGTGCTATTTGTTAATGATGAGATTTTATTTTGTGCAGGCAACTCATAATGTGCTTAGTAGGGTGGGAAATGTTTTGACTTCTGCCCTTCCTAGGGAGAGAGAGCTTGTGAACCCACCCTTGCTTCCCACAAGAAAAATACGATTTGCAGATCAGCACATCCTGTATGCCTGCACATTGACTGACAGCTGTCCTTGACCTCATCATTCACTCAGCCACTGCTTCTTGAGCAGTGCGTGTGGTCCTACCATGGTAGGTACTCTGCTAGGCTCTAGGAACAACCCGTATGAAACCAACGGTGCAGGGAACTAATATGTAGAACGGCTAGATCTTTGTAAGCGCCGTTGCGGGGATGCTGTCAGGTGCGAAACAGCTCAGGTATCACCTCATCGAGGGGGTTACACATCTTATCAGCACGCTTCCATAGCTCTGCACCCCCTGTAGAGTGCTCATTACATCGTTGTGAAATTCTCTGCTCATGTGTCGCTCCTTTCTGTTCAGTTGAGAACTGTCTAAGGACAGGCTGTGGACTATGGATCCAGTTTTTTTTTGTTGTTGTTTTTATTCACACTGCCTAGCACAGTAGGACAAGATAGGCAAGGGCTTGTTAGTGTTTCATGAAACAATGGATGGGCTTAAGGGAGTTTGTCCCCAGGTTGGCCGGGGGGACACAGGATGGGTTCACAGAGGGAGAGAGTGGGTTTTGGTTGTTTCACAACTCTTCCACTTGAAATAATTCAAACTTATGGAAAAGCTGCAAAAACAGTGCAAAGAATTCTTGTATGCTGTTCACCCAGATTTCCCCAAACATTTTACGACACTTGCTCCTTCTCTGTCTGTCTCTGTCTCTCTCTCTGTGTCTCTATTTTTTTTCCTGAAATGTTTGAGAGTGGAGGATAGGTTACAGGGGTGGGGTGCAGAGGTGGAAGAGAAGAGGTGAGTTGGGAGCCTTTCCAGAGGCAAGAAGGTGATGGCTTGGGCCTGGCTGGGAACAGCAGGGAAGTGAGAAGTGGTTAGGCCTGGTCCATATTTTGAAGGGAGACCTTGTAAGATTTGCTGATGGGTTGGATGACACGAGTGAGAAAAAGAAGCTTTGAGGATGGCTTCAGGAATTTTGGCCTAAGTAACCAGAAGACCAGAGATGCTGTTACTGGGATGTGGAAGACATGGGGGAGGGGGAGTGGGTTTGGGCAGTTTTGGGGGGGTGGTTATGCTAAATCTGAGGTCCAAGTGCAGAGGCCGTGAAGTGTTGGGGAGGGAAAACAGAAAGCAGGACGCCAAAGAACACGAGTAATTCATAAAGATAGAATTAGCTGCTTTTATCATTAAGCAAAACGAATACTCTGCATGCAGAGCGGCTCCAAAGCTGTTGGGTATTTTCAGCTCTGTTTACCTGGGGTGAAACCTGCCGTCTCTATACATTTTCCCTCCAGTAGTAAACGGCCGGTATTCAGCTTGCATCAGCCATCGCACTGAGCTTGCTCTGACCTCCTGGTTTTCGTAAGTCGCCATCAGTTTCCTCTGACCTCTTGTTTTCATGATTCGTTGTCACCACCGCCTGTCCTTTGCCCCCCACATGGGATGCGCCATCTCCTTCAGCATCCCGCAGGAAGGTTAGATTCAGTTCAGTTTCCCCGCAGAAGGCGGCTGGAAATATGAGTTTGGAGTTGGGGGCAAAGTCTAAACTGAAGGCAGACATTTAGGGGTGACCACTGTAGTTAAAATCATGGGCTTGGAGGAAATCACCCAGGGAATGAGTATAATTAGGGGAGAAGAAAAGCTCAAACCTGGGTCCCTTCAACATTTGGAGATGGGAAAGATGAAAACAGCAGGGGAAGCAAGGCGACAGAAGTAAAGGAAGGGGTGCCCGGAAACCAAGCTAGGAAGTGTTTCCAGAAGGGCGGGTGACGGGTACGCCGTCAGACGCCTCCAGGTGGGTGAAGTGAGGGTGGGGCTTGTGGTAGGTGCCACGGGTGGCTCTACAGGAGCTGTGTCAGGAGGGTGGGGACAGAGGGATGATGGAGCCGGACAGAGAGGGGGACGTGACGTAGACGTCTCTGTGGAGGTGGTTGGTTTGACTGAGTAAGGCTTGTTTTAGATGCTTGGTCATGACGGCATGAAGTATGATTTAGTATATCTTTTAACCTCTGGACCCTCACCCTGGGGAGCAGATGGGCATCCTTTAGCCAGAAAACTAAATGTGTATTAAAAAAAATCTCTTTTAATTGTGGGTTGGAGGTGTTTTGGGCTTTACAAAGAAAATTACCTCTGTAGAAATGGGGCTCTTTGGATTAATTCTAAAAAGAAATATTTTGTAGGAGGATACACGTTTTATTATGTAAATGGTAAGGTGAGAGAGTGGGGTTTTTAATGGAAGCAAAGATTATTGAGCTGGTAGTTGCTAAAACTGCTAATATTTTTGAGAGAGAGACGTTGTTAATGAGATGTCAGTCTGTTATATATTGGTTCTGTGTCCTTAGGTAAATTATTTATCCTCTGTGAGAGTTTTCTCTTCTACGAAATGACAGTATCTACCCTGCAGGTTAGATTGTTATTAAGTTTTTTTTAATGACTTGTTTGGAAGAGCAGTTCTCCTTAGGTTTATTGGTGGTTCATGAAATATACAAGGGAGAGTAGATTTGGTTTCTCTGGGGCAGGAACAGCTATAGTTTATTGAGAGCTTACTATGTGCTGTGACTGATCTGTATTAGGCAAGCTATTTAAAAAAAAAAAAAAAAAATCCAAAACCTGTTGACAAGGCTCTGCTCACCCTCATTTTATGGAGGGAGGGATGATATGTCCCCGTGTACGCAAGGCCGCATCCAGGTAGTGGTGGAGCAGAATTTCACCCCAGTCCCTTCAGCACCAGAGTCCGTGCTCTCTCGCTGCACGGGGACCACGCTGTCCCCCCAGTTTGGATCCCTCCCGGATCACGTGCATTCTCTGGGCGCTGCGGCTCCAAACCCTGAAAGCTCCTGTGAGACCACCCGCCTTCTTTAATTGGCTTCCATTAACACACGGACATATGTCACCCGGACGTGGGTGCCCACGCCCTCCCCATCCGCACATCACGGTGCCGGGCCCCATCTGCCAGGGGAGCAGGGGCCGGGAGACAGACGGCCATCCTGCCGCCTCCCTGGGGGTGAGCCCGGCAGCCCCTCCTTCCCCTCCAGTTTGAGCCTCATTCTGTACCTGCTGTCAGGAACCCTGGAGGCTTGCCCTCTTCTGCTGTCAGAGAGACCAGGATGGAAGAAGAGCCTGGGGCCTCAGCCTCTCACGCTGGCATGTGGTAGGAACCGGATTAATTCAGAAGCCCAACTTCAGGCTTGTCCATTGGAGGCCTGTCACATAAGGGGGCCGTGAAGGAAAGGATGATGGACCAGATTTCCATAAGGAGTGGAAACAGTTACGGAGGCTGGTGGATTCAAACACAGATCATACTCTGTCTCCCTGTGATGCAGAGTCAGCATTAACAGCAGGAAAACCACTGCCCTTGGGCAGTGGGCTGGGCCTCTCATTTCTAACTGGCATCCCTGTTTTCTAGCTTTTACCGGGCTTGCCTTAAAATACAGTTCTTTTTTCCCCCCCATTTAATGTACGCTTTATTGGTTGTAAATATTGGTACATATTGAATTTTTAAAATTACTGCACCATGATTTTTAAAATGAGTTTTTTCTTGTCCCTCTTATTGGGCCCGTCACAAGTGGACTAAGCACTTCAATTATGCTGTGTCCCTATCAGCAGAAGCCCCCTAAAATACAACTCTTATCTGTCCCCGAGTTTGCATTGCTCTAGTTGCTTCTGCAACGTTGGAATTGTTTCCAGGGTCTTGGATTTCAGGGTTTTCTTTTCGGAGTTTATTTCCCTGAATACCCAGATCAGAGGTGAAAAAACTTCTTCTATAAAGGGTCACGTTGTAAATGTTTTGGGCTTTAGGTCACTGTTGCCATCACTTTACTGTGCTCTCCTAGCATGAAAGCAGCCTTAGACAATACATAAGTGAAGGGGCGTGGATGTGCCCCAGTAAAACCATATTTACAGAAATAGGCTTCCGGCCAGATTGGGCAGTTTCCCCTCCACCCCCCAACTTAGATGGATGAGGCTAGGGATAAGCTTATGCACACATTGAACCCTGGTGTCCAGTCATCTTAGATCTGGTTGAACCTGACCGTTTGCAGAACGTCAGGCAGATGCAAGCACATCTTTGGGGGTGTTATTCCTTATGGAGCTCTCTCCTCTCCTGCCTGCTTTGCTGGTGGTTTGGATTAGGGTTCTGTTGAGGCCTCCGGTGCTCACGGAGGTTGTGGCGGGAGGGTGAGTGATGCAGCAATGTTTCCGTTGTCTCTTTAAGGAGCGTTGCTGCTCTCCGCGTCTGCATTGGACACGCCCTTTCCTTGGTGCATCAGACTCAGTGTGGCTTAGGGCCTGGCTTCTCTAAGTGGGACCCGCGGACTGGGGGCTCCTGAGAAATGCAGGCTCTCAGGCCCCACCCCAGACCTGCGGAGTCAGCATCTGCAGTTTCACCAGACCGCTCGGTGAGCTGTAGCCCATGAAAGTTTGAGAAGCACCATTTTACACTATTCCAGTCTTGAGGATGGAAAGGAAGCATTGGAAAAGACCCTTTTATCTTCAGCTTTTTAACATTGAAAGTGTAATCAACTGTAGAGCTGTGAAGGCAGTCCTATGTCTTTTCAGACATCCTATAAGTGTCCTAATTGACTGTTCTTTTCCTGACTGGAAAGGGATGTCACGGCCCACTAGTGGCGTGGTGTAAAAATTCTAGACTAGTTAAAGGTTTGAGGCTGCAGCGCTGCGCCCCCCTCGCAGCATGACCGGGCAAATCCCTCCATCTCTCTGTGCCTGAGTGTCTCCTGCGTGGTACAAGACAGTTAGGACAGGCTGATGTGTAAAGCTCTTATTGGTTGCAAGTGTTCTATTTTATCTTTTACAGGCAGTGTGCTTTGATCCTCCTCCTGCCCCCGCCATCTCTGGGAGATTTGGAGATTTCCATTCCCCGTTCTCATATGTGCCCCCCTCCTCCCTTTCCCCTTTTGACTGATGCTCTGCAATTTCAGCGCAGCTGGCAGGGGTCAAGGGTGAGATCTAAGATGGGTTGTAACTGTAGAGCTTCAGAATTGCTGAGAGGAAAAGCCAGCATGCCGAGGGGTCGCCATTTCCGTTTGTCGTTAGGACATAGTTCTGGGGAGTTACAGGCGGTTGAGGCTTGCTCGCTGGGAAGGTCTAAAGTCTTAGAGGTATTTTCAGCATCCAGGAAGCCTCTGCCTCGACTTCATCCACCAGATCCGAAGGTCTAGTTTCAGATGACTTAATTAGGGCGGGCTTTTTGATTCAAATAAAGTAGTGGCTGGAGAGATGCTATAATTCAGTTGGAAGTGTGAAATGACGGCGTTTTATAGGAAATACCTATTGCCTCAGTTATGGGAAACATGATATCTTACAGCTGGCAGCGCATCCTAATGACCCTGGACCTCCCTCCCCTCTCCCCTCAGGGAGTGCAGAGCTCTGTGAGCAGCTTTCTCACCCTGGAACCTCTTGCCTCTCCTTCCTCCACAAAGCCCGCTGTCCCAGTCGTCTCTCTGGACATCTGCAGAGCCTTAGGTGTTCCGACTGGGCAGCTGGTGGCCGCAGCACAGGCTGGCAGGGCGATCTTTCATTCTGAGCAGAGAGGCCTCAGTGTCTTTTTAAATGATGCTTCTCCATTTAGAGGTGGTGCCAGGGCCCCTTCTGTGCCCGAGGGCTTGAATTAGCACCGTCCCCAGGGGGCTTTAGGGGCAGGGCGGTGTCATAGGAAGCGCACTGTCGAGCAACCAGACACGCACGTGTGCCATCAGCTGGGCTGGGGCCTGGAAGTCCCTGTTCCTCCCTGAGCTTCCAGGGCTACATCTGTGAACCCAGAGTTTTAGGTAAGGAGCCCTTGTCGTGTCGGGAGAATTCAGCCAGTAGGATGGCAGACGCCTTAGCAAGTGCTTCAGCCCCTCGCTGCCTCTGTGTGATATTGACTGCAGGAGGGATGCGTGATGGGGGCGTGCAGGGCTGGGGGCCGGGAAGCGTCTCCTTCCCTGCACACCTTGCCTGGGTTTCGCTTCCTCGCCGGGTCTTTGGGGACCCAGGGGCGGCACGTGGCCTGTCTCCCTGCCTGGTGGAGGGGGACCGTGAACTCATGTAGCCAGACGTCTCCCCTCCCGCTGTCCAACGGAGAGGCTTGCACTGCAGCAGGGTCTTGTCACCTCTGGAAGGAGATAGAACTGGTTGGGGTGAAATTTGTTCCTTCCTCCCAGCGGTGTGGCCTGCGTTCATCCACCTCACCGGTGACACGAGCGTAAAGCCTGTTGTTTCAACGAGACCATGTTTATGCGTTCAGCCTTCCTTTCCTTTCCCCTTTGTTTGTGTTCCTTCTTCTGATTAGAAGGAAAACTCATTCATGAATAAAGATACACTGCAACTTTCCGGTAATGAAGAGAACTCAGCTCATTAGAGCTTTCTGAGTTTCTTTTCTTTTTTTTTTTTAATTAATTAATTAATTTATTTATTTTTGGCTGTGTTGGGTCTTCGTTTCTGTGCGAGGGCTTTCTCTAGTTGTGGAGAGCGGGGGCCACTCTTCATCGCGGTGCGCGGGCCTCTCACTGTCGCGGCCTCTCTTGTTGCGGAGCACAGGCTCCAGACGCGCAGGCTCAGTAGTTGTGGCTCACGGGCCTAGTTGCTCCGCGACATGTGGGATCTTCTCAGACCAGGGCTCGAACCCGTGTCCCCTGCATTGGCAGGCAGATTCCCAACCACTGCGCCACCAGGGAAGCCCTGAGTTTCTGCCTAAGATTAGGAACCCTGCTTTCTTCCTTGTAAACACAGAATTAGCTCTCCATGTACCAAGCCAGTCCAGTGCTCTTACTTCCTGTTTATTGCTGTTGTGGGGCCGAATCTTTTCTTAAAATTCCACTTACCTAGATTTTCTTAAAATTCCATTTATCCAGCATTATCAGATGAAATATGCAGAGTGTCTTCTGTTTAATTTTACTTCACCTTCACTAGTTAGGTTTTCTTTTCCCTCTGACTCTTAATTCCCACCTCTGATGCGCTTCCCTTCAGCCCAGAGTCCCCGTGCATGAAGACAGGAGCGTGTCTGTCACCCGCTCAGACCAAGGCAGCCACTGATCTGCTTTCTGTTAGTGCAGATTAGTTTTGCTGGTTCTAGAATTTCATAAAAATGGGATCATATAAGTATGCCTCTTGTGTGTCTGGCTTCTTTCTCTTAGATTCTTTTTTGAGATTCCTCTGAGTTATGCATTGGATAGTTTGTTTCTTTTTATTGCTAAGAAATATTCCATTGTATGAATACTTTGTAATTTGTTACCGGTATGTTTGTTACTGGCTCTGTAGGTTGTGTGCAGTTTTGGGCTATGATGAGTAAAGCTGCTGATGTTTTTGTGAGGACATGCGCAGTAATTTCTCCTGGGTAGATACCTGGCAGGGGAATTACTGGATCACATAGTAAACGTCCGTTTAACTTTATAAGAAACTGCCAACTTTCCTGAAGTTGTACCTCGTGGACTCCCAGCAGGAGAGTGCGGATTCTGCTGCCCAGGCTTGATATGAGCAGTGCTTCCAATTCCCGCCATTCTGGTGGATATACAGGGGTACCTCGTGATTTCAATTTGCATCAACCTGATGATTAATGATGTTAGCATCTTCTTATGTGCGTATTGGCCATTTGTGCGTGAAATATATTTAGCTCCTTTGCCTTTTTTTGTGTGTGAAACATATTTAGCTCCTTTGCCTGATTCTTTAGGCAAAGAATTAGGTTGTTTATCTGTATACATTCTCAGAATTGCGAGTAGGTGTTGATATAGGTGCTCTGTCAGCCACGTGCATTGCAAATACGATTTCTCTCAGAAAGTCCAATTTATTAATTATTTTCTTTTATGTGAGTATTTTTGGTGTCCTGAGAAATCTTGGCCTACTCCAAAGTCATAAATAATTTCTCCTCTGTTTTCTGCTAGGCATTTGAAGTTTTACTTCTTATGTTTACGTCTCTGGTCCACTGGAGTTAATTTTTGTGTATGGTGTGATGCACGGGGTGAGTTCAGTTTTTCCCACGTTGGGATCCACTCCTTGAGCACTATTTCTTCCAAGACTGTCCTCTCCTGTGGAATTGGCCTCTTTGTCAGCAGTCATTTGGCCGTTTGTGTGGGGATTTCTTTCAGGACTTTGTTCTGTTCCGCTCATCTGTCCTGACGTCGAACCACACTGGTTGGTTATTGTAGGTTGTACTGAGCCTTGAAACTAGGTGATTTGGGTTCTCCGACATTGTTCTTTTTTCCCCCCCAGCGTTTGGCTATTCTAATTTGTTTCATTTTCATGTATTTTAGAATCAGCCGGTCAATGCACTTTTGCAAAAAAAGCTGCTGGGATCTTGACTGGGATTGTGTTGAGTCTATAGATTAATTTGGGGGGAGAATCTCTCAAATCAATGACTATGGTATCTCTCCTTTTGTTTAGATCTTCATTATATTTTTTCAGCAGCGTTTCATCGTTGTCAGTTTATAGGCCTCTCACTTATTTTGTTAAATTTATCCTTAAGTATTTCATGTATCTTAATGCTATTATTATAAGTAGTACTGGATTTACTTTTTCTTTCACTTTTCAGTTGTCCCTTGTTAGTGAGGAGTTTATTGTTTTATAGACAAATTGAAAAATAAGTAGACAGATGAGGGGCATTCCCTCTCCACTGAGTTGATTTGGGAAGGCTTTGCAGAAGAGGTGGCATTTGGTTGCACCTACAGAAATCTCGGTTGGTAGAGAAGGTGAGCGCCAGGGCGAGGGTGTTTCAGAAAAGCGCGCGCTAAGGTCAGGCGGGAACACGAGGAATGTTCTGAAGGTGAGTGGTAGCTGGATCAGGCCACAGCAAAACACGAAAGGTGTAATATGGCAGGTGATGAGTTTCTAAGGACGTCGGGGCCAGATTGACAAGGGGTTTACTGCTGGACAAGGTGAAAACTTTATTCAGTGGGTGCTTGGGAGCCCTTGTGTGTTTATGAGCCCAGGAAATAAGCCATTCTTTTTTTAAAATTTATTTATAAAAAATCATAGTAAATATATATAACAAAATTTACCATTTTAACCATCTTGAAATGTATAGTTCAGTGGCGTTAAGTGTGTTCATGTTGTTGTGAGACCGTCACCACCATCCGTCTCCAGGACTTTTCCATCTTACCCAAACTGAAACTCTGCACCTATTAAACAATAACTCCCCACTCCCCCTCCCCCAGCCCCCGGCATCCACCATCCTACTTTCTGTCTCTAGGAGTTTGACTACTCTGGGGGCCTCATATAAGTGGAATCATACATACAGTGTTTGTCCTTCTGTGGCTGACTTATTAACTTAGCACGATGTCCTCAAGGTTCAGCCCTGCTGGAACATGTGTCAGAAGTCCCTTCCTTTTTAAGGCTGAATCATATTTCATTGTCTGGATAAAACACATTTCATTTACTCATTCATCTACTGATGGACACTCGTGTTGCTTCTGCCTTTTGGCTGTTGTGCATAGAGCCGTTCTTAAAAGCAGAGGACCTCTGAGATGCAGTAGGGATTTGGAGCCAGAAACTCCAAATTTCACCTCCAAATTTCAATGTCTATTTCACCTAGTTTCAGGCATCATTTTCCCCAAAAACTCCAAATTTTTTTGACATAAAATTGTTGATGGGTGCTTTTTTCATAGTATCCATCGTAATTTCTGGCTGTTTTTATTTGCATACTGTTTGTCTCTCTGACGTGAATATAAGATCATGTTTGTTTTGCTTATCATTGTATACCCCACAATTATGCCCTCAGGTATTTTTGCGAGTTTTTTTTAGTAAATATTTTAAATATCTTACAATAAATAGAGCATCAATTTGCATTTTTCTTTTCCATCCTCCTATTGCTGTCATTCTCCATATCCTTTTTTTTTTTTAAATTAATTAATTAATTTATTTATTTATTTATGGCTGTGTTGGGTCTTCGTTTCTGTGCGAGGGCTTCCTCTAGTTGCGGCAAGTGGGGGCCACTCTTCATCGCGGTGCGCGGGCCTCTCATTATCGTGGCCTCTCTTGTTGCGGAGCACAGGCTCCAGACGCGCAGGCTCAGTAATTGTGGCTCACGGGCCTAGTCGCTCCGCGGCATGTGGGATCTTCCCAGACCAGGGCTCGAACCCGTGTCCCCTGCATTGGCAGGCAGATTCTCAACCACTGCGCCACCAGGGAAGCCCCCCCTTTTTTTTTTTTTAACATCTTTATTGGAGTATAATCGCTTTACAGTGGTGTGTTAGGTTCTGCTTTATAACAAAATGAATCAGCTCTACGTATACATATATCCCCACATCTCCACATCCTTCTGACTGAGTGTGCCTCTTCCTTCTCCAGCCTCTCGCTACCCCAGTTCATCCTTAGTGCCGCTGCCAGCATACATCATCTTTTCAGAGATAGAGCTCCATCAGTGGCACTTTTCCTGACAACCCGTGACTCTGTCTTTCATAGGATAATGGTTCTGTGAGTCCAAATGTTTATCTCCTGCTCTAGATGGTGAACCCTTGGATGTCAGAGACTTGCCTTCGAAGACATTGAGAACAGTGTCTTAAACAAGCTCACGTTTCACAACTTGTTACTAAATTAAATTGAACTGATGTAAGTGGAATGAAAGTATATGCTCTTGATATCTTATTTAAAACTACTGTCAGCAACCAGCTTGGTTTTTGTCAAGTCTTCTTTTTATTTATTTATTTATTAACATCTTTATTGGAGTATAATTGCTTTACAGTGGTATGTTAGTTTCTGTGTCAAGTCTTCTTATACCAGCCTAGGAATCAGGCTTCATGAATCAGGAAATCCGGTTCCTGTGGTGTTGTCAGGTTACACAGATTATTATGATTAATAAAAAACGTGTCCAGGTCTAGGTTTTGTCTTTTACTTTCTACAAAACAATAGCACGATATTTCTATTAGGGCTTGCATCATCCATCCCTGTATTAGTCTGACCTTTGAGAATCATGATAATTTCCGGAAAGAATTTGTTCTGTGGATTTTTATACCAGTGCCTTTGGGGACTTCTTGTTGGCTGTGTATAATCCAGAAGGGAAAAGAGTCTCAGGACTCAGAATGTACATGATGTACGCACCTACCTTTTTAGAGACACAGACTTTCCTTTAGGATATTGATAAAGCGTTTAAAGATTCAGAGTCAGTGCTGAAACCGAGCTGTGTTTGTCCTAAGTCCTGTTCAGAAACCTGACAAGTAGAGAAGAGACCTTATTTACTTTCTCTTTTCAGATTCAAATTAAACTAGCCTTGATTGAATGTCCCTGAACTCAGAGGCTTTTATTCACAGTGGCTTCTGGATTCTCCGCGGCAGTCTTGCTGACACAGAACTGTGATTATGCCCAAGTTACAGACAAGGGCCCCAGGAGTCAAAGAAGCTTAGTGGTTTGTGCTCAAAGTCATCTGGTCACTCAAACAGAGGTCATCTAGAGTTTGAAGGAATTTTAGATGTAGTCTAGCCGAGGGAAACTTTCCAGCCAGACAGCATCTACAGCTGTGCAGCTTTTCTGAGATTTCTCAGATCAACTTGTAGGCAGCCCATCTGGATTATCTGCGGAGGCTGTGGAAATATTTGGAAGAGTCTGCATGAAGAGTCTTAACTGCAACCCTATAAGGGAAAATACGCAAGTGCTTTGCCTGAGTGTTGACCACTTGGCTCAGTGCCGCAGCAGTCCTGCCCCTAAGCCTCTTCTGAGTGCTCTCCTGCGGTGTCTCTGCAACCTTAGCAGCACAGGGCCCTGACCAGGTGCTGGTCAAACTGAGACCGTGAACTTGTCAGAACCATTCTTTTACCGCTTTTGATGTGCACGCTCTAAGAATATCCCAGGAGACGCAGTTACTAACTGTGAGAGGGCGATCCATGGCATTTTTCTCTGCAACTTTCTCCCCAAAGCAACTCTCAGGAACTTTGTCTATTATGGAGATCCAGAAACAAGCAAGTGAATTAATTCACCAAACGCATACTGAGTGTCTCCTGTGTTCGAGCTTCCGTGTCAGGCAGTGTGCTCAGCGTTCTAGGTACAGAGAGAAGTCAAACGTGGTCCCCGACTTCAGCCTGCCTCGTGACGGGTGCAGGGAGGGACACATTAACCCGTCGTTACAGCATGAGGTGAGAACGGCGACGCAGGTGGCCTAGAGTCTCCAAGGGTAACTAGGTAAGAGGTCGCTGGTAAAAGACGTGTGTGGGGTGTGTTGGGGACGAGACAGGGTTAAGGCACAGCGCAGAGAGCCGCAGTGCGAGCCGAGGTCCAGGGCAAAAGCAAGCCTGGTGTGTGTGGGAAACTGAGTCGTTCAGAAGAGCTGCGGGTGGGAGGTGGAAAGAGGGGTCTGGAAAAATAAGCAAGGGCGAGTTAAGATTCTGCCACAAGGTCAGGAGAAGTCATTGAAAAGAAGAATGAATGTAGGAGTCAGGGCAATTTTCTGAGGCGCCTCCAGCGTAGCCCAGTGGTCCTCAGTGAGAGGGATGAGATGGGATTTTATGAAACCAGTTCTCCAGGGTCCTGACCCTGGACCCAGCCTCTGGAGACAGTCAGCATAAAGGGCAGGTGCATGGCAGGCCAGGGATTTTCCATTGGCCCCAGGAGTTTATGGGATGCACTGTCTGTGTGAGTTCTGTGCAGGGTGGGTGGAGACGCCGTCCGTAATTCAGTCCTTATTCTAGGCGCTCAGTCTTTTATTTTCTTATAGTCTCATCAGTCAGTCTTGTCTTTTACATCTGAGTTTGAGTCAGAGTTAGAAAATCTTTTCCCATACCAAGGTTGCAAAGGAGTTCACCTACTCTTTTTTCTAGGACTGGAATGGTTTCATTTACATGCTCAGGTATCTTTGGTGTTTTTTTCTGGTGTAAGATGTACTTAATTTTATCTTTTTCTTTTTTCCCCCCCCCAGATGGCTACCAGTTGTCCGGACCCCAATCATCAAGAGGTCCATCTTTTCCCCACTGATTTGAGATACTAGCTTTATCATAGGCTATATTTCTATATGTATTTGGGTCTATATCTGGGCTTTCTATTCTATACTATTAATCTTACTGGGAATTTATGTATTAATATAACACCATTTAAATGATAGAACCTTTATATTATGTTTTAATAGAGGATATGGCTGGATCCTTTTCATTGTTCTTAGGCATCCCTTATTTTTCCCTATGAACCTTTTAGAATCAATTCGTCTAGTTCGAGACACAAAACAGAACAAAATTTGTTATATATTTATTGGACTTGCATTAGATTTAGCTGTTACCTCGGAAAGAGTTGACATCTTTTGGATGTTAAGTTGTTCTGTTCAAAGGCAAGGGGTACTTTCCGTTTGTTCAAGTTTCCTTCTTTGTCTTTCAGGAGTGTTTTAAAATTTTTCTTCTGTAAGTTTTACATGTTTCTTGCTAAATTATTTTAAGTATTTCACTTTTTTAATTGCTTTTTTAAATGGAATTTTCTCTTCCATTTATACCTTCTGCTTATTGTTTGGTGTAAAAATCACGTGCAAAAGCAATAGTTTTTATATATCCTACTTTATTAACATTTTTTTGGTAGTAGTTTTATCATTGATTCTCTTGGGTTTTCTAGGTATACTTTCACATCAGCTGCACATAGAGATAATTTTATTCTTTTCTATTCTGAAGTTTCTAATTGCATTGGCTAATACTTCCAATGCAGTGTTAGAAGTGGTGGGGGAAATGGGCTTCTCTGACTTGTTTGCGACCTTACTGGGAATGCCCGCAGTGTTCCCTCATTAAGTAAGATGCAGTTTTTGTTTTATGTTAATGTCTTAGTCTGTTTGGGCTGCTGTAACAAAATAACACAGACAGGGTGGCTTATAGACAACAGAAGTGCGTTTCTCACGGTTCTGGAGGCTGGATGTCCAAGGTCAGGGTGCCAGCGTGGTCCAAGTTCTGTTGAAGGCCCTTTTCTAGGTTGCAGATGACTGTCTTTTCGTTGTGTCCTCACATGGTAGAAGGGATGAGAGCGCTTTCTTGGGCCTCTTTTGTAAGGACACTGATCCTGGTCATGGGGGCTGCACCCTCATGACCTGGTCACCTCCCAAAGGCCCCCCTCCTGACGCCATCACACTGGGGGTTGGGATTCAACAGAATGGCAGAGGGGATGCAAGCACTCAGCCTATCACTTAGTGCATGTATTTCATCAAACTAAAGTACATATCAGTTCCCATTGTGTTGACTTAAAAAAATCAGGAATGGGTACTGAATTTTCTTGAAGGCTTTTTCATCATCTGTGGATGATGAGAATCATATGATCTTCCTGTTAGATCTATTAATATGGTGAATGTATATTAGTAGATCTTGTAATGTGAACTCATCCTTGCATTCCTGGAATGAATTTCATTTGGTCATGTGTGCTATTAAGGTATTGTGTTGGTTTCTGTTTGCTAATATTTTATTTAGGAGTTTTGCATTGACATAAGTAAGATTCGTCTTTGGTTTTCTTTTTTGTGCTATCTCTACTAGGTTTAGGCATCATTTTTATACCTACTCCTAAAAAAGAAAGAATTGGAAAATTGTTTATGTGTTTCCATCTTCTGGAACAATTTATGTATTTTTTTTTTAATTAATTAATTTTTGGCTGTGTTGGGTCTTCGTTTCTGTGAGAGGGCTTTCTCTAGTTGTGGCGAGCGGGGGCCACTCTTCATCGCGGTGCGCTGGCCTCTCACTATCGCGGCCTCTCTTGTTGCGGAGCACAGGCTCCAGACGTGCAGGCTCAGTAGTTGTGGCTCACGGGCCTAGTTGCTCCGCGGCATGTGGGATCTTCCCAGACCAGGGCTCGAACCCGTGTCCCCTGCATTAGCAGGCAGATTCTCAACCACTGCGCCACCAGGGAAGCCCACAATTTATGTATTGATAGTAGTCTTGATGTTTAAGGTTTGGTACAATCCCCCTGTAAAACCATCTGGGTGTGGTACTTTTTTTGTGAGGACAATTCTTTGATAACTTTCTTTGCTTTCTCTGTGTAAGCTTTCTGTAATTTGGTAAATACAGTTTGGTAAATTACATTCTTTTCTGTGAAATTGTCTATTGCGTAGAGTTGTACAGAATAGTCTTTCATGACTTTTCTGAAGGCGGAGGTAGATATTTAAGGACTTCCTAGTTTTAGAAGACAAGAAGTCATGGGTCATGTCCACTTGCTGTGTTTGTGGATCCCAAGGCTTAAAGTTCTAATAAGATGAGCATATGCTATAATAATGGTAATAGCTACCATTTGTGAAATGCTTGCCTCTGTATGGATATCAGCTCATTTTAGCCTCATTACAATCCTGAGATACCTAATAATCATCTCATTTTAAGGATGACATAATTTGGGGGAGTTACCCACTTTTCCAAAACAGAAATAGACTCACAGACAGAGAAAACAAACTTATGGTTACCAAAGGGGAAAAGGAGGGGGGAGGGATAAATTAGTAGTTTGGGGATTAAAATGTGTACACTACTATATATAAAATAGATAACCAACAAGGACCTACTGTATAGCACAGGGAACTATATATAATCTACATTTCAATAAAATTTTTTAAAAAATGGCCATAGCCACTCACCAGGCCAGCGTTATCTCAACGTAATTCATGGAGTGATTATCATGAAGTAGTCAAAGCAGGGCCTTTGGAGTCAGAACTGCATTCAGATTCGTTCTGTTACGTTCCAGCCCTGTGGCTGTGAGCATATTATTACCTGGAGAGGCTCAGCCACTTATTTGCTTAGCAACCTTAGGCAACCTCTCTGAGCCTCAGTTTCTTTGCCTGTAAAATGGGGATAAGACCAGTTTCTACCTCCTGGGGTTGTTGGGAACACACATGAAGTCATACGTGTAAAGGGACGAGAAGTGTCCCATGCCTGTGACTGCTGTGTAAACATTTGCTTAAAGAAAAGCCAACAAACAGGCCGTGGCTTCTCATTCCCCCGTATAGGGGGCCAATCACGTCTTTGCAGCATTATTGTGAGAATTAAATAAAGTGTCATGTGTAGATGCCTAGGACAATGCCTTTCACACAACAGGTTCTCAGAAAATATTAGTTCTCTTACTTTATTAATTTGCTCATCAAAAATCCTTGCATGCTTTCTATGTGGCTTGTACCGCTAGGCTGCTATAAGGTACTCGGAGACAAGCAAAGCATAAAGCCTACTCTTAACCAGCTGACGAGCTATATTGAGAAAAAAAAAAAACAAACCTTAAGGTCACTCAGTACCCGGTTATCAGTACAGCTGGTAAGAGACAAAAGAATTCAGTAACTGGGGAGGATTTTATTTGGGAGGAGCTTGTGGAGGATGTTGAATTAGAGAAGGCTAGGAGAGAGGGGATGTGAGTTTAGGTGTTTGAAGGGCCTGTTGAGGGTAAAATGTGGTTTGTTTAGTCCATGCAGGTCCTAGGAAGGAGGAACTTTTCTAACAACTGCATCTCTCTGACTTGGGGATGTTTTGCTTTCTGAGGTGCAAAGAGCTTTGCTTTGACAATCTTTTGGGTGCAATTTCAGGTGAAAAGAAAACCACACAGTAGCTTAATAAACAATGAAGTGAAAATTCATTAGAAGGATGCAGATACCTCAGGGAATTCAGTGCAGCCCAGGTTCACAGGTAACCGAGGAAAGTCCAGGAAGGTCTCAGGAACCCATCCAGTGCCCTGTCTGTGCGGCACTTCCTCTCTCTTGCCTCTGAGCATCTGAGGGTGTTAACTTCATTCTTTCTTCCTCTATTAATGACTTTCACCTGCTGGCACATACATGGCGAAACATGGCAGCTCCGTAGCTCCTGAGTTTACTGGTCTTCAGTTCAAGAGATCGCAACTGACTACGAGTTCCTGTTCCAGGCAATATATACAGGAAGGAGACTCTGATGGACCAGTTTGGGTTAAGGTGGTCCTATTATGACCTGGGAGCAGGAGGTGGCCTGCAGGGCCCGGTGGTGTAGACGGAGCTGGCGGGAGTCCAGCTTGTAGCTGAGGGTGCTGCTCTCTGAGGACCATGGGCCGGGCAGGAACCTGACTGTGGTTATGATAAACTCCCAGCCCAGAGGGGTCTGCATAAAATCCCCGATGGGAGCTCTGTAAGGGAGGCTCAGGTTGAAGACGAGATAGGACAGGTGCATGCAGTCTTTGGTCCTCTTCAGATATTTTGATGCTGCTAGATGAAACCCAAGTGAAATCCTGCAGGATAAATATGATTTGGCTACATGCAAGAGAAGCATTTTTGATAAGAGTATACGAATGGGGATGGTGAATGGGTTCTGGAAGTTTAACATAGACCCATAGCATTTTTAACGTTTTTGCTTATAGCTTTTAGCAGCCCTTCCATTTTTGGACAAGGTTGATTTTGTTTTTATTGTGGTAAAATATACATAAAATTTACCATTTTAAACCTTTTTGAGTATACAGTTCAGTGTCATTAAGTACATTCACATCACCACCATCCGTCTCCAGAACTTTTATCGTCCCCAACTGCAACTCTGTCCCTGACAAACACTCACTCCCCATTCCCCGCCCTGCCCCAGCACCTGGCACCTACCATTCTACTTTCTCTATGGGTTTGATGACTCTAGGGACCTCATAGAAGTGGAAGCATACAGTATTTGTCCTTTCGTGTCCGGCTTATTTCACTCAGCATAATGCCCTCAAGGTTCATCCATGGTGTGGCATGTGTCAGGATTTTCTTCCTTTTTTAAGACTGAATAATATATCACTGTATGGATGGACCACATTTTATTTATCCATTCATCCATCAGTGGACATTTGGGTTGTTTCCACGTTTTGGCTATTATGAATAATACTAGCAGCCCATCATTTTTAAAGTATAGATGAGATCGTTTTCTACTTAGAATCATCAGGAAGTTGTTCTCCTGATGAAAAAGACCTTAAAGACTAACTTAATCCAGCCCCTTCATTTCATAGAGGGGAAATTAGAAAATTGCCCAATTAGGAAAAGTGAACAGCCTCGGACACACCTCGCCTACTCTGAACTCATTTGCCATTTCTCTGCCCACTTGTCTAAGATTATGAGAGCTTTGATAGTTATAAAAGGGTGGCCTCAGTTAGGATCTTGTATTCTGGAGTGTGTTGTAGACTTGTGGAATTGTAAATTTGGGAAGAATTCCATAGACCAGTGGTTCTTGAACTTTTCTGCTTAGGACTTTTTGGTCTCAAAATATATATTGAGGACCCCAAGAGCTTTTATTTATGTGGTTGTATCTGTAGATAGTTATCATATTAGAATTTAAACCTGACAGATTTTTAAGATATGTATTAATATATGTATGAAAAGTAACTGCATTACGAGATAATTTGTGAAAGAGTGGCATTGTTTATTTTTCTACAAGTATCTTCAGTAGCTGGCTTAACAGAAGAAAGCTGGATTCTCATTTCTATTTCTGCATTCTGATTGTGACGAACCATTGTTTTGGTGGCAGTACATAGAGACGATCTGGTCTCACAAAGATATGTACTTGGAAAAGAGAAGGGTATTTTAGCGCCTTTTCAGAAAATTGTGAATAGTCTTTGATACTACACCAAAACTTAACAAGTGGTAGTTTCTTAAGGTTAGTTGCAATGTGGAATCTGGCGCTGTATCAAAGAACACTTCATTTCCTGTTACATGAAGATATTTCAGCTTATTTTACACATTAGATGGATCTTTACCCACGTGTGCTTTTATGACATCATGGTTTCCTGAGTTGTGTAGAGCTTCCAAATGTCAACACACTGCTTTATGCACCAGGAGATCATGTACCTCAATGTCATTCCTGATCTCATTAGAAAAGTCTCTGTTGAGAAGCTGTCATGCTCCTAGTGGTGGATACACGTGTTCAAAATTCTGTTTTCCCGTGGAAGCTCAAATTGTATCATTGGCAACAAATACTGTCATTGTTTACCTGGACGTGATAAGCTTACTTTGTTCATTATTGAGAAAATGTCGGTCACATACTCAAGTCTGAATAATCGCGGTTTGTCTATCATTTCTTCTTTGGTGCTGCATGAAAAAAGTGGCTTCGTGTAACTCACAGCTCAGACAGTTGTACACGTGCTTCTTCTCTAGACGACCATGGTACTTGAGTCTGCAAGAGAAGTGCTTCATGCGTACTTCCCACCTCACCACACAGCACGTGATAAAGGTGTATCCTCCAGGGTTGAGATCTAATGAAAACAATGATTTTTACTGCTTCATCAAAGACACTCTTAAGTGAAAGTAGCATTTTAAAATTTTTATTTATTTACTTATTTTTACTGCTAGTGTGTAAGTGAAGGATACAGTATAGTATAGTTTGGTGTCACTGCTTTGATTTGCACTAAGATGCCAGAAGTTTAACCACCCCTTCATTTGCACCATTAGCGCAGGAAAAAGTGAATAATGTCATGTATTATGAAAATAGTTTGACCTCGCGGACGCCCTGAAAGGGTGTTGGCATCACAAAGAGGTTCACATCATGGGGTAAAAATTGCTGACATCAGCCCCATAGTGCAGTCTTGTGGGTGTCAGAGGGGAAGTCTGGTGTAATCCCAGAAAGAAAAGACATGATGGAAGTCAGGACCTGAACTTATATCGAGGTCCTCCCCGGCACCCAGCATCATTGTTGTAACTGTAAAGCGCTCACAGTCTTCCTGGGGAGGGAGCCAGCCCTGCAAAAGCACAGAGTTGGGTGTTGAGTTCCCACGTCCTAGTGGTTATCTGAAGACTATTTGGCATTTTAAACTCCCGTCTCCTTCTTGACACTGAAATTTAATATCATCCAGTTGACAGCAGATGATGCTGTCAGGCTCTTGGGTCGTGACTCCATCTGTTGGCAGCGTGGCTTTGGGGCTTCTCCCAGCCGAACACCTCTGCCTCAAAGCAGAAGTGATGGAGGAGCACATTTGTCTAGAAGATGATACGTGAATCTTTTAGACGCCCTGGTTTCAGCTAACTTGCGTTTCCTGTTGGAAAACAGTATTCGGCCATCAAGCTAAAAACGAAATGCTTTGAGTAAAATTTAGCATTCGTGTTTTGACATTTGCAAGTTGGTGCGTCTCATAGTACCTTTCCTCTCTCCTTTGTTTTCAGCAATGGAAGAGTTAATCGTTGAACTTCGTCTCTTTCTTGAACTCCTGGACCATGAATATCTAACCTCAACTGTCAGGGAGAAAAAGGCAGTTATCACAGACATCCTGCTGAGGATACAGTCATCCAAAGGTACGTCTCATTCAAACTGTTAGTCTTTCTTTTTCCGGGCTCTTTTTTGCCTCTAAGCCATCTTTAATTCTCATCTTTCCAAAACACAGTCATGAATGCATGTATTCATTCATCAAGCTGTCATCGAAGGCCTTACTACGTGCCAGGTACCGTGTTAGTCTCTGGGTTTAGAAAGATAAAGCCTTTAAGGAGTTAGGCTTAAAGTAGGTGTGTTGGGCGGGTCCCTGAGGGCACCCCAGCACTGGGAGGTTCGCTAGCGGGACTCAGCATGGAGCTGTACTTTCTCATGCCTGGGACTCATCACAGAGGTCGGAAGGATACACAGCCAGGTTATGAGGGGAAAAGACTCAGGCCAGGTCTGAAGGGGCCGTGCACAGGCTCCTATGCTCCCCCCCCTCCCACGAGGCTCATACAGACCCCACTCTTTCCTCAGCAACAAGAACGCAGCAGCCTGTGTGCAACGTTGCTGTTCAGGGAAGCTCGCTGGAGACTCAGTGCCCAAGGACTGTACTGGGGGCGGGTCACACAGGCACCCTCCGCCTGGCACGTACCAAAATCCCAGACTCTCAGCAAAGCCGGTTTATTAGTCAGGGTTCCCCAGAGAAAGAGAGCCGATAGGATAGAGGGATAGAGACAGAGGTAAAGAGGAGATTTGTTGTAGGGATTGGCTTCTGTGATTACAGAGGCTCAGAAGTCCCACAGTCTGCCCTCTGCAAACTTGAGACTGAGGAAAGCCAGTTCTGTAATTCAGTTCGAGTCCAAAGGCCTGAGCGTCAGGGGGGCGCTGATGGTGGAAGTCCTGGTCAGAGAACTAAGAACGCCAGCGTCCAAGGGCAGGAGAAGGTGGGCGACTTGGCTCAAGCAGAGGGAGTGCACCCGCCCTTCCTCAGCCTGTTTGTTCTGTTCAGGTCCTCAACAGATTGGATGATGCCCACCCACCCTGGGGAGGACCATCCCCTTTTGAGTTCGGCAACGCAAATGCTAATCTCTTCCAGAAACATTCTCACAGATACACCCAGAGATAACGTTCTACCAGCTGTCTGAGCATCCCTGAGCCCGGTCAGGTTGGCACACAGAATTCGCCATCACAGCAGGTGTTTGGCATGAGATCATGTTGTCTGCCCAAACAGTCTAGGCACAGTAGACCAACCTTATCGATTAGGGCATGGTGGGAACACTTCTGAAAGCCACATTCCCAGATGCCAACCCTTGTAAAGACAGCAGCCTCAGGCCTGCTGTGTTAACTCTTTTGTGCACAGTGGGTAAGACAGAATAGCAGGGAGAGGGCATCAGTGTTAAGAGAACACCCAAGAGGAGGGTCCAAACCAGTTTAGTGAGAGAGAGAGAGCGGCGGGGAGGGGCTGGGGGCAGTTCTCGGAGGATATGGTGTTAGGATCCTGACGGCTGGGTAGGAGATACCTGGAGGAGATGTAGAGGTTTATTGTAAACAGCTTCACTGAGATATAATTCACATACCATGCACTTCACCCATTTGAATGTACAATTCGTTGAGTTTTAGCATACGAAGCCTTGATTTGACATAGTTAGATTTGCATTCCAGAAAGCTCACCTTGTCAGTCTGGGCAGTGGGTTCAAAGATCTGGCTGCAGATTGAACGAGAGCTATGTGAGGCCCCGGGTGGATGGTGGGACCAATCCCTGAGGTAAGAGTGCAGGATGAAGACCATGTTTGAGGGGCAGTAGGATAGAGAGAACCAGTAGGATAGATAGAGACAGTGACAGAGATAGAGATAAAGATAAAGATAAAGACGGAGATGAAAGTCCACTTTGAAATGATGTTGCTGCTTCCCTGCCTGGACCCTTTCAGTATCTTCCGTTGCCCGTGGATCAACCCCAGGCCCCTTATGACGTGTGGTCACGCCTGTCTACTATACAGTCAAAGGGGCTTTGATTTCTGTCTCTGCCCGTTACTCAGTCTGTGACCTCGAGCAAGTTACTTAATCCCTCGATGCTTCAGCTTCCTCACCTGTAAGAAGGGCGGACAGTAGCACCTACCTCGGAGGGATGTTGTACGGATTGACGAGATCATATAAAACATTTCTAAGCAGTGCCTGACGCATGGCAGACGCTCAGCAACTATTGACTGTTATTTCCTACTGTTGCTTTTACTAGTAGAAGTAGCATTTCTTTCGACCTCATCTCCTCTGCGTACACCTGTTTCCCAGTCACTTCAGACTAATGGTCTGAACACACTGCAGTTTGGGCCTCCTGCCTCTGGCGTTGCTGTTTGCTTTCCCTTGATTTCCCTTCCTCTCTTGCTCTGCCCAATGAGTTTCAACCCCTTTTCTCTCCATGCTTTGTTCTGGATGTTATTTTCCAATTCACTGATTTTTCTCTTCAGCTCTTTAATTTGCTTGAAACTCAGCCACTGATTGTTTGATGGTAGAGTTTCCATTTGTTCTTTTTCTTTCTTTCTTTTCTTTTTTTATTGTTTCCAGGCCTCTGCCAAAATTCCGGTCTTGTTGTCGCTTCCGCAGGTCAGGGTCTTTGTCTTTTCCCAGCCTGCAGCGTCGTGCTTGACCCATCATAGGTGATCATTGTTGAGCGGTTATTTTTCTAGATCTAGAAAGGTGAGTCCTTGGCACGTAAATAACACTGTGCCCAGGTTAAAGTAGTTTCCTCCTCTTTCCTGCCTTCACTGGTACAGTGCTCACCACGGTTTCTGAGAGTCCGTTGTACGTATGTTTATCTTCCCAACTTGAATATGATCCCCTGAAGGTATGAGCTTAATTATCAGTCTTGTCAACAATAAGCATGTCTGTTACAGCATCGGACCTTAGGAGAGTACTTGATGCAGATTTACGGATTCCCAGGAAAGCATCTGCCCCCTTAGTACGTGGGTAAGTATCAAAACTAACCTGAGTGGAAGTTCAGGAGAGGCAGCTCGCCTTTGAGAGGCTGCCTGGCGTTGGAAAGGATGTCGACTTTGGTGCCTGCTCCGTCATTTCTACCTGTCAGCGTTCCAATTAAGTACTTTAACCTTTTTTTTCAGCCATAGATCCTTCACCTGTAGAATGGAGAAGAAGAATACCTACCTTGCAGGATTGTTGTAAAGGATTAGAGAAAATAAATACGTATTTGCGATGTATTCAGTATGGGGCCAAGGATGTGATAGCTGCCAGCGGTGCCATCTTTACCTTCCTTCTCCTCCTCATCCAGTTCTGTGGTTTTGGTTGGTACAGGTTTTGAAGTGAAAGATCATGCTACGAAGCCAGAGACCCCCAACAGCCTGCCGGCCCCTCCCCAGATGCCTCTGCCAGAGATCCCGCAGCCGTGGCTGGTGAGTTAAAGTCCCACCATCACAAGAATCACCAGATGCCTGTGTTACTTTTGGTTCCAGGGGCAGGTGATGAAAGCCCACTTCTGGAAGAAAGGAGGCCACGTTTTGCCCAAGGCACTCCTCTGAGTGTGTTTTTTGGATGCCAGTAATGGTCAAGTGGGAGGCTGTAAATGTAGCCTTCTCTTAGGAGGCTGATGGTTCTTTGAAAATTGCTGGAGCTACAGGTCCATGGAAATCCGTTCTTAAGTTGGATTTTAAAAAACTCAGATGATTTAGCAGGCAAAACAATGACAGTAGAGCCTAGGGACTTGCCCCTCTTTCTGGGTTAACTCTGAATTTGAATACCTTAGCCTGAAACTTTAATGCTCATTGCTTCTTCTGGGATTAAATATTCTTTTTTTCCCCCCAAGAAGAAAAATATGTACATAGTCCAGGAATGTGTGTTTTATTTGATTTTCTGCATTCAAAATTGGTTTTGGAGTTCTTTTACTATTTTCGCAATCTGGGGATACTCACGTATGCCATTTTTCATGGACCATTCAGCTTTTTCTGCCTTTTGCTATTTTCTAATGTGCTTACTCAGGGAAATTAGGCTTTTATTCAAAATTAGAGCAAAATCAGTTACTTAGCAACTCTCTTCCTAACATTTGCTTTCTCTGTGAATCATCTGATTATCTCTCTACCAGGAAAGGAACTGCAGGAAAGCAGGGCCCCAGCACATGGCTGATGTTCATTGGGTACTCAGTAATTATCACTGTAGAGGGGACGGAAGGAAATCAGTGCTTACTGGGTCCCTACCACCTGTCACAGATCATGCTTGCTCTTTTTTCACTTAAAATTTCATTTAATCCTTACATCCTGACCTCAGGGAACCCCTAAAATACCCCTAAACATGTGAATAGTGTGTATTTCCATTTTCCAGAAAAGGAAGTGTGGGTCCAGTGAAGATGTGATTGCTCAAGGGCAGTAGGAAAGGCAAAAATACAATTTTTTGCGACGTATTCTTTTGATTTCAAATCCAGCCTTTTCTCAGCAATACTGTTTGGGGAGGCATGGCAGCAAAGCTGATGCCAGCATGACTCACCGATGGGAGAAGGTTTTCTTAGGAACCTAAGCCTGTTCCCGAGCTGGGCTCTGGGGAGGCTGCAGGGTCCAGGGTGTGGATGGGAGCACGGTTCCTGCGTCTAAGCACCAGCTCTGACACTTACTGTGTGAATTCAGACTGTGGCTTTCACGTCTCTGTGCCTGAGATGCCTCATTCTGAAACGAGTGTAATAATAGTGCCCACTTAGTGCGATTCTTGTAAAGATGAAAAGAGTTGATGGACCTCAAGTGCTTGGAATATATGCCTTGCATCTGTTAAGCCCCGTGCAAGAGCCAGCTATTACTTTGTAGGGCTGTGGTTCTCAGACTTTCGGGGAGCGCATTAAAAATGGACATCATTCTGGTATGCTGGTAACGTGAATTATATTTTAGATATATTGAGTTAAAGAAGATGTATTAATAAAACCAATTTCATCAATTTCTATGGCTACTAGAGAAATTTAAATTACATATGTAGCTCACATTTGTAGCTTGCTTTATTTTTCTTTTGTTTTATACATTTAATCTCTCCACTGTGGAAAGCATATTGAATGTATGATTTTTATATGCTGTTTTTATTTTTTTAACATTATGTATTATGTATTTTTCCTTCTTTATAAACTTATTTTTAATAATTGTTTTCCTTTTTAAAAAAATTCTTCCTGTTTCTTGTGGAAACTGTGACTCAATTATAGCTCTTTTTCATTGTCTCATTTGATGTTTTTAGATATAATACAGAATCATAGTATTAATCCTGTTTACTGATATATTGTTTGTCTACAAGACAAAGAACTAGATGTGAGAAATCAGTAGTTCACGCAGCTCCTGGTTTTTGTGCTCTGGTTTACTTTTATTTTTCTTTCTAAACTGACTTTATGATCTGTCTCAGTACGCTGTGTCTTGTATTTCATCAGCACAATGCAGGTTGGGAAAGGTGTTTCAAGACTGAAGGTGAAATGCAAACCTCTAGAAGCAGCCAGAACAGTAGTGATGGTTATAGGAATTTCATGGACTGTTCTTTAGTGGTACATGAAGTGCCATCCAGCCGGCCTGGACTAAAATGCTTGTCTTTGATGTGCCAGGCCCAGAGGAGTGAATCTCAGTTTCAATGCCAATTTCAAACAAAGAGTACTCATTGGATGGTCAACATTTTGTACCATCTTTGACCGTTGAATAGTCAATCCCTTTCTGTGGATTTTTCCTCGAATGCAGTTTATGCTTCATCCACTATTTTCTCTCCCTCTTCTCTCCTTGTCTCCTGCCCATCTTTGGCTGCAGCGTGGCAAACTGCTGTGGTTTAAGGTGAACGAGAAGCCGTACTACCAGTGGAGTCGGAACTGGTAGCTGGTTAATTAAAAATGTTGGTTAAAGTGAGGAATTCTAAAAGGGGTACCATGTGCTTTAAACATTTCAAATTTAAACCAGTCATTTTTGAGTAGGAGTTTGACCAGTGGGTAATTCCTCCCTACTGGTGGCTAAACATGGGTGTCAAGAGAGTTTTCCAAACTCAGCCTCTAAGCCAATGCTGTTTCTTGATATAAAACTCTCAAGACGTTGATGTAGGGCCAAGAGCTGCGTCCTTTGAGCGTGGGGCTACGGGTTGTCTTTTCTACATAATCCATACCTGTGATACAGGACTAATAATTCCCAGTTTTTGTTTCCTTAAAGTGGAGTTAAATTCAGACACTTGGGAAACGATCTGATTTTTAGAGTCCCTAGAATCTTACCAGGGCTGCTCTTCTTTTACAGCTGACTTGACCACTCCTAATTGAATAACTGTGTCTTTTCTTTTTTTGCAGTTTGTCTTGACTGAACCTTTCTAAAGCATCTCAGAGAATCATCAACTCTCCTTTTGCACTTGTTTTTGCACTGATTTATTTATGTAGTAGCTAACCAAATAAAGTAAAATAAATAATTATAAGTGTAAGAATTTAAAGAGCAAAGCTGACTGTTGGTGATTGTTCAGACTCAGCCGATGGCACTGTTTTGTAGGCGCTCTGGAGAGGAGCCCATTGGCCACGAACGGTTAGCATTTTGTGGATATCCGTCAGGGCATTTTACAGACAGAATGAAGAACATCTGTCAGCTCAGTGAGTCAGCGAAGTGGAGAGGGCTTAAGACAGCTCTGCTGTATTTTCCCGGTAGTTTATCAGGGAATTCGTTATTCATCAAGTAGGCCTGTCATTCAGTAAGTTGCCTTTGGTGAGGTGGCTTCTGTCTAGTTGGTCATTCGCTGCTGGCGCGTTGACTTCCAGGAGAACTAGCTGGTAGTGGGCTAGAAGTGGGATTGGGTAGGAGGCTATGCCAGGCAGAGGGCGTACCACAAATTAAGGCACAGACCCGAGAAAGACCCCGATGGACTAGAGCATTACAAGCTCCTCTGTGTGGCTGAATAATAAGATTTGGATGAGTCGTCCGCGGATGAGGCCGGAACACGCTGCGGGGGTTAAACCTCGAGGGGCCCGTGGGCCTGCAGAGCAGTCCGGAACGGTCCTCAAGGCAACTATGAATGACCGAAGGATTTGTTTTTAGTGTAAGACTTAGGATGCTCCAACCAGGTATTATTTCTTACTCATTGGAACCACGATTGCATTTTTTTACTCTTTCATGGCATGTATTGAAGGAATACTGCCTTTTATCACAGCTATGTGTGTTACAATCTCTGAGAAATGAGTCCGCTTCTATCTTTTTATCCCTTTTAGTGCCGAGCAGTGCTTTATGCAGTTATTGTTAACTATCTCTTGGCATCCTTTTCTTTTCTGGACCCTCGAGGGGCGGGGCGGGAGGGTGGGGTCACACTGGCCGCTTTCCCAAGCACTCTCGGCACCCCTCACCCCGCGTTTCGGGCCTGGCGCACCCCTGGCTGAGGGCCCTCACCCGGCTCTCTGCGGCGCTCTCAGGCATCAGCGCTCCCCTCTCACTGGCTGACACCCAGGTGGGCCCCCCACACAGGTGTGGCAGAGACTGGACAGGTCTCTGTGCCCCGGTTGGCTGGTGAATTACACTCAGGTGGTAGCAGTAAAAGAAAAAAAATAAGGGATCCAGTGGATCTCTAAAATGTGTCCATTTTGCATAACTGAAACTTTATACCTATTGATCAGCAATGCCTCATTTTGACATTCTCTTAATTAAACTGAACTTTAACCTTTTGAAGATGATGCTTGTTTCTCTCCTTCTTTGTGTTCCTCGTATCACAAAGCAGAAGATGCCAACGGCCGCTCAAGGTCAGGAGCCGCATCAAAAAGTCCGTCTTGTGACGTTGAAGATGCTTCTGTACAGGAAGGGAATAGTGCATGTTTCTCTTTTGCTCTTGGAGTCAATGCGGCTGCAGCCCAGGGTCCTGGGCGAACCGGCGACCCCTTCAGTGTGGCCGGTGGAGCTTGGGCCGGGCGGCGGGAGTGTGGGTGTGCGCTCCGCGGAATTCAGAACTTCCCTCGACCTTTGAGAGCGAGGTACGGTGTGCAGCGTGTTTACAGACCCATCCGGCTCCCTAGCTTTCCAGGGGAGATTGGAGCGGGCCAAAATATGCATATGCATAATGAAAACATTTCCGGGAAGGGCTGTGCTTCTCAACAGATTTTTGTTTTTGTTTCACACCAAGAGTTCTGCAGCTATCAAAGGGACGGTACTTAGTTAGCATGCAGCCTGTGCTGAGGGAGCGTTTGCGAAGGCGGCCGGTTCATCCGGAAATGGGTCCCATCTGTGTTGACATTGGCCGCCAGGCCCCACCGCCCAGCCCACCAGCCGGCTCTGATCCAGACAGTGGGGAATTGTGTTTCCTGCCCTCCCCTCCTCCGCTTCAGAGGAACAGTGGGTCTACGGACAGGGAGACTTCAGACCTTCCTGGCTGAGAGAAGAGAGCGAGGAGACCCCTTTGGGGGCTGTATATGATCTGTATGATACCCCATCAAGGCATTTTCTAGAAATATTTTTATTTGATCGTTTAAACGGCAGAGGGTTGCACTGTGTTTAGATGGGGTAGAAGACGCAATTTAGTGTTTTGCTATTATAAGGCTAGACCTTATGTAAATGTGATGCCTTATTATACCAGCAGATAACAGCAAGGTCGTTTTTTTAAAATATTTATTTATTTATTTAGGCTGCGCCAGGTCTTAGTTGCGGCATGCAGGATCTTTAGTTGCAGCATGCGGGATCTTTAGTTGCAGCATGTGGACTTCTTAGTTTCGGCATGCGGACTCTTAGTTGCAGCACACAGACTCCTTAGTTGCGGCATGCACGTGGGATCTAGTTCCCCGACCAGGGATCGAACCCAGACCCCTTGCACTGGGAGTGCAGAGTCTTACCCACTGGACCACCAGGGAAGTCCCAGGTCGTTTTTTTATTGTGGTAAAATACACATAACACAGACTTTATCATTTTAACCACTTGTAAGTATCCAGTTTAGTGGCATAAAGTACGTACGTTGTTGTGCAACCATCTCCACGATCCATCTCCAGAACTTTTCATCTTTCCAAACTGAAACTCTGTCCGCAGTAAGCAATGCCCCCCAGCCCCCTAGCCCCTGGTAACCAGCATCCTACTTCCTGTCTCTAGGAAACAATGATGTTTTGGTCCCAACCCTTACCACCTGCCTGCTGATGGCATTTTATCCTTCCTAAAGTACTTTCACAGCAACTTCATTATCTCTAGTTGACAGATGGGATTATGAGATTCTTTGAGATTGTATAACAAAATCAGGTATTTTATCAGTTGCAGAGTTTCGACTAAAGCCCAAGATTTAAAATAACAAAACCATTTTATTTCCCGGAGAAGTCAGATTTGATCCTTTCAGTGGCCGTCAACCATTCTGTTCCTTTTCTCCTTGTCTTTCGAAAATCGCAGAGTTTAGTGTCATGTCTCATTCCTGTGGCATCTTCATCTTGGATTTATTCCATGTCCCGTTGGCACTGCTGTTGTGCTGTCCTGCCTTCCCTGTGGGAGCCCGCCTCCTGGTAGGGAAGGAAGGGAAGAAGATGTGCCCCACGGGCTCTCATGCTTAGTCGTGTATAAATAAAACTTGAGAAAATATGTGTGAATAATTTCCCAGTGTTTACTCAAGTGCTGTTGGAATGCAAATTAAATAGTGATCAGAATGGAAGGGGGTGTCATTTGGATAAAAACTTTTATTTTGCCAAGAAGAGTATCTGCTCAAAATTCTTGATGTTAGGATTGAAACCCTGTTTTGCACTTGAGACCATAAACTTTTGTTATCTGTTGACAACCCCTCCCTTCCGGTCCTCGGGAAGCTTAGGTGATGGTGTGGAGTGCCAGAAAGGGTTTTGCTGATACGTGGCAGAACTAGAGCATGAACCCTCCTTGTCTTCTGTCAGATCATATCGTTTTTAGCTTCGACTCTTAACAGATTTTAATCACTGTAACCGGAAAGATAGAATCTGGACATATCACTGTATATACAGAATTAAAGTCAGAAAGCGATTCCAAATTCTAGGCTGGTGTTTTTCTCTGCTAAAATTAGGTCTCAGGGTTCACTGGTGCGTCTGGTGCAAAGGACTGAGTGATTAATGGGGGCCGGAGGAGGGGAAGGTGGGGGGTAGCAGCAGAGAAGAGACGGAGGAAGGGCAGAGTGGGCATGGAGGTGGAGCCGGTGTGGACGTGCCTTCCTCAGGAGCGCACGGATCCCGCCGTGCCACAGGAGCCGGGAACATCGGGTTGGATCCAGTGGCCTTGGCGGGTTGCACGGTTCCTTCCCTGCATCCCGTCTGGCTCGGCCGCCACAGCAGTAAGCGCTCGTCTGTGCCCACCCGGCCGACTCCTGGCTTCTCCACTGAGCAGCTGTGCAGCACGGGGGTGCTGGGCAGGGTCTTGCATCCCCCTCGGTTTCCTCGTTTGTAAAATCAGAATCAGAATACCAATCTCTCAGCGTTGTTTTCTCAACAAGGGAAAAAATATATAAAGTGTTCCAGAACAATGCGTGACACACGGAAAGCAGACCGCAAATAGTCATGATTATGATTTTGTTGGAATAATAGCAATAACAATAATAATCATTGTATTTATGCCATATAATTATATCTTAATATTTATTATTATTAATGGAAAAATTTTTCTATGAGGCCTTTCCTTAAAGTAGCAAAGACAAATACTGTGTTGGCCAAAAAGTTCGTTTGGGTTACATGAATGAACTTTTTTGGCCAACCCAATACTAATGGGCTTTTCTTTCCAAAAAGGTAGAAATTAAATTATGGCCAATATTGTGAGCCAAGCAAGCCTGTCGATTATATTCCTATCCAGTTGTAAGTATTGGTTTTCTCTAATAAGACGCTGACACCTTAAAAGAGAAATTTACAATGCCTAAGGCAGATAAGATTTCCTGAAAAAAAGTAACATTCACTTAAGCATTCATTCGTGGGAGAAATATTTCAGTGAATTTAAAGGTTATCTAGTAACCGGTACCATGCCATTTCTACTTTCCTGTCTAGGGCGCAGCACAGATCAGTCATTCCTTGAGGAAAACAGTTTCTCATCCTTCTTTGTCAGTATCTGAGAAGGCTGTGAGGGTTAGACTTGAGTCCCTTATTCTATTAGCATGTGTTTTCTGAGAGCCAGTCCAGGAAGACTCTGGTGACCAGTGCAAGATGGTGCCAGAGCTTTGTGCACGGACCGGGTCTCTTCTAGCCTTGAAGGGAAGCTGCTAGATCCAAAGTAGAGTGATGCCACGTTGGTGTGTAGCCTTACTGTCGGAAGGTACATTTGAGTACGTGCTCTGGCCAGAGATTACAGTGTCCAGAGATTACAGTGTCATCAATCAGGTAGCGAGGAGCCAAAGTCAGCTCTCACTACAGTTTTGAAATGCGTAAAGTTGGCTTTATTGCCTGATGACCTGCAACTTTATAAGGATACTACAGTTGGAATCTTAGAGCCGGGATGGACATCAGAGGTTATATGATCCCACGCCCTCATTTACAGGGAGGAGATTGGTACCCAGATTTAGCGGAAGGCTGCATAAACCAAGGCCGAGGCTGGAGCTAGGCCTGCCACGTGCCAAGTATTGGAACATTGGTCTTCTTCACCCTACGCGCTGGTTTCCTGCCTGTGCTCTGGTTTCCGTGACCCCCTTTGGAAACTTGCCTTCCTCGTTTTGTACTGTTTAAAATTCCTGTGAATGGTGATTTCAGCGAATTCTGACCTACTGGAAAGGATGTGACAGAAGTTTTTCCTCTGAAAGCAACGGTGCTAAGTAGTGGCTCTGATCCACCCATGACCTCTATTCTCTTCCATTCTCAGCGACATCTTTCCTAGTCGTTTATAGGATATAGGTGGGGTGAACTAGTTAATGAAAGGGAAAACATTTTTTCTGTCTCTCCCTCATTTGCCCTTTAACAAACCATCAGACCTCTGCCCGTGTCCGGAACCCCTGTGGCAGAATTTCAAGGGCAAATGGTATCTGGGAGTGGAGTGTGAGATCCTTTCTGGAGAAAGAGAGTGCTTCTCTAGAAGTATTCTTTTTTGAGGGGTGTTACTTCAAATGAAAGTCATTTTTTCCCCCTGGTTTTAAAAACAATATTATGTAGAAAATGCAAGCTATATGGATGTGCATAAAAAAGCAGTAACCCTGTGTTAACATTTTGGTGAGTGACCTGCCCTTGTATAGATGTGAGCGTAAGCGCGGCTCTGATAAAAAGGCTAATAGTGTACCTGTTTTCTTTCACTTGGCAGTATCTAGTAGAGATTTTTCAAGTAAATGACTGCAGATGTGCACTGTCCTTTTACATGTTTGCACCTGGCTGTGTCAGGATACCTAAGCAGTCTTCTCTCAGGGAATGTTTAGATTGTTTTTAACTTGGGAGGGAAAAACTTTTATTGAACATCCTTATACATTTTTGCTTGTATGACCAGTCGACCTTCTTGGCATATATTTCTAGAAGTGGAATTGTGGATTTAAGGGCATACGTATCGAGTGGTTGTGTCGAATGCACGACCGCCAGCAGGGTCTGAAGGTCTGCTAAGTCCCAGCAGCTGAGAGTCAGCGCCTGCCTTACACACCTTTGCAGCACTAGGAAGGGGCCTGTGCTAATTCGTAAACATGCGTTCGATCCAGCCACTTGTAATGCTTTTCTAGAACGTGAATAATCCGACCGTTTCAGCATACTAAGGGGAAGCTGAAACACCCTCATTTCATGAGTAAAAACACTCAGGGAATCAGACAGCCCCCTTCCAAAAGCACCACGCGGAGGCTTTCACCCTGGCGTGGACTCCTCTTCAGACCTCACCCGGGGAGGACAGTGTGTCAGGTTACACTGTAGGCACCACCTCTCCTCTCCAGATGATAGGAGTGGATGTGGTCCAGCGTGAGAGCACAGGATGAGGGAGGGCGGGCCTCAGCCTGGGGAGGAGAGTGCACGGGAATCAGGGCCCGGGGGTGGAAGGGAGATAACCGCCTTCAAGGATGGGAAGGAATACTGCGCAGATGACCTGGAGTAAATTATCTTTGTTCATCTGGCGAGAGGAAGGAGTGGGTTGAGTGCACAGTGGTGATTAGTCATTCGCAGAGGACTTCTTGGCTTCAGACTTGAGTTACAGGAAAAGCGGTGGAGTTTCACATTCTATGGAGCATTGTTCTTGGAAACTGCACTTGGTCGATCTTCAGTTTGGGGCCCTCTGTTCTCTTCTGTTCTCAGCGACATCTTTCCCATTAGCTTATAGGATATAGGTGGTGTGAACTAGTTGTGAAAGGGAAAGAGAGCGAGAAACAGAGAATATGAATATGAAAAAGCTCTTTACTGGACAGATCTGGTGCTCGAAAACCCCAGCTGTGTCGTGGACCAGTGTCGGATCTTGAGAAGGAGGTTTTAGACGCCGAGCCTCACTTCCCATATCTGTAAAACAGAAGGCGATGTGATATCGACCTTGAAGGATCCCTGGATGGACGGATGACTGATGTAGCTTGTAACCAGTGCCGAGGCTGCTTAGGACAGCGCCAGGCAGGTAGCAGGTGTTTGGAGGACCGGTGAGGGGTGGAACGAGCAGATCCTGTACGTGTGCATGCGGAGAAGAGGTGGGCCTGCCTTCGAGTCATCAGGGACATTTGAGAGAATGGTGCTTCAGCTGGTCTTGCTCGCATCTGGATGGTCCTGAGCCTGCCAGCTCTCCATGCTCTGAAGTTATGGCTTCGAAATCAGGGTGCCTCCGTCTCAAGAGTCTGTCAGATTCCTTCTCCAGAGAATAATTTCCAGTTTCTTTCAGAGGTGGGCTCATAGGTGATTTCCTCTTCTCTTTTTTTAAAAAGTTTCCCTGGCACACGTGAGGAGTGTGGTGAGATTGTGGGCAAACATAACTCGTCTGTTCAGTCGCTGTGTCACTAGTGCTTGCTCTGTGATGAGCATGGGTGGATCTGAACCACCTCTGTGCCCCCCAGGGGTCTCCAGTGTGGGACGCAGGCCGTGAAGGGGAAAGTCAGCTTGGGCATCTGGGAGGGCAGTGGCGTGGGGTAGAGGGGAGGAGAGACGCCTGTCTCTGCTCTGGGAGAGGGGTCTGCGAGGGCCAGCGCGCGTCTGGTGACAGCCGGCGGGTCGTGTGGGTTGAGTGGCGTGGCCAGGGCTGGGCTGAGGGTGGCCGTGAGCAGGCGAGCAGCGGAGATCCCGCCAGGAGCCGAACTTTGGAGGCTCTTTGGACAATGTTCTTTTTCTCCAGGGACTTTACAAAGGAGGGAAGAAAATGCCCATCGACACCTCTTAGGTGCAAATCCAGAATTTCCTCCTAATGATTGTGCTCTGTTGTTTTTTCCTTCCTTCGCTCAGCCGCCTGACAGCGGGCCACCGCCGCTACCGACATCCTCTCTCCCGGAAGGCTACTACGAGGAGGCCGTGCCGCTGAGTCCCGGGAAGGCTCCGGAATACATCACCTCAAGTGAGTGGCCCCCGACCTGCCGGGCTGTTGGGGAGCCCTCCCGCTTTTCGAGTGAAGGGGAGTAGGGGCATTACACAACACCGTGGAAATGTGGACTTCAGGAAATTCTGAACCCAAGGAGGGAGATACAGAAAGGGTTTTGAAAAGTCTAAGGTGTCCACCAAGTACCTTCGGTAATTTCAGATTGT
The DNA here is from genome assembly GCF_009873245.2 of Balaenoptera musculus. Classification (NCBI taxonomy): domain Eukaryota; kingdom Metazoa; phylum Chordata; class Mammalia; order Artiodactyla; family Balaenopteridae; genus Balaenoptera; species Balaenoptera musculus. Next base: position 137,046,137 of record NC_045789.1, on the reverse strand, counting down.
TGTCTTTCTTGTGACTCAGAATTAGTGAAATCTTGTTGCTGTGGGAGCATGCATCAGCCACTGAAACGTGTTCCCTTTGGTCAGAAGAGAATGACTTTTTGAGGCATGTTTTCATGGGGTCCCTCCCCGCCACCTTGACCAGGGCACATCCCTCTTAGGCTGCATTCATGGTGCCACCAAGAAAGCGTGTCTATAAAATAAATACAGAACAAGCAGGCATCTCATCATAGCTGTTTGTTTGTTTTTCAATTTATTTTTTATTGAAGTATAGTTGAATTACAATGTTGTGTTAATTACTGCTGTACAGCAAAGTGACTCAGTTATACATATATATACATCCTTTTCCATTAGGGTTTATCCCAGGATATTGAACCTAGTTCCCTGTGCTGTACAGTAGGACCTTGTTGTTTATCCGTTCTGTATACACCAGTTTCCATCTACTAATCCCAAAACCCCACTGCAACCCTCCCCCACCCCCTCCCCCTTGGCAACCACCAGTCTGTCCTCTATGTCCCTGTTTCTGTTTCATAGATAGGTTCATCTGTGTCATATTTTAGATTCTACATGTAAGTGATATCACATGCTATTTGTCTCTCTCTTTCTGACTTACTTCAGTTAGTATGATCCTCTCTAGTTGCATCCATGTTGCTGCAAATGGCATTATTTTTGCCCTTTTTTATGGCTGAGTCGTATTCCATTGTGTATATGAACCACATCTTCTTTATCCATTCATCTGTCGATGGACATTTAGGTTGTTTCCTGTTTCTTTTTTTTTTCCCCATTCATACAGGTTTTACAAGAAGGCTTTGGCCTAAGTTAGGGCTGTCATGACATGATCGTTAGCTGCCTGCTGGCACTCAGAAGTGCCCCTTTGTAGGCAGCCGGCTTTCACAGTCACAGAAAGAAGGGCAGTGGCGTTGAACACCTTTTGTAACTACCTCTGGAGTTTGTTCTTAGATCTTTGCCTTTGTTTCTGCTCCCGATACTCTGGCAGCAGGCAGCGTGCTTTGTCTCGTAATGAGGCAGATGTGGCATATCTGAGTGTGCTGCCTTAGGGAATCCAGCTTGCCTTTCCTGTAAAACATGCGTAAAATGGGGAGTGAAAGAGTGATCTGCTCGTGTCATGGAGAGGCTCCCGTGTGTTCGCATCTTGTGTCCCGTTCTCCCACCTCCTCCCTCTGCTTACGGAGACGCTCTACATTGTCGCCGTCTGCATGTCCCCTGAAGTCTCTGCTTCATGCAGACTTGGAGTTTTCTGATCTTTCTCTCCCCTAGCAGCAAACAAGCAGGGCCATTTCAGCAAAGCGGAATCTAACTTGATCGGTCCAGGAAATCCCCCCGGGATATTTTCTGACCGTGAAGAGGGACACACAGAAGCCAGGCGAGCGGGACCTTAGGCCCTGGAGGGCAGTGGCCTTTCCCACTCACTCGTGCCTGTTTCCTCCGGAGCAGGCCGACACAGCCTCAGGCCAGCATCGATAGATACTTGAGGCCCTCTTAATGAATTCTGAATGAGAGACGGGACAGTTCTGACAAGGAGGCTATGAAATACTGGGTTTTGAGATCCGAATATTAAATATTTTAGTTTCTCTTTCATTTTAGAACCATTTGGGAAAAATGCATTCAAGTAATTTCTAAGTGTCCACTGTTTCAGAAGATAGTAAATTAATTAGAAAACACAAAAAATTAAACGGCTTGATATAATTCAAAACTTCATTGGATTCCTCTCCTTCTGAAAACAATGAATAAAGGAGAAAAAGTTGCCGATGAGGGTATTTCCCACCGTTGGGAACGTTGGGTCCTAGCCTTCTCCCACCTTCCTTGTCCCTCTCCAACATACTTTCAAGACTAGAAACCGAGAGTAATTTTGTTTGACTTGCGGGGACCTTTGGTCATCTTCGGTCCGAGAGGGCCCACGCGACCGGTGTGTCGTGTCCTTAACTCCTGAGGTCGGGCCCCTTTGGTTGAGCTAAGCCCAGAGGGAGGGCCATGGAAGGACTGCTGCCTGGGGAGAGACAGTGGGTCCGCAGTGCCAGCACTTCGCTCAGACGTCTGTGCCTGAGCCTCGGCTGCCGGCCAGGACCCTCTGCGTGGGGAGCCGTGGCAGGGGTCTGCGGCCAGGTCGGGTCAAGGTCACGCTGCCTTTGCTTACTCATGGGCTTCTGGCAGCGTTGTCGAGCCTTGAGTCAGGCCCGGTTTACCGGAGAAGCAGAACCACGTCGTGGGGCAGGGGCGTGTTGTAGACGCGAGACCCTGTGGGGTCATGGGAACCGGGACAGACGCGTGCCGGGGGGCCGGCCGGCAGCAAGGGGAGCTGTGCGAGGCCCGGGGGCGAGGAAGGATGCTGGGAACCCCCCTGCCTCTCGCTCCCCGACGCGGGGCCCCGCGCGAGAGGCTGGACCGCGGCTCCGTGGAGCCGCACGCACCTGGCCAGGACCAGAGGCGGCCGGGCAGGGGACCCTGCGGGAGCGCCGACAGGGAAGGCCTGCAGCCCAGCACCCGCGAGCGCAAGCTGCAGCGCCTGACACCCTCCCGACCTGCAGCCGCTTCCCCGTCGGCCGCCCAGGTTGCTCACAGACTTCTCTCGTGGCCAGTCCTAACCCAGGAGCATCCAGCAGAGGGCATCTGGGGGGACGTGTTCCAGCCCTGCTGAGCTGGTACAGGGTAAAAGCACCACCACCGCTCCTGGGTCGGCTGGGCATCCACGCACCCCTCTTTACCCACAGTGGATTTGCAAACGAAGACGGCAGCAGAGTCGTGGTTCAGCGTAACGCGGTTCAACTATGACTCGTGTGACGGAAACTCCCTGACTCCCCAGAGGGTATGACATCCTCTGTCCACTTCGGGGTGACCTCGTCCTCTTCTGGCCGAGTCACACTCTCCCCTTTGGGAGCCTGCCACTAGAAGATGAATCCAGGGTCCACTGCTGTTAGCACTTCTCTGTTAGATGGTAGGGGACGTGAGAGGGGAAGAAAAGGATTCGATTATACGTACACAGATGGAGCCCTATCAAAATACGGACAGAAACCTCGTAACGGGGTCAGTCCTCATTTCCACAAACGGTCCATGGTCCTAGCTGGTGTTTATAACTTCCTGCATGTCCCCTTTGCCTTCAGCAAGCACCCTGGTTGATGGTCCAGTACAGTGGCTCAGCTTTCCTTCCTGAAAGCTCTGGCCTCCAGCAGGACCACCTGTACTGGACAGTTGCGGTGTCCCGCTGACTTGAGTGCTAAGGGCATCCCAGGGATCTCCTGGACCTGGACGTGCTCTTCTCCCCATGTGTGGTCACAGCTTCGTGGTGGGCGGGACCAGTCACCCAGTCACTGCAGTGACCACTAGTTTGTCTGTTGTCTCCACTTCCGGGTCAGTGGAGCCATCACTGTGTCCCTTGGAGGGGACATTCTGCCCCTAGAGAGTAAGACCTGTGGCCAGCAGAGCCAGAATTTCCAGGAATGGAAGCAGAATTTTAGTGAGTGGACGTCTAGGGGTAATAGTGAGTGGAGTCACTACCATTTCACCCCGGGTTCCCAGACCTGTGCTTGGAGATATTCTGGAAGATCCCACCCCCCAGCCCCTCAGGTGTGACCAATCAAGCTGGGCCTGAAGTGGAATATTCCGAAGGGATTGCACTGGTCTGCTGCGTTGGCTGCTTCAGGGCGATGAGGACAAGGCAAGACCAGTGAACTTCATGAGCACAAACCCACTGCTGTCAACTTCAGTTGCTGTAAAATGAGTTCCTTGGTCAGAAGCAAGGCTTCAAGCCCATGGATGGCGCTTTCTGCAGGAGCATTGTGGACAGTGGGTTTACTTTATCCCCTTTACTTTATCCCCTCCAGTGAGAATAAAGTGCTGCCCCTTCCCTGGTGCACGTGGTCCAGGGATAACCTGTGAGCAGGCGGCTGGCTGACAGCCCAGGGAACAGTGTCATGTGCAGGCAGGACACTCAGAAGTGCCGGGAGTCAGATGGACCTTGCCGAGAGGAAGTGCATGTTGCTGAGTGCCATGTGTCACCTCCGCCCCTGACACCAGCTGCCTGTGCAGGAGTCCATTCGGACAAGAAATCTGGGCCAAGAAGCTCGCTGATGTCTATATAGTGGGTCGTGTGGTTACCTGGTTGCGATCTTCTGGCGAGGTTGCCCTTTGCTAAGCATTCACCTGATACGCAGGTGCTCACCTTCTGAGCCCATTTGTGGAGGTCTGTTCACAGCCCCTTCCGCAGACCTCCTTGCTGCCAGCCCCTCTCAAGTCTTGACCGTCCAAGCAAGCGCCAGGCTTGCTCACGAGCCAGTGTTGAGTGGAGAGGCAGTGCGGGGAGAATAGGGGCACAGGCTTCTGAGCCACTTGGCTTATGCCCCTCGCTTACGTCTTCAGGGCCCGATGGAGCCCAGCGGACACGCGCCTGCTTTGATGCGATGCCGCGTGCTCCTCGGTGGGTTGGATGACCCGGAGCCCTTGCGGGGCAGCTCAGGTTGATCGTAGCCTGTCGCTCCACGATCAAGCGTTTAGACTCTACTATGGCGGCAGCAGCGCGCCCAAGGCCATTTCTCAAAATGAAGTGGTTCTCATCAGAGGCCGCCAAAGCTGCGCCCTGAAATCCTGCGGGTTGGCACTGAGCTTCACCCGTGAGAGCCTGCCAAAGGCCTCTGTTTCCAATTTCTAGAGCAGGGTTTGAGCAGAGGAGAAGAAGCACCACGAGGTGGAATAGGAGATTTATTCCAGGGGTTTGACCTCACACGATGGTGGAGCTGTTGAAGGTGTTCCCCGAGCACCTGGTCAGAACGGCCGTCGGGAAGGAGAGCTGGAGGAGATAAGGAGACGCCGTCGGTGATTCTCTGCTCTCCTCCCCAGCTCTGTGTCTTTCTTAGCTTTGCACAGGGCCCTCATTACCTCCTAACGAAATCCCGACCCCAGCCCTGACACTGGACCCCTTGACATCCTGTTACAGCCCCCAGGAGGAACCCTGGACTCTGTTGGGTGACCGCCCAAGAGACTTGCCACTGAGCGGGTTGTCCTGTGGGCCCAGACTGTTGCTCCCGACTGCTTGGTTTGCTGCTAAGTTGGCTGACTTTCTTCTAACACGATTCCATCAGTCCTGCTCTCTCAGAAGAAGGTGGGCCATGAACTTACTGTCTTTTCCAGCTGTGGATCTCAACCCTGGGGTAGCCAGGGGCACGGTCTACTTTTTCAGTTCAGAATCAGGTTTTGGCTTCATCCTTCATCAGGATGTGGTCTTGGATGAGTCACCTGATCTCTCAGCGTCCTCGTTCCTTTCCTCTGAGATAAGGATACTGCTCTGTGCCCGCCTCTGGGCGGCTAAGAGGACCAGCAAGGCAGGGGGTGCAAGTGCAGAGCTGGCTTCCTCTTTTCACAGCCTTAGCCCACAGCATACAGATACAAGTATAAAAAATACTGCCTGACACATAGTGAGCGCTCAATAAATATTTGTTGCATGAATGAAATGAAATTTTCCCATTTCTGACTGATTTAGTCATTAATTCTTTTGTTCATTTGTTCATTCAATGTTTACTGAATTTGATGTTCTAGAAGGTGAGCTAAGCACTGAGGGGTTCATGGTCCCCCAAGCTGCTGTGAGCACCACCTTTCTGGGATAAAGTAGGACTCGGTCCACCGTCCGTCTGAAATCTCTCAGCGAACCTTGGGCCGTGGAGCAGCACGTGGTCTTTCACAGTTTCATACTTCCTTCCCCGTGTACTTCGTGCCCGCTGTGCTAAACTTAAAAAAACTTTTATTATAAAATATATTTATCAAAAAGTGCATAAAATATGACTTGCCAGAGTTACCTCTTCGGTCATCCTAGTCTCTTGTTTAAAATCTTTCCTTGACTACTTTATCAGGACTTAAAATTCAACCTAAACTGCCAGTCTTTCTATTCCCCCCCTTAGTAAATAATTCTTTGTGGGGAAATTAACATGCAAGCATGACCACAGAGTACAAATCAGTCCAGTTTCCAGTGAGTTCTGCTCTGTGCAAGGTCGGCCTTTTCTGCCCCTTCTCCCGTTGTATGCAACCGGTTGCTTCTTCCGTGGTTTCTCCTTATCTGTCGCTCATTCCTCGTTTAGGTGTTCATTCCTCACGTGTGTTGTGAAAGCAAATGTATTCCAGATGTGTCCGGGGGTTGAGGGGAGTGCAGAGATGAATCAGACACGGCCTCCAGGACCTTATGATCCAGCAGGGCTGAAATGAATAAGATCACTCACAGTCACTAGTATTTATTCATCACTTTGAAGATGCCAGCCATCCTTCTGAGGGCTTTGCATTGAATTTCAGTCGATCTAGCTGTTCTCCCTTCTACAAATATTTGTTACTTGCCCTGTGCCAGGTAGTTTGTTAAGTGCTGGGACAATCACATCCAACAGGGTGGTCTCCCTTCCTGCAGGGGACTTGCAGCCTGATGTGGGACAGGCAGACAAACAGAGGTGACAGTACAGTGAGATAAGTTTTGTGTTGGGTAGTGTGGAAGCAGAGGGGAGGGGCATTTCACCTGGTGTCTTAGCTCAGGCTGCTGTAACAAAATAGCGTAGACTGGGTGGTAAAACAGTAGGCATTTATTTTCTCAGAGTTCTAGAGGCTGGAAGTCCACGATCAGGGCGCTAGCATGGTCAGCTTGTGGTGAGGGCTCTCTTCCTGGCTTATGTACACCCGCCTTCTCCCCGTGTCCTCACACGGCAGGGAGAGAGCGCAGGATCTCCCTCTTTCTTTTCTTCTAAGTGGATTACGACCTCATTTAACCGTAATTACCTCCTAAAAGTCCTGTCGCCAAATACAGTCACATTGGGGTTTGAGCTTCAACACGTGACTTTGGGGGGCACCCAATTCAGTCTGTAGCAGTCAGCAGTGCTGGCGATCCAAGGAGGGCTTCAGGGAGGAGGTGCTGTAAGTTAAATCCTGAGGGATGAGAGCACGTGTCCAGGCAAAGGCAGGAGACTGAGTGGGATGAGTGCGAAGCCTGGGTGAGAGCAGCGTGTGAGACCCCGAGGTAAGGGAAAGTGGGATCTAGCTGGGAGACTGCAGACAGCCCGGTATTTAAGTGTTGGTGCATGGCAGAGCCAGAAGGAGGTGTGAACCTTTCTGAAAATCCCACGGATGACCTGAAGGAGAGGGGTGGCCTTGGGTTGGATCTCGAACCTTAGGAAGGGTTTGTGCGTGTGGTGATGCCAGGAAGGAAGAGGGCATTGCAGACTTGAAAGGACTTTAACATAAAGGTGTGGGTGGGAGTTTTCTTTGGCGAAACTCTCTGCGAGATGGGGGTCATGGTGCCCGGCAAGAACGCAGAAAGGATTCGACAACGTAGGGTCTGCAGGTGCTGGGCCCGTATAGAACAGTCCAGAAGTGGTTTTTATAAATACAGCATTCTTAGTCACTTCAGTTGAAAACTCTTCGTTGAGTTTCCGCCGCCCAAGCCTTAGTTATTTTTTCCCTGTTTTTGTTAACTAACGTCTCCCCAGTTCCCCGAAGGCAGAAGCCTCTTTCTCGTTTATGAATATGATAATGTGCCCTGGAGCCCGTAGGTGGTCCTCAAGATAAGGCTTTTGTAACGAGGTTTTTTACTTTTATTTCTTACTTCTGACAGATTATGACTCAGATGCCATGAGTAGCTCTTACGAATCATACGATGAAGAGGAGGAGGACGGAAAGGGGAAGAAAACGCGGCACCAGTGGCCCTCGGAGGAGGCCTCCATGGACCTGGTAAAGGATGCCAAGATCTGTGCCTTCCTGCTGCGGAAGAAACGCTTCGGGCAGTGGACCAAGTTACTCTGCGTCATCAAAGACACCAAACTACTGGTAAAGCCTTGCGACTTGGTTGCTCTTGTGTAGAGTCGGTAAGATGTGGTCGGCCGTCCAACTGGGCGGAATGTATACCCAGGCGGGTGGCGGTAACGTCGGCGGGAGGGAGAGGGAGCAGCGGTCAAGGGCGGGCCCGTGATGGGCCGTCAGCGAGCCCTGGCCGAGGCTGCCACGGCTTTAACGCTGTTGGTTTCGCCAGCCCCCCTAAAGCAACCAGCGGGCAAAACCATCCCCATCTCGGGCCAGCGTCTGCGGTTCATGTCAGTGGAAATGCACGCTGCTTTAACTTGCCAGAGGTCGCAGGATGGATTTTCTCATTTGTAGTGAGTCAGTGAATTCCTCAAAGCCAGGTCATCGAAGTGGGCCGGGTAGGCCAGGCGAGGTCTGGGGGAGAGTTCCCAGGAAAGGAAATTCTTTTGGAAAGCTAAAGGCTGACTCTTTTTTTTTCTTTTCTTGTAACTCAAGAGAGGCAGAATAGAAAGATAGAGTAAGTAACAGAGGAACGGAGACAGGAGGACACAGACCCTTTGCTGTAGGGGTTAGTCCACCAGGGAACCTAGTAAGGAAGCAAGAGCCTTTGAGACACACCGTCTGTCCCTCCTCCTTCCTCCCCAGCTTTAGAAACCATGCCTGGTTATTGGCATTGTGAATGTTAAGAGTGTGTTATTGTATTTTGTTTTCCCTTCAAATTAACCTTGGGGAAAAAAATCATTCAAAAGTATATCATTAAAACAGAACACATGAGAATGTATGATTCTGTAACTCACTTTTCAGTGGAGCAGATAACCCCCTTTTTAAAAAATAGTCTCATCTGTGAATTATGGGAATCTGATTTACTAGATTCTTAGGACATTGTACGTTTTTTAATTAATGGTTTTGTTAAAAAAAAAATTTTATTTTAAACAGTGCGAGTACATGTTTTTTCCACATGTGTGGCCTGAATTTCTCCCAAATTTAGAATATGCCAAAAGTGATGATGCCGTGGGGGAATTTTAAAGTAAAGAACGAAAAAAAAAAGATGAAAAAGATTAATATGGTCCGTATTTACAATCTGACATAATGGCTGCAAGAAGTGGATATGTTATATAGACATTTTAAAACTACACAGTCGACTCTCACGGAAAACGCGCTGTGGGAAGCTTGTGGTGGAGGGTGGGGTCAGCGGACATAGGACCCTCTGCCCCGGCCCCGGCTCCACCCACCCCCGCTCTCGTCTCCTCCCTCCCTCCCTCCTCATCTTCTGTTTCTTGCATCACCTACCGGGTTTCCCATCTTCCAAACCGGGATGATAATGCCGACCATTTAGAGGAGTCGTAAATATTTAAGAAGAGATTAATGGAAAACCATGTGAAAGCACCGTCTTTGATGAAATGCAGAATCAAAGTTCCATTACGAAGCATTTTTTCATTCAAAAATGACCTATGATCCGACTGCCCAAATGACCCCTATTGATGGTGAAAAAAAAAAAATTGACAACAGAAAGCTATGAACAGAAAACAAAACGCCAGCCTCTTCCCCTAAGTGCTCCCGGCCTGTCTTCGCACAGGCCCCACCACGACCAGCTGTTTTGAGTAGCCTTCCAGAACCTGCTCGTTTCTATGCCCAGGCAACTCTCTGGTGGACACTATCGTGTGCTCAGACCCCCTCGGTTCCCTCACTTGCGGGGAGGGCTGCCGGCAGACAGTTGCCCAAGGTCACGTCCCTTCCCAGGGGGTCTGCATCCCCTGTGATGCCTGAGTGTGCATGCCCCGCCTCGTGGGACCAGCCTGCAGGCGCGGTCCAGCCCCAGAGCTCCCGTGGGGTTCGTCAGGGCTGTGTATTTGAACTGCACTGAAGCTTACCTTCTTCCTCTGCCCAGTCCTCCTCCTCCTCCTACAGGTATAGCTCTTAAATAAATGCCCCTTAATAAATATCCCATGTGCTGCTCTGTTTTAGAGCCATCTTCCCTGGGAATCCAACCTGCAGGGAGCTCCAGATGTTACTGTATGGTATTACTGATAACATATCCATTTTGAAGTGTTTAACTTAAGGAAAAATATAAGCTATAAAATTTCCTGGGACTTCCCTGGTGGTGCAGTGGTTAAGAATCCGCCTGCCAACGCAGGAGACACGGGTTCGAGCCCTGGTCCAGGAGGATCCCACATGCCGCGGAGCAACTAAGCCCGTGCGCCGCAACTACTGAGCCTGCGCTCTAGAGCCCGCAAGCCACAACTACTGAAGCCCAAGTGCCACAACTACTGAAGCCCGCGAGCCTAGAGCCCGTGCGCCACAACAAGAGAAGCCACCGCAATGAGAAGCCCGTGCACCACAATGAAGAGTAGTCCCCGCTCGCCAGCTAGAGAAAGCCCGCGCGCAACAATGAAGACCCAACACAGCCAAAAATAAATAAATAAATTCATTAATTAAATTTAAAAAATTAATTAATTAATTAAATTTAAAAAAGTTCCTTTACAATTCCTTCTACCGTTAGTTTCCTTTTCACTATTTTTTTTTTTGCACATACTGAGAATGTGAAAAGTCTGGTAAATGGTAAACATTCATAGCAACCTGAGATTAGTTGTTTTTGGTGTATTTTTTTCTTCCTTTTTAGGCAGGGTGGCCATCAGTTTTACTCCTTAAAAAAGTGGGTATCTTCCATACCTGTGCCATTTAGGAGCCAAGGTCTTAGAACTGTAAAACAGGAAAGGGCTCTAGAAATCATTTCTGAAAAGAAGTATCTGTTCATTCATTCCTTCATCAGTGGGTGGACTAGGGTCCTGGTTGCAGGCTCTGCACTCACAAAGTTTGGGGCTGGAGCCCTGGCTCTGCCACTGTTCAGGATGCCTGATTTTGGACTAGTTTCCCAACCGCCTGAACCTCAATTTCCTAATCCGCAAAATGGACAAACGTGACAATTAAATGAGATGTATGAAATGCCTCGTATAAGGTAGACACTCAATATTTGGTAGCCGCTGTTATTGTTGCTAATTATTTAATAATAATGTAATTCAATAAAATAATAATAAAAACAGCAATAAATCATTTCACAAAAAAGGAAGCAGGCTCAGAAAGCTTAAACAACTTGTGGGAACCCAGATTAAATTAGTAACAGAGCTGGGACCCAGATACCTGAACTCTTAGACCATGTATTGCCATTACAGGGTGTGCTTTTGGTCTCCAGTAATGCAGTGAGCCCAAGGCAGGAGGGGAAGCCTTTGGGCAAAGATCTGGTTTGAGAGGTCTAGGTCAAGCGAGAGTGATGGGAGCTCAGTGTCAGTGTCACCACAGCACTGAAAGCTCTAGGGCGAATGTCAGTGATGCAAACGGAGCAGCATGCGTTTTGGACCCTCTACTCAACCAGAAAGCAAGCTTTGCGGACATTTTTGTCCGTTATATGTTGATTATGTATACTGTTCATAAAATCATTCACCTATCTTTCAGAAGGAGGATAGGGGTGGGATAGGAGGACACCAAACAACATAGGTTGTGAAGTAAAGTACCCAAGGTCCTGTCTGCCCACATTAGGGCGGCAGCGCCATTTCAGCAAATCTAATATATTCGTGTCGCTTAATCGGGAAGCTCCACTAGAACGTAAGCTCCATCGGAGCAGGGACTTTGTTTCCCACCGAGTCATCTCCTGGGCGCTTGGTAAATTCTGCTGAATTAACGAGCAGATGTTTCTGCACGCACACGGGGGTGAGGTGTCGGTGCGGAGCGGTGCCCTGTATGTGAGCCCCAGTGTCTGCAGACCGCTCTTGCAGTCTCTGAGTATCTCCACCCTTCAGTCGGACCTCCAGGTGCTTCGCCAGTACTCCCGTTTTCATTGTGCCGGAGTTTTATCAGCGTTTCTGCTTGGACTTCCTTACAGCCTAACTTTGACTTCTCCTGTCCAATGCAGTGCTACAAAAGCTCCAAGGACCAGCAGCCCCAGATGGAACTGCCGCTCCAAGGCTGCAACATTACATACATCCCAAAAGACAGCAAAAAGAAGAAGCACGAATTGAAGATTACTCAGCAGGGCACAGACCCCCTTGTTCTTGCTGTCCAGAGTAAGGAGCAGGCCGAGCAGTGGCTGAAGGTAACTTGTTGCTTTTGTTTCTGAGGCATTTTCTTTCCCAAACCTCTTTCTGAGATCTGTTTTATTTAACTTGTACTTTTTTCCAGGCGTAGGCAAACAATGGATTAACCTGAAGAGTTTTGTCTTTGATAGTGGAATATTCTGATTACCTTGAGGTTAATCACTTTAAATTTTGTCCTCAAAAGGCAATATACCCCCTGTTGACAGGCTGCTTCTAGAGCTTTCTCTCTTTTTTTTTAACATCTTTATTGGAATATAATTGCTTTACATTGTTGTGTTAGTTGCTGCTGTATAACAAAGTGAGTCAGCTATATGTATACATATACCCATATCCCCTCCCTCTTGCGTCTCCCTCCCACCCTCCCTATCCCACCCCTCTAGGTGGTCACAAAGCACCAGTGATCTCCCTGTGCTATGCGGCTGCTTCACACTAGCTATCTATTTTACATTTGGTAGTGGATATATGTCCGTGCCACTCTCTCACTTCGTCTCAGCTTACCCTTCCTCCTCCCTGTGTCCTCAAATCCATTCTCTACATCTGCGTCTATATTCCTGTCCTGCCCCTAGGTTCTTCAAAACCTTTTTTTTTTTTTAGATTCCATATATATGTGTTAGCATACGGTATTTGTTTTTCTCTTTCTGACTTACTTCACTCTGTATGACAGACTCTAGGTCCATCCACCTCACTACAAATCAATTTCGTTTCTTTTTATGGCTGAGTAATATTCCATTGTATATATGTGCCACATCTTCTTTATCCATTCATCTGTTGATGGACACTTAGGTTGCTTCCATGTCCTGGCTACTGTAAATAGTGCTGCAATGAACATTGTGGTACATGACTTTTTAAATTACGGTTTTCTCACGGTATATGCCCAGTAGTGGGATTGCTGTGTCATATGGTAGTTCTATTTTTAGTTTTTTAAGGAACCTCCATACTGTTCTCCATAGTGGCTGTATCAATTTACATTCCCAGTGCAAGAGGGTTCCCTTTTCTCCACACCCTCTCCAGCATTTATTGTTTGTAGATTTTTTGATGGTGGCCATTCTGGCCAGTGTGAGGTGATACCTCATTGTAGTTTTGATTTGCATTTCTCTAATGATTAGTGATGTTGAGCATCCTTTCATGTGTTTGTTGGCAATCTGTATATCTTCTTTGGAGAAATGTCTACAAAGCTACAGTAATCAAGACAGTATGGTACTGGCACAAAAACAGAAATATAGATCAATGGAACAGGACAGAAAGCCCAGAGATAAACCCATGCACATATGGTCACTTCATCTTTGATAAAGGAGGCAAAAATATACAATAAAGACAGCCTTTTCAATAAGTGGTGCTGGGAAAACTGGACAGCTACATGTAAAAGAATGAAGTTAGGGGGCTTCCCTGGTGGCGCAGTGGTTGAGAATCCACCTGCCGATGCAGGGGACATGGGTTCGAGCCCTGGTCCGGGAAGATCCCACATGCCACGGAGCAACTGGGCCCGTGAGCCACAACTACTGAGCCTGCGCGTCTGGAGCCTGTGCTCCGCAACAAGAGAGGCCGCGATAATGAGAGGCCCGTGCACCACGATGAAGAGTGGCCCCCACTTGCCACCACTAGAGAAATCCCTCGCACAGAAACGAAGACCCAACACAGCCAAAAATAAATAAATAAATAAATAAATAAAAACTAAAAAAGAATGAAGTTAGAACACTCCCTAACACCGTACACAAAAATAAACTCAAAATGGATTAAAGGCCTAAATGTAAGGCCAGACACTATAAAACTCTTAGAGGAAAACACAGGCAGAACACTCTGTGACATAAATCACAGCAAGATCCTTTTTGATTCACCGCCTAGAGAAATGGAAATAAAAACAAAAATAAACAAATGGGACCTAATGAAACTTAAAAGCTTTTGCACAGCAAAGGAAACCATAACCAAGAGGAAAAGACAACCCTCAGAATGGGAGAAAATATTTGCAAATGAAGCAACTGACAAAGGGTTAATCTCCAAAGTATACAAGCAGCTCATGCAGCTCAATATCAAAAAAACAAACAACCCAATCCAAAAATAGGCAGAAGACCTAAATAGACATTTCTCCAAGGAGGACAGAGCTTTCTCTTTTACTTTGATTTTCTGGTTTCACTTTATTGTGTCTGGATGTCAATTCTTTTTTATTTATTCTGCTTGGGATTCCCTGGGATTTTTAAATCTGTGGATTGGTATTTTTCTGTTTTGGAAAAAATTTTCAGCCATTTCCCTTAAAATATAACTTTGCCTCATTTCCTCTTCTCCCCCTACTAATTTAAATATATGTTAGACTTTTTCACTGTATTCCACTTTTATCTTCTCTTTGTGTTTTACTACCCTTTTTTTCCCTTTAGTCTGGTTAATTTTTTCTTGTTACTTTCCAGCTCACTATGTCTCTCTTTAGCTGTATCTAATCTGCTGTTAAGTTTGTTCCCGTTCACTGGATTCTTAATTTTGGTTATGGTAGTTTCCAGTTCTTGAATTTCTAGTTGTTTCTTTTTAGGAATGTTTGTTTGGCTTTTCTCTCCAATAACAAGCACATGACAGACATAATTGTTTTGACAGTGGTTTTGGTTGAGTTTGGACCTGGTTCTCTTATCTGTTGTGCCTTTTCTTGTTCATGTCATTTTGTCTTCTTGCATACCAGGTTATCTAATGATCATGCTGGGCATTATATTTGGAAAAAAATTATTATAATAATTTATAATAACAGCTTATTGAAGTATAATTCACATATCATGCAATTCATCCTTTTAACGTATGATTCAGTGGTTTTTAGTATATTCACGGAGTTGTGCAACTATCACCGTAATCTAATTTCAGAACATTTTCATGAACCCAAAGAGAAAAGCTGTCCTCACTATGCTAGCAGTCATTTCCCCCACCCCCAGCCCCAGACAACCACTCATCTGCTTTCTGTCCCTACAGATTTGCCAACGCACTCATACAACATGTGTCCTTTTGTGACTGTCTTCTTTTACTTAGCATAATGTTCTCAAGGTTCATCCATGTTGTATATGTGTTAATATTTCATTCCTTTTTATTGCTTTTTGTGTCATTTCTAAGAAACCATTGTTTAATCCTAGGCCTTAAGATTTACACTTATATTTTCTTGTAATAGCTTTATAGTGTTAGCTCATAGATTTAGTCTGTGATCCATTTTGATGTAGTCTTTGCTTGTAGTGTGAGGTAGGGGTCCAATTTCATTCTTTTTCTTGTGGGTGTCTAGTTGTCCCTATAGAAATAATTTGATTCTCAGCACAGTGCTTTTTTCTATCCAAGAGCATTTGCCTGTGCCACATGCTTGAGGGGGCAGTAGGTCACCAAAATCAGTTTAATTTAATTTCAGAGCTTGAGAATTTCAGAGCCATCCAGGTGACTTGAAGTCAGCCTGCAGTCCATTCAAGGGCAGGCTTATTTTTATTTCAGTCTTACTCCAGCTCCTAATCTTGGGGCCCTAATATTAAGTGTGAGGGTTTTGCCAGGGGCCTCATCCTTGGCGAGCCCTGGACTCCAGCTTTCGGTCCCTATTCTGCCAGAGCTGTCAGAGTGCTACCTGGCTTCTTGGCTACCTCCTCTGGGGGGTATCAAAGGCAGTCCCGGCTGCTGGGCTACCTCTCCGGATTGCCATCTACTTCTGGATCATGGCCAGGTGATTCCACACTGTGATAATAGCTCTTTCTTGCTCTTAGGAAGATGCTGTGTATGTTTCATCTTGCTTTCCTCATTGTCTTTATCAGGAGAATTGGTCCAAACCTTCTGCTCCATCATTGCCTGCTAGTACTTGCTTTGAAAAACCGGTTGGGAGCGGGTGGGAAAGCCTGATGAGACATTTTATAACAATGGTTCTTATAACGTGCCAGCGTCCTTTCAACCTTGAGCCTCACTTCCCTCTCATCCCCCAGGAAAGTATAAGGGACAGACTCTGTGATGACAGCAATGATTGTTTCTGTTGGGGCAGAACACATAGATGTGGCTTTTCTCATCTCTGTAATTTGGGAGGTGGAGCAGAGCATTTTTTTTTTTAATGGGAGTCCTGTGATCGGGAGTTTCTGCTGCTGAGCTTGCTCAGCCTTCCAGACACAGAATCTTAGTACATTACATGTCAACCACTGGTGTTGCCAAAGCACTTTTCCATCATTATTATCTCTTAATCCTCAAAACGGCTGCCTGAAAAAGGTGTTACTATTGGCCATTTCATTTTACAGGTGAGATACCAAGTCCCAGGTAGACGGGATGTCACAGTGATCAACCAGTTGATGGAGCCAGGAGTTGACCTCTGAATTTCCTGGCTTCATTTTCATTTTCATTCTGCTGGGCCATCTTGACAATTTGCCATTTTCTCTTTTTATTCCTCACTTCTAGGTTCTTAGCACCATTCCTTCAGTAAGGAGGGAAAGAATGAGGAAATAAACGAGGAGCCTTATATATGATTCTGTTTTCTTCACCTGGTCCCACTCTTGGTTACCTGTATCTGGCCTTCTGCATTTTTGTGTTTACCTGTACCCTAGTGGAGAACCCAAGAAAGGACACTCTGAAACCTAAGCTTTCTTCTCTTTTCCATCTGTTCTCACAGTTTGTTGTGTATTTTATGCATACTAAAGAGTAGCTCCCTTGTTAATGATATTGGTCTAACATGAAGTCATCTAGCGTTCACTGGGTTTTACTGTTTCGTTGGGAAATAGCAATGAGCTGACAGTGCAGCTCACAAATAGACAAAGACAAAACTTTTTCAAGATGTCAGGTGCTGATGGAGTGAAATAGTCTTACACCTTATTTCAACAGATGTGAGATACAGATCACAGGCACTCAGCTAATTATAGAATGATGACTCTGTCAATGGGAGCTTAACTGCAAAAACTTTTTAGCATTTGCTGATATTGCTTTAAAAAGAAGTAAATACATGGTAAATTATCTTTTTCTAAAGGGTTTAAATTGATTAATTACTCCACTTAATGTTTGTGCTTTACTTCCATTGCATATTGTAATACAAGAACCTAAGAAGTCTTGATTAGAAATGGAAGTCTGATGACAAAACTAGTTTCAATCAATCAGTTACAGAATTTTAATTTTTTAAAATCAGCAGAGACCTGAGATGTTTTAGTTTAGTTTCATCCAGATATTGTCATTGGATTGGCTGCCTTATCAGAATCAACTGGAAATTAAAACAAACAAACAAACAAACAAACCAAAAAAAAAACCCCTAATGATTAGATTCATTTGGGACCTAAGAATTTTTTTTCTTTTTACTTTATATCTTTTACCCTTTTTAAGATCTAGAAAGCCACAGATGTAATTGAAATATGCCTGCCCTATTAATTCTCTCTCCCTCGATTGTGTCTTTTTATTCTTTTTGAACCATTTATAAGGGCTTTATCGTTAGTAAAGATGTTAATCATTAAAAATAAAAATTCTCTGCCTCTTCCAAGGTCACTTGTATCTTGAATTTGGTCTTTATTTTTATCTAGGTATACTTTAGAAATACTTCTTACTTACAATGTCTGTA
Organism: Balaenoptera musculus; assembly: GCF_009873245.2. Classification (NCBI taxonomy): domain Eukaryota; kingdom Metazoa; phylum Chordata; class Mammalia; order Artiodactyla; family Balaenopteridae; genus Balaenoptera; species Balaenoptera musculus. The sequence goes on along the minus strand of NC_045789.1, from coordinate 137,028,752 downwards.
CTCATAAACAAGAAATGATATTATTCTTCATGTGTAAACTTTCCATGTAAATGGCTTCAAACTGCATGAGTTCTGCAGCCTGCTTTTTTCACTCACTCATTTGCTTGCACCCTCTCACTGTCACGGGCAGTGTTCAGTGAGCGTTCTCGTGCGGGTCACCTGGTCTCGGTGTCCTGGTTTCTCTAGGATGGAGACCGTGTATTGGAATTGCTGGTGTTGATAAGTGCACATCTTCAGCATTACTTGAGCCTCACAAATTGTTCTCCAGGGTTGTTTGTACAGTTGTCCTTCTACCAGCAATGTGTGAGAGCAGTCACTTTGCATGTCTCCTTTGAGTTTCTTTGTACCTATGCAACAAATAGAAATGCAAATTTCAATACCCGTCCCCCAACCCTCATAAAAAGGGTGCAGAAACAAGGTTCTGCACCTTGTTTTTTTTTTCCTAAATAGAGTATCTTGGAGATTTTTTTTTCTCCAAGTTAGAGAATAGAGCACTTTTTCTCTTTTACAATACATAGCATTTCATTTTATAAATAGAATATACTTTTAAAAAATCTTATCTTCTATTTGTGGATATTGGGTTGTTGTCATTCTTTTGATGTGACAGGGAGTTTCTATAATGTTAATCCTGTGCCCGCATTATCTCACGGTTTTGCTAGTCTGTAGACTGCATTTCCAAACAGAGGAATTGTTTGCCTGAAGGTTATAAGCAATTTTAATTTTGAGATACAGTTGAATCACTTTGTAGGTTTACCAGTTTACCTTCCCACCAACAGTATGTGAGTGCCTTTCCCCCCAACAGTGTGTGAGTGCCTTTTCCCCCCAACGGCATGTGAGTGCCTTTTCCCCCCTACGGCATGTGAGTGCCTTTTCCCCCCAACAGCGTGTGAGTGCCTTTTCCCCCTACTGTCCTGCCAGCAGCCTGTGTTATCAACTTTTGAATTTTTGCCAGCCCGATAAGGGAAAATGATATCTCATCTAGTTTTAACCTGCACTTCTCTCATTATGAATGACATTGAGCATCTTTTTATAGGGTTCAAGAGCCTATGGCTGTATTACTGTTTCTGTGAACTGTCTGTTTATATCCTTTGCCCTTTTTGTAGATATTCTGCTCAGAAATCTATTTTTAAGGAACCTCCCAATGCCCGAGGCCAAGCCAGGTTTGGTAATCACAGCTCTAGCCCAGCCTGCTCATTTCCACTTGGATAAAAGTCCTCATGGAAGAGAGCGTTGGAGAGCAAGTAAGTGTTTCTGCAGGCAGACAGGCTGTTAAGGTAAATGGCATTGCACAGCCATTTCCACTAAAGTTTTATTTGACTCTTATAACTGCTTCTGAAATTCATTATAATAACTATAAAGGAGCTGGGAAGGAGAAGGTGGTGAGCCAGCACTGTGTAGAAAGACAGTTTCGCTAGAGCTCAGACTGGAGTCCGACGCTGGGTTCTGACCTCCGCCCCGCCAGTCACTCACTGAGTGTCTTAGATGAGCTCCTTGACTTCCCCGTGCCTCAGTTTTCTCATCTATGAAAATGCGAGGGGTTGAAAGTAGTGTCTGCTTTTTAGAGTTGTTGTGAGGCTGCGACCACGTTAAGATATAAAGTGTTGGGGCTTCCCTGGTGGCGCAGTGGTTGAGAGTCTGCCTGCCAGTGCAGGGGACACGGGTTCGAGCCCTGGTCTGGGAAGATCCCACATGCCGCGGAGCAAATAGGCCCGTGAGCCACAATTACTGAGCCTGCGTGTCTGGAGCCTGTGCTCCGCAACAAGAGAGGCCGCGATGGTGAGAGGCCCGCGCACTGCGATGAAGAGTGGCCCCCACTCGCCGCAACTAGAGAAAGCCCTCGCGCAGAAACGAAGACCCAACACAGCCATAAATAAATAAATAAAAATTAACAAAAAAAAAGATATAAAGTGTTTAGGAGAGCACCTCGCCTGTATGAGCACATATGTAAGTGCAAGCTGCTATTATTGGTGGTGTTAGGAAACATACAAGCGCCTGTTGAAATCTGTTTGGAAATCAAGATGACAGCAGGCTGTTTTTAGGGGCCAGAGCTACGAGTGTTCACATCCCTTCCTCCCACCCTCCTTTGCCCAGACCTGCAAGGAGTCTGGGAAACATCTTCCTGTGTGCCCACAGAGAGGAAACCATGTGCCAGTCATCTGCCATATCCCCTATTGCAAATAAATTAATAAACATCCCAAAACGACTCTTAAAGGTCTATACCAAAGAGGATATTGAAAGGAAATTAGCTGCACTGTAGACACCACTGTCCTTTTCTAATGAGAAGCCATGAGAGTCCTAGCGCTGACCTTGGTAAATTGCATCCGTCCTTTTCTTGCTTTTCTCCCCCACTCCTTGCTGGGTAATGTAGGGGTTTTACAGCACCTCCTGGTTTCAACCAGTTTTAGAGGAATACAGTTGAAAGAGTTTTTCAGCATGATTTAATGTGCTAGGAGAGTATCGTTGTGGTTTTGCCAGACTTCTCAAGGAGGATCACAAACAAGTTTATTGTATACTTGAGCTCATAGAAGCTGACCCTGTGTGTCCTTGAAGAAAGGTTGATCTTGGTTCCCCGACCAGGGATCAAACCTGCACCCCCTGCAGTGGAAGAGTCTTAACCACTGGACTGCCAGGGAAGTCCCAAGAAAGGTCTTTCGTATTCTCCCAGGCATCTCCCCTTACTTTGTTCCTTCCTGAAGAAGGGCCTCCATGTAGTATCATCATTTCCTTTCACCCTAAAGAAATTATTAA